>NW_025999798.1:1200000-1637500 GCF_019419815.1 Pyrus x bretschneideri | reverse complement strand
ACATCAACCAGTAGATTATCCAGTACCATTGTACTGTGATAACCAATCGGCAATTCGCTTGGCGGAAAATCCAATCTTTCATGCAAGAACTAAGCATGTGGAGGTACATTACCACTTTATCAGAGAAAAGGTTCTGCAAGAAGAGATTGAGATGAGACAGGTCAAGACGAATGATCAAGTTGCGGACTTGTTCACAAAAAGTTTAAGTACAGGCAAGCTCGAAAATTTTCGCTGTCTGCTCAACACAGTGCAAAGAATGAGAGCTGACATTGAGGGGGAGTGTTGAGAATCAATGTCAATTGTAGGTGAAGTAGGTGGATGTTGTAGGTGAAGTAAGTGTGTGAGGTTGGTAAAGTAAGTGTGTGAGGTTGGTGAAGTAAGTGGAGGTTGTAGGTGAAGTAGGTGGATGTTGTAGGTGAAGTAAGTGTGTGGTGTAGCTTTCATTTGGTTTGCTATAAATACCCAAGTCCTCAAGCATTGTATATCATCCAAGGAAAAACAAAGCCTAGAGCTAAATAAGAAAAGCTTTGCTAATTAGTTTGTTTTGTGAGCTTTCTTTAAGAGTGTGCTCAATTTTCTTCTTCTTGGGATCATTAGAGTTATCTTGGATACTCTTCTTATTCAACATCTTATAACAGCAAACGAAAGTGCAGTCTTACAAATCCATCCTCAGAGATATCGATCAGCTGGTAGTCAGTACGGTTGACATGTGGAACCTACAATACAAAGATACAAACATTGATATACCAACGAAAGAAACAAACGACGTGCTTACATATAAATCAAACAAACTTAAAGAGGTTCGTACATCACAATTGTGGGAAGACGGAACAATATCCTCAAGCTTCTTGGCAGTGAAGATGTCGATACCGACAAAGTGGCACTTGGCATGACCGTGCTTTCCAGTCTTGGAGGTGGAAACTTCCACAACCTGTGACAAAAAACAAAAGAAAGAGCAGGCCGACAACATTCCATTAGTTGGTTGTTCTTTCACGTTCATATCCCAGCCACCAACATAAATCCAAACTGATATAATACCATCAACGAGACGACCTTACACAATCGATTCAACAAATACATTCACTCCCTAACAACGGACAGCCACAAAACAAAAACAAAAACTGAAAACGTAAACAAAAATTAAAAATTATTCAGACATAGCAGTGGAGATGCAATCAAAGCTCAGCTTAGAACGATATTTTCAAGACATCAGCTATATATCTGTGTGTGTATGCGTCGCATATATACGTGTGTGCGCGTGTATATCTGTGTATATGTATACGTTTGTGCATGTATGCGTGTGTATACATATATATGTGTATGTATATACGTGTATATATCTATGTATATATGTGCATAGTTATTATCAGTTACAGGTAGATAGCAGCAATCAGTAACAGTAGCAAATCAAAATCAAATAATTTCACACATAATTGATCAGCTCAACACTATCTAATCAGTCAGAAGAAACAAAATCGGAAAACAATAAAATCGTAAAAAATAAACTCCGATCTCAATAAAGAAGTACCGATCATAATCCTGCACGGGAGAGAGAATTCATCAACAAATCCATACGGCATGCAAACAAATATAATGATCGAACGAAATCCCGCGAATATCTGAAATCAAAGCCCTAAAATACATGCAGATCGAAAGAATATCAAGGAGACAGGAGAGAGATCGAACCTTGCATGGCCTGCCCTTGATGACAATGTAACCGTTCTTGCGGATAGTACCGGCCTGCTGAGGGTAGGTCTTGGAAGCTCCGGCGTCGGCCTTCGATTCAAAGTGGTGCTCCTCGTCCGACATGGCTGGTTCTGATCGCTCTGACAGATAAGAGAGAGAAAGCTAGAGAGAGGATGGAGGGGAGGCGATTCCCGTCACAAACAAAAATTTCTCGGAGGAAGGGTTAGAAGTGATGGAGGGTATTTATATTTCGGAAGAAAATGGGAAGAGGACGAGCTCTCTACGGCTTCTGGTTTCAAATACTTTTTATATTTTATTTTATTTTTTCGTTTAAAAGATGCTGTGACTGTGAGGGTCGCTGTCCACCGTTGGATTGCTTGACTTTGCACTGATTAAAATATCATTTGTTGCGTATGGTTGACGCGCGAATGCGGATTTAGCACGTGGGCTGCTCTTCTCGTCCTCGGATGTTTTATTTTGCACCTGCACACACATTGTCTTTTCATTTTTGTTTTTTTAATTTTTTTTCTTTTTATCCTTTTTCGGCTCCTATTATGGGCCGGCCAACAATGAAACCATACAATTTGGCCCAACTTCTAGTCAGCCATGGGACAAGTCACAAACGTCTCAGATACGCTAGGAAATCTTTAAAGAAAAAGATCTTCTAACTTTTTTTTTTTTTATTTATTTTTTATTTTTTTTTAATTTATAAAAATGAGGATTAGTTATAAGATCCACACTATATTGAACTTTAACGATCTAAACTGCCTATTTTTCAAGTTGCAACTCATAGATCATCCTTGCAAAATATTAGCCAAATCGGAAATGTTTAAAACATCTAATTGGGTTCAAAAAAATTAACGAATACTTTGTTATATAAGTGTTTGAACCCAAATTTACACCATCAACCCGTGCAATCAATGTCGTTGAGTGGGCATAGTTTTCAACTGTCGGATAGAAAAAAGAATATAATTTTGTTATTATTAAAGGATAATATTATGGTTTTTATCATAATAATTATCTTTTAATGTGAATTATCTTAGCTTTTTCTTATCCAAGGTAAATGGGATGCAAACTATATCTGTGATCTGGAAGTAAACAATATAGTTCGCGTTGGGACTCTTATCACGCAGCATGGCTGGGATATAAAGGTCATGATAGGCTTTAGCCTACAAATGCGATAAGGAAATGGTGATGTGATGTGGCAGAAGGTTAGCTTGCATGCATGAATAAAGATTATGAAGTGATGGTGGGACCGAATATCCTTGGCATCCTACCAAGAATCTTGTCAAATGGCATCACATGAAGGAATTGAAGATAAAAATTGGATTACATGCACGTGGCTACAAGCTAAGCCCAAATAGCGTGATGGTAATCTATGGGGTTATTAAAAGATATTCTTAGGAATATTATTGGCAGCTTTCGTACTTCTCGGAATGCAATTATACAATGAGGTCGTCAAACATGCAAGCTCTATAAATACAAGACGGATCGTGACGAGAAGGCCTCCAATTCAACACACAAATTGCCCTGCGCAAACCTCTCAAACATCTTGAGATTTTTTTTATTTTCTTTTTCCACCAACACACCTTCAGTTTGGATAAACAGTATTGCGGAGGCAACCGGTGACATCTTCAATTTGAATAAACAACATTGTTGCCGTAGAATTAGCCGTTCCCGGAACACCTTCAGTTTGGATAAACAATATTGCGTCGAGGCCGACTAGTTATCTATCCAAGTCTCGGTCGAGAAGGATTTTCGAATCCTTATTGGCAGTGGTCATCTCATTAGCCATCGCGATGAAGTGATGTGTTACAGGTTACTACATTCGGCACATTGAAAGTCGAATTTGATATTGAATTTCGCAAAACTAGCAGCCTTGTCTTTAGGCTCTAAAACCCGAAGGCCGATGCGTGTTCCTTCCTCGGCTGCAGTCGTAAAATCAAGAAGTCAACAGCACGCTCAACGCAACATCAACACATTTTACTTCTCGGCCGACGAGTTGGCACGCCCCGCATTCAACTGAAAGACGTAGTTAACTCATTAGTTACTCGGCCTGCACGCCACGTAGGCTTGGTAGTTTTTAGGGTCAACATTTTGGCACGCCCAGTGGGACAAGTGCTAAAACTACAAAGTTCAAATGATATATCAAGATCACAATCAGGATGAGATTCGGCGCTTATTCAAGGAAATTGTCGAGCAACAAAAACTCCATGATCGAATCCTTGAAGCAGATGAAGAAAGACAAAAATCTTTCTCTCAAATGATAAAGGTGAAGGTTCATCACAGCTTACAAGATTAATAGTTAAATGAAGATAGAGCTCAATTTTATGAGTGGCTCGATAAAAAAAAAGGCCATTTGGGTTCAAATCAATTCCATTTGAAGAATGGTTGGATCAGAAGGCCTGGGGGCAATTTTTCGCTTCGGCCACAACCAACATTCGGCCTAAGAAGATTGTTAAGATGGCCGAAGAAGAACCTAGGCCACATGTTTTTTTGGTCAAGACTGAAATTGTGGTAGGCCTAAAAGCAAAAGTTCAAGTTTCTAAGCCACAAATTGACTTAGAAAATGATTCGTTAGAAGAGTGCTTCAATGATGAACAAGGCCGAGACATAGGCCTAGCCAGAGAAACCATGCCAATCGATATGATTATTGGCGATATAGCCGATATAGAGAAATCTCATTCGGCTAAGTTGTTTAAGTTAAAAGCCAAAATATGCCCGGGGGGCTTAATAATTGTTTAAAGCATTCAGCGGCTGAGAATCAAAAATATTTCGCCAAGTCAGAAGTATTTGGAAATGATTCTTTATTCGGCCTAAAGGGAAATCAAATTGAGAATTTTGATATAAAAAAATCTCGGCCAGGAATAAAGCATCATTGGCCTCCCCCTTATTATGGTTTGGCCACTTTTATTTCTATTTGCCACTAAAAAAAAAAAAAAAGATGAATAAATTATTTTCTTAACCATTCGGCCTTTCTGGCCAATGCATAAGAAAATAAGGGGGCAATATTGGTATAAGCGGCAGTTACTTGCCGAGAGATATTATTTATTACGTGTTTAATTCAATGAAGGACATGAGTTTTGATGGATGGGTTTCACATTGCTCCTCGGTGATGGTTTTTGGTATGAAGTTGTCCTCAGCCGAATGAACTTTTAGATGAATGGCGTCAGTGCAGCTACTCAATCCCAATTTTATGTTTTTCTTAACATCTGTCGAAATTTTGAAAAGATAAACTATTGATTTGTGTAAAGGTCAAAATCTATACTTACAAGGTCAATCAGAATCCAATGCCAATGAGAGTGGAATGCAGATAAAAACATACTGGTTTTGCCCGAATATCCAATGCATGTCGGTATGTTATCGTGATTTCCAATCGAATCATAAATTCCAGAATGCAAATCATATCTTGAGCACAGAAAAACCTAGAAAAAAGTCAACACATATTGCTTTGACAGTGAAAAGGACATATAAGAAATCAGCCTCGATAACTGACTAAAGTTATGATTACCCATTAATTAAAGCTAAAAATTATAGCGTTACGACATTGATGAAGGTTAATTTCAACAGCATCCCACTGCAAAATGAAACAAATCCTAGTGACAAACCTTCTGATGAAGCCATCAGAACTAGCCGTAAACGTGACAGACTCATCCTAGAAACAGCAATCGAGGAGAGCCGTTTCCAACAGAGCTTCTGGTCTGAGTTGTTAGCTTCCGACATCGTATAATCTTAACCTTTACAACAAGAGGTCAAAAATCAATTTTTACAATTGAAAAGACAAAAGCGCTAGAAACTCCAATTTCCGAGCTCAAAAGTAGAGTACCACTCACACAGTCCCAAGAGGAGATGAAAAGATTGTCTGATTCGGGGCGAACCAGAATCTGGAAATTGCATCTCGGATCGGGTTTTCGAACTTCAAAGAGAAGAGAATGCTTTTGGAATAGTATTGTGTTTCTATTCATCTCTCAATGAGGAATTTATAGTATGTTACAATCATATCAATAAGGAAAGAAATAATTACATGAAATCATACTATGCTAAGAATCCTAAGATTGTAAGAATATACACAAAAGTCAACACTCCCCCTCAAGTTAGTGCATCTATGTCGCACATGCCCAACTTGTGTAAGAAACTTGAAAACTTTTGACTTGAAATGGCCTTTGTGATGATATCTGCCAATTGATCTTCTGTTCTTATTGCCGAGACCTCAATTCTTTTCTCCTCTAATTTTTCTTTAATAAAGAATCTATCAACTTTAACATGCTTTGTTTTGTCATGTTGTACCAGATTATGTGCAATGTCTCGGGCAACTTTATTATCACAAAATAAATTCATGGGCTGATCATGCTTTATACCTAAATCACTTAATAGAAGCTTAAGCCACAAAATTTCACAAATCCCCAAAACCATACCTCTGTATTCAACTTCTACACTTTGGAACGAGCAACCACATTTTGTTTCTTACTTCTCCATGTAACTAAGTTACCTCCAACAAATGTAAAGTAACTTGATGTTGAGCATCTATCATCAACTGAACCTGCCCAATCCGCATCAGTATAACCTTCAACTCTCAAATGGTTATTCCTTTTAAACAAGATTCCTTTGCCCGGTCTTCCTTTCAAATATCGTAAAATCCTCACAATTGCATTCACATGTTGTTCTTCAGGGTCATGCATATATTGACTTACTGCACTTAAGGCATAAGCAAGGTCTGGTCTCGTGTGTGCCAAGTACATTAAACGACCTACTAACCTTTGGTATCTCCTTTTGTCAACTGGTACTTGATTAGGCTCAATAGAAAGCTTCAATCCTTCCTCTAATGGTGCAGCGATTAGCTGACAAGTTGGCATGCCAGTTTCGTGCAACGAATCAATAATATACTTCCTCTGTGACAAGAAAATTCCAGAACTACTTCTCAATACCTCAATCCTTAAAAAATATTTTAGGGATCCAAGATCTTTCATCTCAAATTCCGTAGACAAGTATCTTTGCAAGGCCATACGTTCTTCCGGATCATTCCCTGTTACCACCATATCGTCTACATACATAATAAGTGCAGTCAACTTTCCATTTCTTCTTTTCAAAATAGAGTATGATCAGAGTTACTTTGCTTGTACCCAAACGCTCTCATAGATTTTGTGAATCTTCCAAACCATGCTCGAGGGGAATGCTTCAAACCATATAAGAATTTCTTTAACCTGTAAACCTTTCTTTTGTATTTATCTAGAGCATTACATCCTAGTGGAAGATCCATATAAATCTCTTCTATCAAATCTTCATACAAGAAGACATTCTTCACATCGAACTGCTGTAAGGACCAATTAAGATTTGCAGCCAAAGACAACAAGACACGGACCGTGTTGATTTTGGCCACATGAGCAAAAGTATCCATATAATTGATTCCATATTTTTGAGTGTACCCTTTTGCTACCAGTCTTGCCTTGAAGCGATCGACCGTCCAATCGGCTTTATACTTCACAGTATAAGCCCATTTACATCCCACAGGTTTCTTGCCAGCTGGCAAGTCAGTGATCTCCTAGGTAGCATTCTTATTCAAATACTTCAATTCTTCATTCATTGCTGCTTGCCAATGTGGATCAGCTAAAGCCTCATGCACACTGTTAGGAATAGATATAGTAGATAATTGATGCACAAATGACTTGTTTGATTCTGACAAGTAACTGGTAGACACATAATTGCTTAACGGGTATAACACATTAGGCTCAGGTTGGGTTTATTCACTGAATATCTAGTATTGCATTTAGGGTCAGCTTCATAAGTAAGTTTAGGAATACCTCGAGTGACACGGTTTGGGAGACAACGTGGTGATGGTGCATCTGGGATCGAAGATGATTGGTTATGGTCATTAGGGCTTAAGAGTGGCGAGACTGACTGTGAGATAGCATGCGGCACTGGATTATCCAGTGGTGAGGAAGGCAATGAGTTGTCTTGTGGTGTCGGCTCGTCATTTGCAAGGTTTTCAGCATCGTTTTCATGTGAATGATTTCCACTTGTTTCTAAGACATTACCACTTAATTCCACGTCATTCACATCACTATTTTCATGTGAATGATCACCACTTGTCTCCAAAACATTACCACTTAATTCCACATTATTCACAATATATGTACCCGAAATTATATAATCAAGAGTTTGAACTTCTATCTGATTCTCCCCCTGAAGTGAAGACTTTGGATTGGCAAAGTACATCTCATGCTCATGAAATGCAACATCTATAGTAACAGACAACTTTTTTGTTGGAGGGTGATAACATCGATATCCTTTTTTACTGGAGGCATATCCTACAAACACACACCGTAAGGCTCGAGGTTCAAGCTTACTCCTCTGCTGTTTGTGGAGATGAACAAATGCCACACAGCCAAACATGTGAGGTGAAAGATTGGGGATTGCAGAAGCATCAACATGTGAAGAGAGAGCTTGAAGTGGTGTTTGAAAATCAATTAATCGAGATGGAACACGATTAATAAGATACGCAGCTGAAGTGAGAGCTTCTCCCCAATAGGATAATGGGAGACACACCTTGAGCAAGGAAGCACGAACAACCTCCAGAAGTTGACGGTTCTTGCGGCCTACAACTCCATTTTGGTGTGGAGTATATGGGCATATAGTTTGATGAACAATACCATGATGATCAAGAAATGCACGAAGTTCAGAGTTCACATACTCACCACCATTATCACTCATAAGAACCTGTATTTGTGACTTATATTGTACTTGCACCATTTTGTGAAATCGTTGAAATAAAGAAGGAACTCTACTTTTGGACTTCAATAAACAGACCCAAGTCATACGTGTGTAATCATCAATAAAAGTAACGAACTAATGAGCACCACCCAATGTAGCAGTTTTAGAGGGCCTCCACACATCAGAATGAATTATCATAAATGGAACTGAACTTTGACACAAATTGGACAAAAACGAGGTACGATGACTTTTAGCCAATTCACAAACACCACATTTAAAGCTAGGCACTAGAGCCTACTTTGTTTTTAACCTAGGCTCTAGTGCCAAGAAGAGAATGCTTTTGGAATAGTATTGTGTTTCTATTCATCTCTCAAGGAGGAATTTATAGTATGTTACAATCATATCAATAAGGAAAGAAATAATTACATGAAATCATACTATGCTAAGAATCCCAAGATTGTAGAAATATACACAAAAGTCAATACAAAGGAGGTGCGGCCATTGTACGACCAATATTGGACAGAAATTCCAGTAATTTTTTCAGAATTGATGAGAAATGGAGCTTTGGGATTCACACCTGTTTAGGTTCCATGAACCCTAGAATTTGGTAGAGAGGATTTGGGAGGGAGGGAGAAGATGAAAAGTTCCCGCTAAGTGAGAAATAAATAACTCCGGTGGTTATTATTCTCTAAATAAGATTAACTAATGAACGTAACAACAAGTGGATCCGTGGCGCAATGGTAGCGCGTCTGACTCCAGATCAGAAGGTTGCGTGTTCGATTCACGTCGGGTTCAATCCCCGCTTGTTAATTTTTTTGTTTCTTTATAACGAATTCATATTCTAAATAACTCTGATTATTTCCCCAAATTTCGAATCCAAGGCGAATGATAAAAATAAATAACTAAGCAGACGATCAAACCGTGAATTCAATAGAAGAAGATTTCTCCTAATCGCCTTACAGGAATTTTTTTCATATATATACAGAAGAAACAGGTCCAATCCAAAACATCTAAACCTTCAACTTGTTTGGTTTCAGCCAAACACAATAATCTATTTCTTGAACTTTAAGAAACCGAATGAGTTGCTTTAGTCAGGGATGAAGAAATCAAATTTGACATCAACAGAGCCTGAACTGTCTCCAGTATCTTTGTACTCGATATTTGTTATCGACCCAGTCTCGTCTCCAATCTGGTATTCTGGCTTAACCCGTCTTACAGGTACAGTGACGGAGTAAATGGTTCCCACATCAGTATCGGCTGACACACTCAGCTGAACTTTGTCTCGCGATTCTATCTCAACGAAATCTGATAGAGCGTGCACAATGTTGTTGACGATCAATCTTTTAGCCTCATCACTAACTGCGCATCTGTCAGAGAACAGGATCATCTTCAACCGCTGCTTGGCAATGTTAGCATTTGAGCTCCTCCTAGATGCTGGAGATGGGAATAGTATCTTCCAAGCCAAGTTTAAACGGTCAAAGAAACTCATGTTGATGGCGTTGAGGAGGAAGCTCTCGGAATCTTGGCTACTTGAGTTCGATGACAATTGAAAATCTCCAGATAACCGCTTGGAATTTTGACGAATGTTACGTCTATCAAATGACATACTGGGCCATTTTGGCGTAATCTCAGAAATGCAAGACCCTCCATTTGGAAAGCTAGCAAAGTCTACCTATAACACAGCACAAAACTTGAAAGTTGAGCAGGGACGTAGGGGAAGACATTTCCATATCTCATTAAACCATCTTATGTAGCTCGACAATTAGGTGCAAATGAAGATTTCAACTTCTATTTAGGTAGGTTTTCAAGAACAAAACGATAGTGATAATTTCTTTCCCTTCATGAAGAAGGAAAAACGTTAGGGACGCCTCAGTCCAACTGCAACCATACAGATCACAGAAGGTAACCGGCCATAAACAAAAGTAGCACTTCAATTTAACATTGAGTTCAGAAAAATACCTTATACTACTCTGCATACAAACACCATGGAAGATCACAAAGATGGACAAAGAGTGATGCATTATATGAAATCATAGCTCAATAGACAACTATCATACCCTCAATCACCCAGACGACATCACTTAACTACTAAGAAGAAACACACGAATCTAGAATCGGCCACCCAGACGACAAACGCAATTCAACATGACAGCAAAGCAAGTGAACAAAACAAGAAAGTATTTCCAATAAAATCTGACACCATGGTCATCACTATGACTCTGACAACAAATCGACAATAACTATGCGAAAAACCCTTTCAGTTAACTGTGTGTTATTAATGTTGCATACTTCTTCAGCTTCAGATCGACACCTTTAAGCGGAATCGGAGATGAAATACAACAAGTAAGACTCTAAAGGACCCTCAACCAAGTCATCATTCTCCTTTCAGCTATCAGTCCAAGCTCCAAGGGTTAAAGCCCTCAGTTAAATGGGCATAAATGACTAAATTGCACCATATCCTTCCAACTTAAGCTTGCAAATTAACTGGTAGTTTAACAAATTCGATACAATCATTCAAATTTTCCTTCCTAAACAGAATAAGAAATCTACCATAAAAATTCACAAAATTCTCCGCCAAGGGACGAGAAAAATAATAGTATCACGCTTGACCTCAATCAAAACCCAAATTCTCAGTTCATTTCTCTCATTTTCCCGGGAAACAAACAGCCCAGAAATCCAAATTCGAGGAAATGCACGAAACCCAGACAAAAAACAAAATATGAGAATTTAACCAAAAAAGAAGGAGTTCGGACCTTTGAATTGGGCCGAAGGGTTCGGATAGAGTGCGTCGAGTGAGAATTCAGCGTAGCCGAGACACTCAGATCCCCCAAAATCGCCATTTTTCTTCTTCCTCCTCAGTCTCTCTGCTCCTCAGAAATGCTTACTCCTCGCGCTTTTGGTTTCCTCAAAGGGACTGGCTTTCTCAGCCGTCCAAGGGTTCAGGTTGTCACTGGCTAGTCCAACATAAAACTACACGTCGTTTGTTCTCGGGTTCAAACGACATGTCGATTTACGAAAAGTTGGAAGAGGAGCAAAAACATACAACTACCAAAACTAGTGCTTCGTTCACTTGGAAGACGGCGGCGAAATTATAACTTCCCAAAACCTTGAAGCTTTCAGTGAATGGGGAGGTGGAGAGCCGCTGCTTCTCTTCTCCTCAGCCGCGTAGCCGCCGCCGGAGCTTCTAAATCATCCGTTCCCGCCAAGCCTCCTTTCCATATACACTGCCCTTCAGCCTCCACCTCCTTCCACTTCCGCTTCCTCAATTCACGACCTTTCTCTGCAATCCCGTCTCGGATTTCCTTTGAAGCCAATGATTACGACTCTGAGCCGCCCTGCTACGCTCGGAGTCAGAGCCAAGCTAAGGACGACGAAGAAACGGGAAAAATACCTATTAAAGCCTACTTCCTTTGTACCAGGTTAGCCGTCATAGTTCTTAATTTTGCGAATCCTCGTCTGGGGTTTGATTGTTTTTGTCATATGTTTATGTGGGTCTGTCTCCATTTGTGTTTTTAGTTTGATATAGGCTCGTATTGTTTCTTCAAGCTGATAACTTTCATTAAAGAACATTGCTTTAAGGTTTTGTTTTGCACATTCTGACCATTTACTGCTGTTTCAATGCTCCTATGATTTTCATTTTCTTATGTTTGATCTGGGATTTTGATTTTTGTTTCGGGGTCTGTCGTGGTTTTTGTACTGGGTCAGTTCCCTTTTCCGTAGTCTCTCTCACTTTCTCAGTTGTTTCCGGCTATGTTCTTTATGATTTGGCTTTCTCAGATTCATGGTTTTCGCAGTATCAATTTGAAGAGCATGCAAGCCGAGAATTTAATCAATGTCATTCCTCCTTCTTCTCGCTCATCGAATTACATTGCCCTCAGATTTTGCGATTTCCCTTCAGAAAATTCTGTAAGATGATGATTCATTGAACAATTTGATACTTAGCTCGGTTGAAGTTCTTGTTGTGATTAAATTTCCTTCTTGAGACTATTCTGCTGCATGATATACATACGGAAATCATTTGTGGACATTAAATTTGCGTTGCGGGAGTGCAATGCATCCATTTTCTTCTGTTGGCAATAATAAAAGGGAATTTAGACTGAACCTGGTAGCGCTTTTTCCAACTGGTACAAGCATATTGTCTCGAGTGTTGAAACTGATGCTTGACTTTGCATAGTTCATTAAGCTATTTTCTTCATTTACTTTTTGGGGTAGGCCATGTATGTATTGAGTGATTGATGTCTGGTTGACTACTTTCGAGTGAGGACATCATAATCATATTTATACCCGGGGTCATACCTGGCTTATATAGAGGAACAAGTGCACTTTTTCGAGTGAAGACATCATCTCCAAAGCTACAAGTCTGCTTTTCTTTTTCAGTAATAGGCTAATAGCGATATGATAATCCTTTCATTATCTTGCTGCTTTCTTTTAGGAATTTGGAGTCTGGCGTTATATGGTCGTATTCCAGTATGGATCTGCTGTTCTGTTTAATGTTGAGGATCGTGAAGTTGATGGTTATCTGGATCTAGTTACAAGACATGCTTCTGGATTACTTCCAGAGATGAGAAAAGACGGTAAATTTATTGAAGATAACCATATTTCATTTGATTGCTCAATGTGATCTTACACTTCATTTGAGTTCAACAGCATCGAATCATCAAATGCTAATTTTTTTTAGATATTAGTGTATTCTTCTGAAATAGAAAGGCTGAAGATATTTTGAATTATTACGATAATTAATTTGCCATTTGGCTTTCTGTGTGTGCATGCATTAGATTATGCTGTAAAAGAAAAGCCACAGCTGGATGAGGACATGCAGGGTGGCCCAGACTACATAGTTCTTAAGACTTTGGACACTGATTCTATTCGCATTATTGGCAGTGTGCTTGGCCAAAGTATTGCTTTAGATTATTTTGTTTCGCAGGTAATTCTTAACCAGGATTCAATTTTGTGTGAAAAGATTTCTCTGTGATGGTATCTTACGTCTTTTGTAAATCAACATTGCTGCATTTCAAATTTCTGGAGAACCTTCTGTATTAGATTAAGAGAATCTAAATCTTTCTCTATCCTCTCCAACCCCGCGGTTGCACGGGTCTCTCTTTCTAGGTTGATGGTATGGTTGAAGAGTTTGCAGATATAAATCGTGGAATGGAGAAAACTGGAACATTCACAATGCACAAAAAGAAGCTCCTTCAACTTGTTGGAAAGGCAAACTCAAACTTAGCCGATGTAATTCTTAAAGTTGGTCTTTTTGAGAGGTAATGCCATTGTGCTTTCTTTGGTTGTTTGTAGCGATATTTCAAGATCAGTAGTATTGCATTTAAAGTTAGTCCTTCTGTATACTGGATGATCTAGATTTCTCACAGACCCTGAATATTGCATTTCAACCTTAAACTGTAATTTTCAACTTCCCCCCTTTCGTGGATTAGAAATCTTGGTACCAACTTATTGTGAAATTCAGAAAATAAGCAACGACTTGGCTGAGCTAAGATCAGATTGAACTGCATTTTGGTACCACCAGTTGCCATCTTTGTTTATCTGGAATTGCTTCTAGTGCTTGAATATATCAGTTTGGTTCATAATATGCATTGCAGCTTTTAGGATTTATTTTGTTCTTTATCCATCAGATCAGAAATTGCTTGGAGGGATGCAAAGTACGCTCAAATACATGAGTACCTTCGGGAGGAGTACGAGGTTACACAACGCTTTGGAAACTTGGATTTCAAGTTAAAGTTTGTAGAGGTAGTTTTGTCCTTGTAATTATGGATTCATCTTTGTTCTTAAATCATGGAGACTTAATTACCTCATCCCGTCTCAGTTGACTAGAAAGAGAATATAATTGAAATTTATTTCTTGAAAAAAAACATATAAATGGACAAGTTACTTATAAAAAGTTAGGTTGTATGTTGCCGGCGTAGATATTATCTTTTTCAATACATTCACATTTTCTTCGAAACTAAACCATTCTTTCTTTACAGCACAACATTCATTTCTTGCAAGAAGTCCTTCAAAACAGAAAGTCGGATCTTCTGGAATGGTGCATCATCTTCCTGTTGAGCATAGAAAACATAATATCACTATACGAGATTGTTCGTGATTCAGCTGCAGCTTAACATTATATCACTACACGAGATTGTTCGTGATTCAGCTGCAACATCTCTGTGATCTCGGAAGCAGATGAGAAAAGTTGCAGCAGCCAAAGTTACCGTAGGAAATTAATTTTGTCAACAGAGAAAGTGATTTTTTTATGGATATTCTTTCACTGTAAAAAAAAAATTCTGTGATTCCTTTCTAATTAAATTGCAATTTCAGTACACATCCCGACTCATCTTTTACGTGCCTTTACGTAGAAAGTTCATTTTTACTGAACCATATGCCTTAAACAGAATGCACATCAAATAGAAAGAAAGAAAAAGAAGGAAGCAACTGATTTGCATTATCCATCCAATAGACAAAATGTGAGATTTTTTTCAGGTCATCTTCCCACTAACGGCAATAGAAACGCCGATGTTACTCTAAGCTCTTAATTTTTCTACACTCACAGAGTCACGTGATGTTATGTAAACATCCTTTGGTCTCGACTTCTTGACGCCGGCTATAAACCACACGTCATCGGACTTAGAACTTTCAACTATTACACAAGTGACCGTAACCCATACTAGAACCTTTGTCTTCATTCCCTCTAATCCCTGTGAGCTTTCCCCTCAAAAGAATCGCCTTTACCCGTTTTTGCATACCTCATAACAGAAGAATCCTTGAATCTAACTTCACGTGTGGCAAAATATCTATTACCACGAGGACCATTTATCCGATTAAGCCTCATTCTTTCTTTCTTATTTTCCTTTGTTTTCTTCCCCTTTTGGATGCTAAAGGTTCTTCTGCACATGGTGGGAATCACAAATCGCGTAATTTTCAGGCCATTTGATTGACGACAACTTTGAACATATGTAGGGTATTCCTTCAAATCCTAGTTTGGGGAACGAGGTCGGGCCAAAACTCACAGAGCATATATCGTTACGTGTCTATCTCTCTTCTCACATGATTAAAACGTAGTTTCATATCCAAAGACTAATTCAGTAATCTAAGGCAAATGAATGGCATGGACGAATAGATTAAAAGGTCTACTAAATAACAACTTGACTTGTAAACAATGAGAAGACAATTCACATACATCCGTATTAAATAAAAGATAGTGTTATTCACACACCCAAATTATCTCTCACACACCCTTGTTAATTTTTTTTGCCATTGATATTCTTCAATTCATTAAATCGTACAGCCAATTGAGAGGGATGTGTGAGAAGTAAAAATAAGTGTGTGGATAGCACAACCCTAAATAAATTGAACAAAAACAAATCATGGATTTTCACTTTAATCCAATCTTCTCAAGAGGTATTCAATCTCAACTTGCTTTGTGAGAGGTATGATCCAATCTCCATAGAGACTGGCAACTAAATGTGGCTTGATTTGGTATACAGGGTTAGCTGCATCATCTTCCCCTTCGTCGATTTTAACCTCCTGCCCGTATCGTTTTGTCTTCATCTCCACTCTCCTCTTGATCGCTGCTTCCACTGTTTCGAATGTCAGCAACACCATCAGTTGATTCCTGTCCTGCAAGAACCACACATCGGCACAAGAAAAAGACGCCGTCAATATATGAGATAATGAACCATCAAGCAATGCCATGATGAGGGCACACTTAGAAGAGGAAGCTTACTTGTGCTCTAATGGCAGCCTCGTATTCTGCAGGGGATTGACGGAATTTTGCCTCTGCCACGAATTTCCCATAGTGGATTCTCTTCGAAAGCGCCTGCAACAAACATCCAACATCGGAGGGGAATTTGATAAAAGGGTACACTAAAAGGATTGATGTAGAATCTAACACAACAACGCAAAGTCTTAAGAACAACAGTAGGGAACAAAAACATCGAAAATGCATCCTAAACTACTGTCCCAAACTCAAAATTTCAAAAACCGGTTCGCAAGAGCAGAATTCAATGAACTCATGAGGAGGCAAAGGTTCCATATGTCATGGACAAGGCTAGGAGAAAACGTTAAACTGCGACGCTTCTTCTTTTTTATATTTGGGTTTGGAGAGTTGAGAAGCCTTTCATTGAAAGGCTGAAAGGCACCAGAGGCAATATAAACGAAAGGCCAAACTAGAAGGCCCAAGGCAGACGCCACAAACTAAACAACCAGACAGGAGACGAAACAGAAAAACAAATAAAACAATCCTCTCAACTATAATACGACACTTAATTACCTAAACTAGTATAATGTGACAACTTAATAGTCTATTATTTGTGTTTGTCATAATTTCTGGACCGTTACGTGAGAATCGTGAACTTCTGTAAATTCAGTTGATAGTGGTTTACCTGCAAACAAAGTGTGTCACAAACAGCATCTGATCCACAATTACCGTTGCGTCCTGCCTTGACTAATCTGGGAAGGAGATCTCTAAAGTACATATTCCAAACCTTATTGTTTATATTAATCGAATCGGCATACGGATGCAAAACCTAGTTTCATTATCAGAGAAAATGCCAAATCAGGTCAGAAATCACTTCAAAAGCATACACTAAAACAAGCCAAATTATGCAAGTAAATTTATAAAGATACAGAACAAGGGTAAATTATCATGCTGTGTATTAGAATTTACCTGTGGATACTGCAAAGGAGGAAGCATTGGCTCAGGTAAGTGTGCTGGGAAGAAAGGATGTTCGTCAGGGCTCTTGTATCTCCCCGCCTGGCATGCGAAAATGAAGGGCAGTTAAGAAAATCTCCGGCATCATTAATAATAGGATCGTAGTAGTTATATTAATCTTTTTTATCTTACTTAGATTACCTGGGCATGGAGTTTTTCAGTTTCCCTGACCATAAACTCAACCAGTGAACCACGAAATCCTTCCATCGAGAAGGTGTCATGGTCATACGTGTCTGCATTATAACAGTACTGAGCCCGCTCCAGAAGGCTAAATATTATGCTATCCTCTTGTCGAATTAAAGAGTGCCTTATACTGTCCAGAGTTAAGATTTCGCTCTCATCCACCCTTTTCTTACTTAAATATCTACACGAAAAAGAAGCCGCATGTCAGAAGTTAGCCTGCGGAAAATTATCGATTCATTAAGAAATAGCAAGTTCATTTCCTTTTACATAAAATCTGCTGATACATAGGCTTTGTTGGGCACATCTGAACTAGTTATGATCTTAGCAAGTATGCTAATTGGGAAATGAGTGCACAATGATAAATTTCCGGCCGCCAAGAAAAACATAACATGATTCTACAAAACATGCAGCACTCGGCTGCAAGTCCAAAGTTATTTTATTGTAACAATAGGTCGATTTTCTACGTTCGATCTCAAGCATAATAATAGACTAATCACGTTTCATATACAAATAAATAACAAAACCACCTCACCTGACAAACAAAGAGTATCAAATGAGTCAGCTAATCTTATTTAATCAATAGTTTTCAGATAAACCAAGACCGGACTTTTCTAGCAGGCAAAACAATAAACTGCTGAACTTCATTGGTAAACTCAAAGGGTTGATTTGCAACAATATCCTGGTTTTAAAAATGCAAGAAGTAGAGTTCCCTGGAATTACACAAATATGGGAAGAGCTTCAACTCACTAACCCAACAGAAAACTAGTGAATAATTAAACCTCAAAACCCCTTGAAAACTTATCTGAAATGTAATTAGATTTAAAATCCTATGGGAGATGCTCCTCAAGAACACTGCTGTAATCTATCTGTCGTTATTAATCGAGTGCAGATTATACAAACAACCTTTCCTTGCAAGAACATTATGCAATCAGCAAACCGTATAATCCCAAGTTACTCTCTTTCAGAAAACCATATAATTTGATTATTTTCCATTAGATTTTCCCTTTTTTTTAATGGCACTAATCAGCAATAACATAGCACTAAACAGCCGATGTAAAAAAAATTAAAAAATGAAGAACAAAAAAGTGAAAACAATCGTCTTTACTTGATGGGAGAGGTTGCACAAGAAGAAGAAGAAACTTGGAGAGGAAAGTGCCGTTTTCTTCCGGGATTTGATCGGAAAAAATTGTTGGGTGTGTTGAAAATGGTGTGGGAGACAAAATGGGGAGTGGGTATTGAAGGCCTTGAGGCGTTGTGGGCTGAAGCGTTGGGAACTGAAGCTTGCAAGAGCTTGGCACCCATGGCGATCACTGGTGCGATTTGATTTGTTTGGACTTGGTAACGTACGTTATGGGGATCCTCAAGCAAAAAGTGCTTAAATAAACGTTTTCTGCTGTGGCTTTGTGTTAACGGCTAAATTCACACGTGGGGACAAAAAAAATAAGTTGGTCACTAATTGGCCAAATTTGACTACATTATGGTAAGAAAATTGATATGCACATATTATATTTTTCTTTTTAAATGGTCTTTTTAATCATGTCCGTTATTTTTGTTTTATTTATTTAATCTGATGATAAAAAATAAAGATGTTTGAAGAAGAAAAAAAAAAAGTGTGTGATTAACTGTAATTTGCCGACTAAAATGTGAATTATGAATATTAAAAGGGTTGTTATTGACACTTTAGATCATCTCTAATGGTGCTGTCAAATTAAAATGTTAAATTTCATTTTTACAGGTGATGTGGCAAAACAACATTTTGTAAAGTCTACTATTCTGCCCAAGATGTCAAATAAAATATTTTTTTGGTTTTTTTAATAAGATCAAGTGGGTTGGATTTAATAAAATCGTCAATAATTGAAGAAAAATAAAGAAATATGTTGCCCCAGCATTAAAATAAAATAGAAAAAATTGACGTTGCATTCAAATTTGGCATCAAAGTGAAGAATGTCAATCCATGTAGAATTTTGACATCTGCTCTAGAATCAAAAAAGCACTTTTGTTTGTCAAAACAGTCCAAGTAAGACTTTTTGACATCTCATTTGAATATGCTCTTAAAAATTGAAGGTCTCGGGTTCGAAACCTGCTGCTGGTGTGAAAGCTAGAGTTGTGGCCAATAGGAGGCTAAAATGCCTCTGCGAGTCTTCCCGGCCCCTGGAAGGGGTGGATAACTTTGGCTTGCCAATAGTTGTCCCCTTTTTTTCCTTTTTTTTTTTTTTTTTTTTAAATGCTCTTAAAAATTTTATTTTGCACTCTTTTAAACAAATTTTCTTTTTCTATATATTATAATTGTGGAATGCATGACGATTTTTATGAAATGTCAATCAAATCTCTCTTGCTTATAACGATCAACTTTAATTATTAAAAAATTTGAAAGTGAATTAAAGGTTACTAATTGACAATTTATTTTGTTGGTACATGTGATTAAAGAAGGTGAGTGGAGATAAAAAAACTCAAGCACATATACCTTTTTCTCGAAGGAGAAGGTTTTTTTTATTTACGCACACTCATGCATACCATTTCAAAAAGTGGATTTCTTTCAACTACTTTTTTGGATATGTAGTCAATTGGAAACTTTCCAAATCAAGTAAATGACTTCCAAGTCTATTTTTTTTTTGGAAGAATGACTTCCAAGTCTTTAGCACGTTAAGATTTTACTTTGAAAGGGTCTTTTAACATGCTAATTATTATACAATTATATATACGGCAGTTGTTAGGAAAATCAGTGTCTAGGTGAGAGAAAACCACTTATGATGGTTTGAACACATGAAACGAAGATCTACATATACTCTACTGTAACTACGAGATGGAGGCTCATGGCAGAAGCAGTAGAGAAAGATCTAGAAAAACTTGGCAATAGACTTTAAAAAAAGATACGGAAAAGCGCAAAATTGAGCACAATAACCTTTTAAGATGTATACAACCAATCTTACTGAATAAAATAAAACTTAATTATTGTTATTATTTTTTTTTTTTGTTTATTAGGAAAATCACATGGTGTTCAAGTAATATTGTTTATTTAGGGTTGAACCCACTAATTAAGATTCCATGAAATAATTGATACATTGTGGCTTAAAGAAACAAATAGGAAAGGAAAATCTGAGGCTGTTCAAATTTTAAATCATTATAATTCAACTTGCCACCTAACCATTTGACACCTCGACAATTTCCAGAGCAGGTTCATATGATGCTGATCTGCTATACAATGAAAAATAAAGCACCAATAAAACAACAAATACAAAAATGAGTAATAACTCCCAGTAGAAATTGGTATGATTCAATTCAATACTTCATTCGTTCGACTGAATTTTAAATTTATTTCCTTCGTCCAAATGCAAAGTTATGTAACTAATTATTCAACTCCATAAATCTCCTAGCCTTTCGATAAACCTCCATCAAACAACCCTCGAACCTGGTCAAATCAAGTTTGACATCTTGTTCGTACAATTAGATGTCCATAAAGTCCCGTGGCCACCCATTTTTATCTAGAAAACTAGATTTTAATCTTTAATTAAATAAGACGAAGTTTAGAAAAATGTCTTATACAAGATTAAAATTTGATTTTAGTCCCTTGACTCTATTTAATACCAGCATATTAAATGTCTCTCTTTTTTTATTTATAATTTTATGGTGTTCATAAATTAAATTTTATGAAAATATTATAAATTTTAATTCTCATTATAGTATGTATCTTATATAAGAAAATATTTTCGTAAAGGTTTTTCGGTACACATGTTTTTGCATATTTTCTTATGTGCCAATAATTCATTACAATATATTTAGGTACGAACATTTCGGTACACTAGGTTAGTATAATATGTTTAGGTATGGACACTACGGAGTACACTAGTTATTATAATATATTTAGGTAACAACATTTCGGTACACTAGTTTAATATCATATATTTAGATACAGAATTTTTCGGTACACTTATTTTTTTGCATATTTTCTTATATGCTACTAATTCATAATAATATATTTAGATACGGACATTTTGGTACACTAATTTAGTAAAATATATTGTGATACGGACGTTTAGGTACACTTATTAGAGGAAGTAAAATAAATATAATGAATTAAAATGTGTATAATAATAAATAATTTTAATTTTAATGTAATGACATTAAATAAGATATCTATTAAATATTAAAACAAAAATATAATATAAATTTAAATTAAGTACACATTAGAGTACTAAAATCAATATCCAATCTAACACTAGGTTTTTATTGAATTTTAATCTTCTTCAAGGATTAAAGTTCAAAAACCCCTTTTATCTTTATTCAGAAGGGCAAATGGGGCCTTTAACAACAAACCCTCGTTGCCATAATTGTCCACCAAGCTACTCTCGTTCACTCCAATCCTATACTGATACTCAATATACTCAAAATTTAAATCCTTTGCCACCTTCCCGTAAAATGCATTCGCCGTCCAGTGTAACCCTATCGGAACCACCTGCACAAACACGGATCCCGGCCGGAGAAAAAATTGGTGAGTGAGTACATTCCCATGCACTCCGATAATTGCATGGCTTGCATTCAACAATGCATAAGCTTCATTCAATGGGTTTGTGGTGTTGGGCTCAAACACTTTCACATCAAATCCCACCTTCTTCATCAGCTCCATCACCTGGTCCAGGTTCGCGACCGTGCGTCCACGAGCCCCCTTGCGGTTAGCCCACACGAGTATCGGTTGAGGGTCAGTGGGGTTGGATGCGTAGATTTTGTGACGGGACGTTTCGGTATAAGCCTGGTCTATGAGAAGACGAAAATCCATGAACGTTTTTGGAGTGGATAGTAGTGTTTGGTTTATGGTCATGAAATCATGGGAGATGAGGCTTATGGTGGCCGAAGGAAAACAGTGGGTGGGTGTAAAACTTTTAGGGAAGATGATAAGGTGAGTTTTCAGTTATTTTAAAAATACTTTCACACGAGTCTTAAATTTTTAGTTTCAAAGTGTAAGTAAAGTTCACATATCAAAAGCTGAGTGAAGAAGGCACCCCAAAAAAAAAAAGGGTGCTTTAGATTTTGGCCCTTACAATTCATTATTTCTAGATAAAAACCTATCTATCTTTAAAGATCCAGTTTAAGCCCTAATTTAAAATTTGCAAACATATAGGAACACTATTGACCTATTAATGCAATTTATTTACACTCATACCACTCATACTTTATGGTCCATTTTTCAAATTCCTAAATTTATGCCAAATTAAAAGTAGTAGAAAAAGTGAAATAAAATGAAAAAAGTGTTTGCATTAACCGTATCTATGTTAAACTAGAAAAGTAGGTTTTTTTTTTTTTTTTTTCGTGATATATTTTGTAGCAATTTTATCCATATTAATTGGTAGGTAAATTAGTTTGTTCCAATTATTTAAAAAAAAAAAATACTACACCTATATTATATATTTTGAATCAAATAACATTCCTCTAACTTGTAGGTAAATTATTTTCTATGTATTGTTTTATATGTTAGACACGTTTTGTTGTTGTATAAACATGAGTGGAACATAATATTGTTGATTTTATACATCAAACTGCATTTCTTTTGTTATAGGTAAATTATTTTTCATGTACAAGTACTTATGTTAGGCAAGTTTAGTTGTTGGTACCTACACCCATGGTATAATTGGTGTAGGTAAATTATTGGAAATTAATTTGTAGTTAGGTAATGAACATTTTGCATCATTGGAAATGAACATTTCAAAGAGTAGGTAGGTAAATTAATTTGTTCTAATTATATAAAAAAAATTACACGACACCTAGTTATATTTAATTTTTCCAATTATTAAAAAATTTATGCTACACCCAACCAAATAACATTTCTCTACCTTGTAGGTAAATTATTTTCCATGTATTGTTAGATATGTTAGGCACGTTTTATTGTTTTATAAACATGGGTGTAACATAGTATTTTTAATTTTATGCATCGAACTACATTCCTTCTTAATATAGGTAAATTATTTTCCATGTAATTAGTACATATGTTAGGCACGTTTTGTTGTTGGTATATTATTTTGCATCATTGTAAAAAAGAGATATTATATTACACCCATGGTATAATTGTTGTAGGTAAATTAATGTGCATGTAGATAATGAAATACAATGTTCTAATATATTAATAAAAACGGATAAATTCAAAAGTATTCAAGAGTAGGGTGAAAAAACTAAATCGAATAGTTTTATGAAAATTCAAAACCTTTCTAAAAAATTAATATGCAATAAATTTTTAACATTAATGTCTTTTTTTTTTTCTTGTTGCAAAATCATTTACTATTTCCTTACAATTAATTGTCTACATCAAGTATGTAATAGGGGTATTTTAGGCATGTGAAAAATGTAAAATGTGTGAATTAATATGAAGTTAATGAATTTGCTTATGTGGATCCTAGTCATTGGGTTTTCTTTGAGTAAAAAAGTTATGTAAGGTTTTATATGAAGAAAATTGAGTTTGAAGGGCTAAAGTCATATTTTCACAAAAAAAAAAGGATAAATGGGAAAGGTTGCATTTCTGAATACTATTGAATTACCGGTGGACCAATTAAGATCCTTGCGAGGGATCACTGCACGCAACGAGAAACGGAAACAATTAATAAGATAACTAATAAAAGTGGTGGACAATGCATGCAAACCTTTGTATAACAAACGATATTAAAAATTATGTTAAATTAATTTAAACTACGAAACCAGTGATTGGAGTGCAGAGACAACTTGTTAAATCCAAATATGTGTAGTTGCCATGCAAAATAAGATGAAAATTGGAGAGGAAATGGAAATGTTCAAGCTTTTAATTAACTAAATAAGAAATTAATTAATGCGGTAATTTCCTACCTTGATGAGTCTGGTTTGAGTATGTAGTAGCATATTTTTTAAAAGATCTGGAGGTTTGATGAGATGCTGATCTGGAATACAATGATAAAGAAGCACAAAGCCAAAGCCACTACCGCAGCCTTCGAAACTGTCTTTTTCATCATCTTTTGACCTTCTTTGGCTAATGGCTGCCTCTTACCACTTCTTTCTCTTCTTTAATATATCTATATATATAAAGTGAGAGCCCTAGTGTGTGTGTGTATATATATATATAGATATATCTCTGTGTGTGTGTGTGAAGAGGGAGGTATATGTATGGACTCTTGGACTTTTGAGTTGTAGTGAAAATAGTGGAGTTTATATAAATTTGAACCTGCATTTGGATGCTCTTACAGACTTATAAGCACTGAGTTTGTGACAAACGACCAAATTAAATGGGATCATGGGCTTTTGGAGAAAAGGTGCTAAATAACTAACCAGAGGTAGGTCTTGTGCTATTGATAATTTTGAGGTAAAACTAGCTAGTTTTTCCTTTAGGTAACGATGAGTTCTAGTTTCAGGTTTAACTCACATTGATATCAGGTCGTTTTAGTCATATTATCATGGCATAACTCTGGTGTGATTTATACCGTTGTACATATGTTGTTGCATGTAGTGGCGGATTCAGGATTCGAACATTGAGACGTCCTAGTGTTGAGGGTCAAGTTTTTATGTAAAAATTTTAATTGATTCACTGAGGCATTTCGTCAACACTTTGTGGCTAGTCGTCGCCAACCAACCATATTGCGCACATGTCAACAGATATCGACATATGTCGTAGCATATGGTGAGTGAAATCGAGAGAATTTATCGACATTTGGTAGGTACAAAAGGGACTTGTATCAAACTTTCAAAGGAACCTTGAAAGACCTTCGCATGTATATTTCCCGAACTCTGAATGTCTTGGGACCACTTTATTCCTAGTATCACCTTGGTCCCAATATATATCCCTTGATTGAGTGCATGTATTCCATCGTTGGTTAAAAAAAAAAAAAAAAAAAGATAAGTTTGAAGGAAACCGAGTCAAAACACGAATCTTGTAGTTTCAGTTTCGACTCACGTTGATATCCCAACTCATTGAACCACCATCCCTCACTAAAACTAATGCAAGGAAACAGTACTTTGGGAGAAAAGCTTCCGTTTTCTTCAAAAATAGTGAAGCTTGATTGCTTAAGCATGTTATCCAATTAGTTCTAGGAATTGACACGAAGTCTATATAGTTGTTTTTGTTGGACGTGCGCGTCGGTGTTGTATGCATGTCAGTTACACCGAAAATTAGTAGCTGCATGCAACGCTGTCATTGTTTCCCATCTCTGCCTCTTGCTTGCCTCTGCAATCTGCATGCTCACTCACCTACCTTACTACTCTTCTATATTTTTGGCAACTTTTAATCAATCCTTTGGTAACGTCTTGGCAACTTCTAAGTACATTAGAAATTCATATATAGCGTAATTTTTTTTATATACAATGATATGGGTTACATAACGAGTCAATAATAATGTAGTGTTAAACTTAGTAGTCATGAGAATCGAAGCACTAAAACCTCGCAATTAAAAAAAAAATCAATTAAATTCGGTTTAGCCATTTTGATTTTCTAATATCTGGTTTTAATTTATTTTAATTTATACATTTTTTTTTTGTTGTGTTCTCAAAAAATATCTATTGAGCGCACTTAGGATTTTTAGTTTATTTTAGTTTAGTCTTTGTTTATATAATGAACAAGTTGCAATGAGAAATTTCTTCTTCAGCCAGATTTAGACAAAACCGAGCTTGGATATGGAATTGAACAATATTTGATGAACGAATACAAAGATAAAGGGTTTTGTCATTGCGAAAGTAAAAGGAGGTTATTCAGTACCATCATGGATTTCATTACTTTTCTTCCATTCCGTCAAAATATAAAAAATAAAATGATTACTTACTAAGATGTTGTAGTGACGACCAAATTTGATATTAAAAAAAAAACAAAAATAAACACAGAGCCACTACCAGCCTGTAAATGTTGCTTCCATTATTTCATATCACAGAAACAAAAAACCACAGTAATTAACCATTTTTGTCCATAAATCTCTTAGCCTTTGTATAAGCCTTCTTCAAAAAACTCTTAGATCTTTCCAAATCTAGCTTGACATTTTGCTCCTTGAGGTAGATCTTCATAAACTCAGATGGCCAACCTTTTTTCAGAAGGGCAGATGGGTCCTTTAGCAAGAAATTCTCCTTCCCATACTTGTCCACCAACCTACTCTCGTTCACTCCAATCTTATACTCGAAATATTCCAAATTCAAGGACCTAGCCCCCCTCCCGATATAAGCAAATGCAGCCCAATTGAGCCCAATCGGAACCATTTGAATAAACACATAACCTGGTCGAAGGAACAAAGAGTGCGTTAGTGATGCTCCATGAACCCCAATCATGGCATGGCTCGAATTCAATAACGCATAAGATTCGTGCAATGGGGTTGTCCTCTTGGGATTGAACACAATCACTTCAAACCCCACCTTTTCAATTAAGCTAATCACTTGTTTATGGTTCGTAATCATGCGTCCACATGCATTTTCGCGGTAGGCCAACTCGAGTCTTGGGCGTGATCTAGTGGGCTTGGGTGTCAAAACCTTGGGTGGGCTTTTGCCCCATAGGCTTTCTCTAGGAGCACACGAAAATCCATGCATGATTTTTTATTTGGTAGTAGAGTTTGGTTTATGGCCATGAAATCATGTGCTATGAGGCCTATGGCTATGGTGGCTGCAGGAAAACAACGGGTGGCAGTAGCATTTTTTAGGATAATGATAGGGTACTTGGTGAATATTGCTAGTAGATCTGCATACCTGCTAGGCCACCAATTGGGAGCTTCCGAAACCACGATCACGATGTCTTGATCGGGGAAGATTGTGTTGACGGTGATAAAGAGCGGAACAAACCCGTCATTGAAGTCATGGAAGAAGTTTCCGGTGTACCCTCCCGCACGGAATACTAGGGCCGGAACATTGTGCTGGACTTTACATGATGGGCTTTGTGGGCCGGAAATGAGATGTTCTTGATGCGAGACATTATGAACCCTTCGAATTTTCGAGGGTAAGGCTGGACTTTTCCAACCTGTGGGAGCTGGGCTGGGCCCATAGTGAAGAATGTGAAAATATTTGGGTCCAAGACAGTTGAACCGTTGATTGAACAGAGATCATATCGACCATCTGTACGGTCGCAGACGATTGGAAGTTGCAAAGATTCTGAAGGGTAAGAGTTTGGTTGATTAATCAGCCTCGTTTTTTCATAAGTACCCTCCTCTGAAATCGAAGTTTGAAACAAAATAAGTGATGATATTTAGCAGTAAATGATATTATATCATTAATCTGATAAAGAGGCCTCCATGCGTTAAGTCAAGAAATATATTAAAGAAGTAATCGAACTCGAGACTGCGGCTGCATTGTAAATGCTATTAATTAACTGAGCTTCAAGCATCGAACTTATGCTTTAAACGTTAAACGACTTATGGTGCATCTGGAATTTTTTTTTTGGGTTATAACTTTGATCTAAAATGGTAATCTTCCTTCAAATTTCTTGAAATACGTATGCTTCTAAAACTTGGGGGAATTTGATACGTAATTGCTTTGGATGAAAAATAGCAGAGGGATTGAAAATATTTCTCATACCTTGAGTAGTAATCTTCGCTGAATATGTTGTAGTGGTAGCATATTTGAGAAATCTGGAGGTTGAAGAGAGGCTGATTTCGAACAAAATGAAAAACAAGCACAAGGCTGCCACAGCCACCGCCTCAGCCCTCGGACTTGTCTCCTTCATCCTCCTTGTGCGGCGGGGGCTTGGCTGCCGGCAATGGCTATGTCAAAAACGAAGTGATCAGTTTTCTGCAGCTATATATATTATCAGCATGCCGACGTACGTGGCATGAATCCAATGGAGAACAACCAGAGCATATATGAAACTGCTTTGGATGCTGATAAAATATGTGTTGAGAGAGAGAGGTAGGTTAGGGTTCTGAAATTGGGAGGCAGATTGTCTGCCCTCCTGTTTGGATGCCATTCCTATCCCCTTCTATTTTGTGCGGTTACGGTTAAATCACGTCAACATTTTATATTGATTTTTTAATAGAGATAATAAAATAAAAAGCAATAGGAATATAAAATATTAACGTGGTTTAACTGTGACCGTACAAATAGGAGATGATGGGAAGGACAAATAATCTGCCTCCCTGAAATTGTACAAGATGATTAGGGAGAACAGTGCGAAATAAAATTTAAAAAAAGAAAGATTAGAGTGACCTATTTGTGCCTGAAAAGAAATTAAATTAAAGCTTTGCTTAAGCTTGCAATCCAATTAATTATTTTCTAATTAATGAAAAATCTTTAATTTTCTTGGAAGTGCGTTGCATGCAAGTCAGTTACATAAAACAGCTACGTGATGTGATGTGTTGCTTTTGCCAGAAAATCAAAATATATCAAATACCCTTCCTTGTCCATGAATTTCTTGACCACTTAACTAGTTAAGTTCTTTCTCATGCTTTATTACATGTTTCATGATATGTCTTTTCACGTATTATATCACTTGAAAAAAAAAATAAACAAATTCAAATGTTATAGTGTAAATAAAGTAACTTCATGTAATCGTATTTTTTTTTTCTTCTGAATAATTAATATTATCTACGCTAAGGAGGAGAGGGTCGGGCTTAGTTTTACAATGGGCTAGTAATAATGTGGTCAAATTCATTTCCAGAATCAAATCTAAGATCTCTAACTTACAGTAAAGAAGAGTATCACTAGATCGTAATACTAAGTTGCTTATCTTTCTTCTTTTTTTCACATAGTCGTGTTTTGAATATACAAAAAATTTGTTGCCCCACTTTTTTGTGAGTATGGCTAATTTGGCCACTTGGGTTGGTTCCATTGTTGAATTTATGCATGCCCTATTTTATTTTTCAGTATTTAATAGGGGTGATTCTCACCAGTTTTAATTCTATTGAAAGATGAAATTAGATATTCGGTGTCGTCAATCAATTTCGAACTTTGTATGATAAACGCGATCATGCATAATGTATATGGTTTGGCACTGCCCTTCCTTATCCATGAATTTCTTGGCTTTCCCATAAGTTAGACATCAAATTAAAACCAAGTAAACCTATTCAAATCCAACTTAACATCTTGTTCCTTCAAATATATCTTCATCAAAATATCCCAATTGGAACCAATTTTAGCAGCCGGATCTTTCATCACAATGTCATCCTTGCCATACTTGTGCACCAAGCTACTCTCATCTGCATGAATCCTATAGTCAATGTACTACAACCTCATAGCCCTAGCCGGACACTCGTAGCAAACCTTTGCCATCCAGTTGGTGCCGAGAGGCACAATCTGCTTGAACACTGCGCTGGGCCTCATGAACAAGTGTGTAAGCGCCGCGCCGCGTCGTGCCATGCACGCCGACCATTTTGTGTGGCTCTTACTACTTGTACGTGAAGTGCATATCAGTTATAGACGTCGGTTCAAAAGTCACAACTTCAAAACCGACCTTCTATGTTGCTAGCTTCGCTTCATTTTGGTTCAAGTTGGCTTGACCAACGCCGAGGGTTCGACTGAGTAAGACGAAGGTCTAGAATGGTGATCGTTTTTGCCAAAGGCTTTGTCTAGGATGGTATGGAAAAATACCATCGTGATAGGGTTGTGCAACAACTTAGGGTTTATGTTGACAAGTCTGTGGGATGGCAGAAGTAAAACAATGGTTGGCAGTATCATTATCGAAGTTTTATTATCGGGTGCTTGCTAAAACTCAGTCAATCTGCATACCTACTAGCCCACCAATCGCGTGCTTTCCATTCACGAGGATGGGCTCCTGCGTGATTTCGGTGTACCCGTCCGCATTGAACACAAGGGTAGGGCCAGTGTGTCGACATTTTATAGTCATTCGAATCGTTAAAATATACTACTAAATAATCTTCACAACAATATATTTGTCAAAAGTATTACCTATAAAATTTTTGAAAGATATGAAGAACGTGTTAACTATATATGTACTGTTAGTTAAGTTGGTTAAGATTCTGTGATGTAAGATTGTGACAAGTGTCAATATCTTAAGAGTCTTATGTTAGCTTAATAACTAAGCAATATAGTTAGATATATACACAATGTAATCTGTGTTAGAAAGTATTGTGAAAGATAGTAAATACATTTCTTCTCTCTCTCTGTGTACATGTTCTTCTCTCTCTCAATATCTTAAGAATCTTATGTTAACTTAATAACTAAGCAATATAGTTAGATATATACACAATGTAATCTGTGTTAGAAAGTAATGTGAAAGATAGTAAATACATTTCTTCTCTCTCTCTCTGTACATGTTCTTCTCTCTCTCTGTAAACAGAACGATGGTCATGACTAGGAGGGCTGTGAAAATCTTCATGTGTACCCGCGCGCACCGGAGAGCACGATTTCATCATCGTGACTGTACTCGCACGTGGCGTTTGATCGATCCGGTGGATCCCACAGGATAGCACCATCGGCCGGAAGGAGGAGATAGATGGGGCAATGGAGGGCTCGCGGACGCAGATGATTAATCTGACGTGGAAGGCGCGGATTGGACCAAAATAGATTCCGGTGTGGGTCCCGGGACTCATCGGTTCTTTTTTTTTTTCCGTCCTTCTGACTCGCTGAATAGGAAAATGACCATTCATCAGTCATTCACAGTCCCATCGGATTACATGTGACGGTACCTACAATTTATGACGTCAAATTACGAATACAAATGATTAAAGGTAACGTTATTTGCTCATTATTTTTATATTTCATACTCTTCTCAATATTCGGCGTAGAATGAATTGAAAAAAATTAAAAGTATGCGAATAAAGCTATCCATAATTAATTAGGACAAAGGCTCTTATAGCACGAATACACTCGAACTATAGCATTTTCTACTGATCATACAACATTATGGTAATTTTCTTTCGCATGGTATTGCATGATTGATACAAAACGATATTGTTGTACTGTGGTATGTCGTCTGCATAAACATTTTATTAATTACAATTGCTTCCAAATTTTATTTCCAATCTTGCTGATTAGACAAGCATAATTGAATATTTAGTTAAATTGTTCCATCTTAACAACTAATAATGCAATAGTGGTTGTGAAGTGTATGTGAGTTATAGCAATTTTATGTCAATAATCATGATTATTTGCAATTACAATTACGTTCAGGACCAAATGACATGTCGTCCTCACATAAATAAACAAGGGATGTGATATCCACACACTCATTTTTACTTCTTCCACACCTTTTTAGTTTTCAACCGTCAGATCAGATGAATTGAAAAATATCAATGAATAGAAATTAACAAGGATGTGTGAGAAGTTAAAAATGGTGTGTAGATAGCACATTCCAATAAACAATCCTTAATGGCACATAGTGCCCGTGATAATAAAAAGGTCTCTCACACGCCCATCAACACATCTTAGAGGGCGAACAAAAAAAATATTCACATGCAGAGCTTTTAGAAACACAATGATTTGGGACATTAATATTTAAGAACGACATTGATCGATTTTCTAATTCAGGAACTATCTTGATGAAGGGGTCAAATTTAGGAACCATTTATGATAAAGACCCATAAAATTTTAAATTACTCGCCAATTTCTTACTTCATGGATTGTTGATAGTATGTGGTCTAGATGATAGATGGTTTTGTACATCAAACACCATTTTCAGATGAAAACATGATGGAATAAGATACATAGGACTCAAAACATAAGGTGGAGATATACATATTCTAATTCCGTGGGATGAACTTTGTTCTTTTGTTTTGAATTCTGGAATCAATAGCCTACTTAGTTGATGAAATGCATCTTCTTAAGAAGGATGTAGAATTCCAAGTACAAAGTGGCCGGGCCTAAGGATTAGCTAAAACGCTGCGTAAGGAACAGAGAAAAGCCCGCGTAGCTTTTAAACTGGCCTTAACACCTCTCTCACGCAAAAGGGTAGTTGTTGTCATATAAGCATCAGACCTTAGTTAAATATTATATTTGAACCACGTTTATCACGAAGCTGGAATAGCTCAGCTGGTTAGAGCGTGTGGCTGTTAACCACAAGGTCGGAGGTTCAAACCCTCCTTCTAGCGTGTTTTTTTTTTTTTTTTTAATTTATTAATGTCACTTTTTAAGCTGACACCGTTATAATTGTTAATTTTTTTATTTTTTTTATTTATTTTATAATTTATTAATGTCACTTTTTAAGCTGACTCCGTTATAAGTGTTAATTCGTAAGTTAATCTCTGGACTAATAAGAATAAGGCAGGGCAATGATTTGCATAGTGCACCAAACCGAAGATTAAATGTGTAATTAAATTGAGTTTAATGACCTATGAGTTTGTGACTTATCACTGGTATCTAGCTGCTACCCTACTAAAACAGTGGTTGTCCGTAGAACCTTAACTGACCATTCAAGGGAATAAAATCCTATACCTACCAATCACCTTTTCTGATTATATTAACCGACTTGGCCTCTTACACCCTTTGGCAAAAGTAATTTACATCAAATTATCACTCCGATATAGACGATATGTGGTTATTGAAATATGTTACAGACAATTGTCCCTGTCAGTACTCTTCGATCATGAAATTAATGAGCAAAATTATCGGGCAAAATCATTGTTGAGGAGGTCATGCAAACGCACATACTAATTGCATGAGTGCAAAACAAAAAAAAAACCATTGTTACAAAATAGTTTTATTTACATTTGTAGAAAAATGATTTTCACATCTCATTATTTTACACATTTTTTTTTATTCTTTTATTGGTTTGGAATAAATAAATGAAGAATCAAAATCCAAAAAACAAATGAATGGTTGTATAGAAGAAAAGGGGAAGTGAAAATCACGTTTAAAAAGCAAAATAGACAATAACTAGGAGTAAAATTTTGGCAATTTGGTTAGGTAATTGGTTAGGGTATTCTCAGGTGGAGTCGATCATTTGTATTGAGAGTTATACTTATGCAAGATTCAACGGTATCCGAATATAATGAGTTTAGGTCACTTGTGAGAATTTTTGAAAATTCGACAATAAAAAATTTAAAAAACATGTAAAAAATAAAAATAAATACATAAATAACGCTACGGATAAATGCCAAAGCATGAGAAGTGAAAGTGGGTTTTGTTTATGAGTTTACCTTTAAAGGACAATTATGGTAAATGCCAGGGCAATAGTTTTGACCAAATGTCTTGAAAAAGCTGGTGGTAAAAGGAAACCAGATGCCTTGCTCACAGATAATCAGATTCTTGGGAGTTGTGAGAGGGGGACACGGAGAGAGAATTGGAGATGATGACGTCCAGGGCGGATGCTGTGATTGTGGGGACCCATTAGGGGTATATTGGTCAACTCGCTAAGACAGGGGCGTTCCCGTTATTTTTGCTGAAAGTGAGGGGCGGTTTCTCCAGATGCTATTCGGTTTGGAAGCCCAAGAATCGTGGACACAGATCGACATAGGGATTTGAGAGAGAGAGAGTATTTTTCAAGTTTGGGATTTAAATGGAATTTCACGCCGCAAGATTTCGGACTCATAAAAGACATGAACGGACAACGTTGGAATCTCAATGTTATCCCTCTGAAATACTCCCGCAGTAGCTTAAGAATCCCCCCTTAATGACGGTTTTACCCTTCGGTTAATGACTGTTTTACAATGGAGAATTTCTTTTAAGTTGGATTTTTTTCTTTCAAAAAATAAATTGGTTTTTGGGGCTTTTAGATCTATGTCCAAAAATATAGGTGGTTTGTAGGAGTGAGTTCAGTTATATAATTTCATGTTTTTATATCTTTTATACTCATTTTATATTTTTTTTAATACTAAAAATCAATTAAAATCTAATATTATGCATTTTCAACTCCAAAAAATCTAATTAATATCTTATAACCAAAAAAAAAAAAAAAAAAAAAACTAATATACTAACATAAATTATCTACAAAACATTCTACCTTAACTCAAGTAACAAATATATGAATGTATATTATACCTATACGCGAGATATGAAACCTAATTAAAAGGTAGGAAAAAAAACATAATATACCTACAAGCAAGACATATTAATTTGTGACACGTTGATTATAAAAAAGAATCTGTCATATAGATACATAAAAATAATTAACCTGTGATATAGGTTGATTATAAAAATTAAAAATAAAATCTATAATGGGGTTTAAAGCAAGAGGAAGAACAAGAAATAACAATAAATAAATAAATAAAAAGAAATAATCAAAGAGATAATTAGGAAGAAATTTGATTTTTATAATAAATCTTATGATTAAATAGATAATTATTGATAATCAAATAATCAAATTTAAGGAATTGAACTTATTTTAATAAATTGGACTTATATCAAGTTTCCCCTTGGTTTTTTTTTTTCTTTTCCTTATCAATCAATTAAATTGTTAATAAGAATGAGGGCATATTTGTCATTGTAACTACGCTTAAGTTGACAGAGAGGAGCTCTCTTATTGATTTTAGGGCAAATACTTCTCCCGTTAAGTTGGTGGAGAAAATATCATATAGAAACGTAAAACTAACCATATTGTTAATTATTTTTTAAGACATTTGGTCTTGCGTATAATAGATGAGTAATGCTCGTTAGACACAAAAATTGATCACGAGGTTGAATACCTCTTTGACACATGTAGGTCTCCCATTTTACATATAAGAGAAATGCTAGGGGAATATCTTAAACTAGAACTCTCTATAGACACTCAGTCACTTCACAGTTTAACATCAATTCATGTACCAAAAATATGAGGTGGTAGGAAGTCTATGAAGAGCCCACTTTTGAGAAAATCTCCTTAGCATTTCTCTACATACAATGATGGACAAATATCTATCAAAAAGGTGATCAACAAACTAACTATATTATTGAATACCTTTCTAATACATGTCGGTCTTACATGCAACTGTGGACGGTCTTTATTTAAGCGGCAACAACAACGTGGTCGTCTAAAGTGTCAATAACATCTTTCAAAAAAAAAAAAAAAGGACTTCGTTAACTTGAAGTGATATAAGTTACATGGAGAATTAGTAATTTAAGTGTTTAGGAGTATTGTTCTATGCACCGAAAATCCTACGTTCGATTACCTTATCCTCACATCACTTACTGATCATTTTTGTTCACCACCTCAAATGGTGGTACTGCTCATCACTCTATTTATTACCATTAGACAAGTTTAAATTTTGAGATTTGTATATATCTACTGCACAGATCTCAAAATTTAAACTCATCCAACAATGATAAATATGATGGTGAGTATTACCATCATTTGAATGTGATGAGCAAAAATATCCCCATCGCTTGAATAAAAAGCAATGATAAATATTTGCCGTCCTTTGTATTTAGTAGAATCACATGCTTCACAATTTGTATTGTTCGACCAAAATTGCGTGCAAATGGGCACCTGTGTATGTACCTATTAAACTATATGTGACATCCTACATCGCCCAAGGGAGTGATCCTTATATGTATATTTTCATCCCTACCTAGCACGAGGCTTTTTGAGAGCTCATTGGCTTCAGGTTCTATGGGAACTCCGAAGTTAAGTGAGTAGCGCGCGAGAGCACTCCCATGATGGGCGACCCATTGGGAAGTTCTCGTGTGAGTTCGCAGAAACAAAACCTTGAGGACGTGGTCGGGGCCCAAAGCGGACAATATCGTACTACAGTGGTAGAGCGAGCTCGGAAAATGGTCCCCACCGGGCCGAGATGTGACACTATAGATCCCAGAAAACAACAATTAATTAGATGAATAATCAAAGTTTGGTGACCTCAAAACATATGTTTTAATTTGGTTTTCAATTAGGCCACGACCCTATTTCGTGCATGTTACATTTGTTTTCAATTAGGACAGCTACTGAAATTGCACTAATTGACATGCCTAATTTGCACAAACAAATCCCACCTAATTGTTTAATTTTGGTTTGCAAATCAATTTCCAACCAGGATTCTTTCACAGTCGGAAAACCCTTAAATTCCATGACTTTGCCAAATAAAACCCTACCGATGGTGATGACTTGTCCATTTGATCATTTTGGGCGTCCTATTCTTGCTGCAGGCTTACCTTTCTCGATGCTGGGATTCTGTTTCAAATCTTTTTCCGTTTCCATGCACATGCATCAAGTTGTGGGAATACCAAGTTGGGCAATTCTTGAAAGGGAAATGGTTTTCGCAAACCTTTTTTTTGGTTTTTCGTTCTGCATGCTTATGTTTATTTTTGTCACGTGAATCTTATTTGATCTACAAAATGTAAATATGAGTGTGCGAAAATCACTTATATGCTCGAAAAGTTTAATCCTATAAAGTTTGATGCAGTTTTTATAACTAGTGTTTTTCGAAAATCACTTACTATTCAATCTACTTTTTTTTTTTCAAGTTATAACCCTCACCTCTCGTTATTGTCCTTTAGAACATTAATATTTGCCTATAATCAAAACAAGCTTGAGTTAGGGCTAGTTTGGGGTTGCTGTGCTTTTTTCAAGCTTCTGCTGTGCTATGAGAATAAACAACTGTGAAAATAAGTAGGTAACAGTTTAGTAGATTATAGTGCTAAAAGTATTTTTAGCAAAAAAAAAGAAGTGGGGTAAGATTTTCAATCTGAAGTTTTATTAATTGGTACTGTTCACCTGACTTCAATGAAAAGAATCGTTTTTTTTATTTTTATACAAATATATATATATATATATATATATATATATATATAGCTGCTTCTAGTTTTTGTTGCTTTGAACCCATAAATTAAAGATTTTTTTTTTCATTTACCAAACACAATTAAAATTCTAACTTTTCTAAAATGCTGCTTTTAGTAAAAAAAATTTTAAAAACCTATCTTTACAATTTACTAGTTGAAATTTACTATTTGCAGTGAAAATATTAAATTATTGAGAACAAAATTGGCAGGATAATCTTCTCAGAAAGAGGAAAAGTTTGGTAGGAATTTTATCAAAGTGACTCCGCCAATCCTTGTTTTATACACACATAGTGCCCCTTAATTTCCAAAGCTAAACTTTTGTGCAATTTCATTTGTGCGAGAAGAAACTTATCCAAATTCCCTTCAGTCAAATCACGGATCAATCTAGATATTGGACAATTAAGTCTTGTTGCTTTCATCTTTAAAAAATGTTAAAGAAAAATCAATAACATGCCCCCACAAGTTAACTCGTTTTCGAAAACTAACCCTCAACTACCTTAACTTGACTCGTTATAATCTAGTTTTGGCGGTGTAGAGACGAGAAGTATTTCATCTCGATACATAATGAGTACTTGAGATTCTAAACAAATTACAATGCTCAAGCAACAAAACACGAGAAACGAGAAGTATTTCATCTTGATTATAAGAGACATCAAGATTAAGAGCAAATATGCCACCAAAGAAGGAGGAGTGGTAGGAGCCAACAAATAAGCGTGCCAGTTTAGTGAAGTCAAGTCTTTATGTTCAAAAGTAACCCTATGATCCCGAATACACCGAAAATGAAGTGTTGTACCAACCTAAACCGAGATAAGGATACATGACTTAGACTTGAAAACAAACAATTGGGGATGCCTCGTTCTTAGAGGCAGATAAGTAAAACCTTCTCTGATAACCAATATTTTCATTAACCTTCGTAACAAATCCAAACGCAAAACTAAAAATATGTGAAAAAAAGATCATGTGAAAACCAACACATAAAAAACCCGTAGTTCTGTCACCGAAATCATTTGTACCAAGTCCATGCTGTTTTATTAACTCTTGTAGTTGAAACCAATTGAAGGGGGGTGGGGTTGCTATTCAAGGGAATAAATTGAAACACTGAGTTGGCTTTTGCAACTGTTTCTGAAAATAGTACAGAGGAGTAGATCTCAAGAACTCATTGTTCCTGTAACAAACTAGGGTTCCATCAATTTACCCGGAAAAAAAAAAAAAAAAACAATTTGTCTTTATCTGAATATTTTTTAAAAGAAGACAAGTGGGTTGTTTTGCCACGAAAATTTACTATTGTGGAAGCCGGAAAAACACATAGAGAGTTGTTATCTGATTTCAATAAGTTTTTTTCCACCAGAGCCTCTCACCAAATTACCCACAAAATGGAAATAAAATTAGCGTTAATTGACCAAAAATCAACCTTTTATATTTAAAGCTTGAGTCAATCAAATTTTGTGGGACCCCATGCACCATAAACCCTTGTGGGGCCCTTAACATCTAGTTTGCCAAATCTTCCTCTGGTTGGAAAGCCTCACACATTTTCCATGAAAGTGACTAATGGGGGAATTGAAGGACCATCGGAAAAATATCTAGGCTGATTAAATAATTAACAACCAGTTATTCGTTGTGCTCAATTGTATGTGGGCATTGTAGGTTGGATGGATTAGAGAGTTTGTCTCTAGTTACTTAAGTTAAATGCTAACCTCTTAGCATGCGCTATGTGTTTGTTGCTGACGTTTCTCGCATGTATGAGTAAAAAAATCTAACATATCAAATGAAAAAGAGGAAAAAAAAAAAGAAAAAAAATGCAATGATTACTTTACTTGTTTAGAAGGTTAATTATATTTCTTAATTTTTTTTTTTTATAATTGATAATCTACTTTAATCTACATGTATGGAGAAGAATTCAAACTCAATCGCATCTAGGAAAAACTCATTTTTTGCTAATGTCTTATGGTTATTTTTTAAATCTTTTAACTATAAAAATTGTCATTTGTTCAACTTATATGAGTTTAACGATAGGATTTGACTACAATGCTTTTAGATGGTGATTGTATTAAATACATATATTCACATGAATTAATTTGATATTCAAGTAGTAATTGTATTATATAAGTATTGTAATTAATTCTTTAATTGTATATTGAAAATAAATTGCTTGAATTTTTCTGGGTAGATTTGTCAAAACCACTAGAGAGTCACGAGAGAGAGACAGATACACATATATATATATATATATATATATATATATGCATTTTTTAAATAGGTTTATACGATTGAAAAAGTGGATGAAAAAAGAACTTTGACTCAATGAGTATGTACAAGAAAAGGTTTTCATGTCTGGTAAAGAGAATTAGAAGTGGTTGATTCAAGTGTCTTGAAGTTTGAGACATTCGGTGGAGATACACAACCAATTTATGATTAAATATCATCTAAATTATATTTAAGAAAAATATTCATAATCTTCATTTTGATTTTTAATTAATTTTTCTAACATGACCAAAATGAAGCAAACGTTATAGCGCCACGTTAACTAGAACAAATGTACTCGCTCTGAAAAACATAAGTCTCGAGTACGATTCCTTCCCCGTGAACTTTAGGTTGTTGCAACTTGGTTTTGTTTTGTAGGTCGGATTTGCCCTAGGGTTTTGAACAACTCAACCTCCATATCTGTGTTACTTGAGCTAGGCACCATGTTTAGTTTATGTCCAAAACAGGTATGCATTGTTTGCTTTGCCCAGACCATCCACTGATGCCATTTTTGGGATTGTATTTTGGGGTCGCGACTTTGCTGGTTTTGTTTGATGGACATTTCTAAATATATTTCAACACACTATTAATCGCAATTTTATTTTCCGTTTTATCTTATTTTGTATTAAGATTACGCATATGTAAAGTTTTATCCAAAAATAATATCGGTGCAATCAGTAGCATAACTATTTGTTAAGTGTTGTGTTTTATTTTATCAACTTTTTGGTGCGAGATTGTTTACATTATTCAACATTTTGTGTCAATTTTTGCTCACTTGGGGTGAAAATTTTAAAAAATTGTTACACATAGGTAGATTACCCAGCTCAAGGCCAATGATTCCTAACTCGAGAGAACTTTAGTAGAGATGCCCTACCAACCCTAACAGTGTATAGACCTGAGCAAGGTCAGATGAGAATAAAATACAAAAGAGCACGCTGTTATTAAAGTACTTACAGATGACGTAATTAGTTCATACTCAACATGTTAATTAATACTTAAATGATAATACAATTATCGACAACAACGTGATATGGTTTACAAAATATGATTTAAACTGGTAGTCTCCCAAGCATAACCCTATTTTGAATAAGCATTAGTTTTTTCAAATCGTAAATTAGAAATTTGAGAATTTCTCTATTTATTTTTAGACAGAGAGTAATTGTCCCATAAAGATAGTAACCAACCAAAATTTTATTAATTTTCAAATAGAGATGTACTAATCAAATAATTGGATGCATTTACAAACTTTTTGTTTCCCGAATATCATTTGAAGCAAATTTATTTACATAAAAATCTAGTATACCCAACAGCAGATTAACGTCGCCCGAGTAATTACTTTCATGAAGTATATGATAAGTGAAATCTCTCCATAAATTCACCTTCTATAATGATTAGTTTGGTAAAACGAAGAAAATCATGATTAATTAGCTTGTAATTAATAAAGTGATTAACATTCCTAATTGACCTGGCACACTCATCGTGCAATCTAAGATTTGCTCCAAAGCAGCCACGTGGTAGAGGCTATACTATCTGCTTTTTTAACCAAATAAACTCGCTGTTACAAGAAAAAACAGAGTACCGGCCAATCAATGCCAAACAGCAGAAGCATCAAAAATCCCATTTTCGTAAATAAAATGCACCCGGAAGGGCATTTGTTTGCTGTCCTAAAGCCTCAGGAAACCTCATCCTTGCCACAGTACCAGTGGGACCCACATTTTGTCTGCTGGGATTAACCGATTAATCACTGCTTAAAATGGAAAAATCCGAGTGCTTTATGTGTTAATTAATCAGTGTTTTTGTAACAAACCTGGGCTCAGAAAGCTTTGGTGTGCCTCCTGCTGTTGCAGTAATGCAGGCGTTGCATATGTTACTACATATAATATATATTATATGTGTGTGTATATATTATATGTATTTAATCTGCTATGTAGTCTACCAAGACTTGTTTCATAATATTTTTTAATATCTGTACCAAAAGCAAGGAAGGTGGAGAGAATCTAGAAATGCCCATTTCTTTTCATTTCCTGGAAAACCTATATATATATATAAATTATTGGTATAAATATTGACGCAGAAAAAAAAAAATAGAGAGAGAGAGAGAGAGAGAGAGAGAGAGAAGTGAAGAAAAAGCAGAGAATAAAAAGAGACCGGATGTTGACAAATTCCATGTCACTGTTCTTAGAAGGTCTTTTGTTTGTGTGAAGATTTCTTATCTGGGATCTCTCTCTCTAAGAAAAAAAAAAACTCTTTCTCTCTCTAAAGCTCTGTGCTTTCTTCTTTTGTTCGAGAGAGAGGGGGATAGAGAGAGAGTGTGTGTGGCCCATCAGATCGAAATCTCCTCCTTTTCTTCAACCTGATGACGATCTAGGCTTCCTGAATGGTGTTTGCAAAAGCACCCACTTTGTTGTTTTTTTGTATAATTTCAGATATGCAATTTTGGTTTTCAGCTGCTTTGCTATTTTTTTTTTAGTGTGAATTTTCCACCGCGTGAAAAGCTTCTTCTGAATGATTCAATCTGTTGGGGATGATGCTTTGAGGAGGAGAGGTGAACAAAATAGGATGTGGGTCTGAGGTAAAATTCTTATCTGCTTTCTGGGTAAATTGAATTTTCTGAATTCAGATAGTTTTTTTGGGTGATTTGATGAATTGGGTAAATTCAAATTCAGTATCAAGTTTTGGTAAATTGTTGGGATTTATGGGTTGAATGTTTGGGTTTATGGGTTTGTGCATTTGTTTCCTCATTGCAAGTTTTCAGGTTCTTCTCTTTGTTGATTGGTTTGTTGGAAAATTAGATTTTTTGTGTGTATGTGTGTGGGTAATTTTAGACTTGGTTACTGTAATTTCTGGGTTTCTGTAGTCTGCAATTTTTCCAGATCTGTTTAATTAACTTTTATTGCAGAGTTCAATTCTCGAACATATGATTTCTGAAAGTTCCAGTATGTTGGGCTTTTCCCCTCAAATTTCACTCTGGTTTGGTGATACTGTGATAGCTTGTCTCTAGTTATTGCTTATTTTCTTTCAGCTTTTTGGCCTTTTTGTGTCTGCTCCGAATTGCATCAGTTAAAGATACCTCTTTTGTTTTCTTGAAGCTCGCATCCATTAGGCTTGAGATTGAAGGGAATGGTAAATTTAGTTTCTATTGTTGTTGATTCATTGAGGTTTCTACTGTGGGTTGATTCCGTTTTGGTTGGATCGATACCCATTAAACGCAATGGGTTCTAGTTCGTTATAGATGACATCACTGATTTGAAATCATATTAAGTGTTCACTTGTGTGTCTTTTGTAAATTGAATGGATTGGTTTATATTTCCGGTTAACCTGTAAAAAATGGTACTTGATGTCTTTGTGCATGTGCTATTATTGTGCTGCTTTGGCGCAGTTCCTTCAGTTGTCGCTGATTTCCCTTGTAAACGACAGATGTGGATCCCTGCTCTTTTAGCAGCATTGTGTTTTTTTGGTCGAAAAGCAGCAGTATGTTGGATTTTTGTTCTAGATAGCATTCAAAGTCTACGAGGGGACAAAAGCGTTCGTTAAATTTTCAGCTGAAGCGCAGTAATATTCATAGTTGGGGCTCTCAAGCATGCAAAATTTTCTATTTTGGGTGACATGATTCATAAAATAGACTTTAGATGGTAGCTTTAACTAGTGATTTCATATTTGAGGCACTGCCAAGTTTTCATATTGTACAGGACTCAAGAATGTCTGGAGGCCTTTTTGTGTAGCAATCGCTTACATTACTCTGACAGTTCTCGATGAAGATGGAATTCATGTAATTTGTTTCAAGAAACATTAGGTTCTCAGTTTAGCCATAGTGAAAGCAAACCACGTTGCTTTGTTGGCCCTTGCGCTGATTTTTGCATTAGAATTTCCTCACCTTTGTGTTCTAGTATGTACCAACTTGAGTGGTTAGCACTGTTGTCATTCCGTTCGTCCCACCTTATTTCAGGGTGGGAATGTGGATGATTTAATAGTTCTTATGAGTTAAATCTAAGCATCTTTCTTATTCAGGCTACTGTGTTACACTGCACGGAAGATTGTTGTTTCTTGTATATAAACGAAACTCATTTCCCTCTCCGGTCATATTAAGAGCCAGGATGAGTAGTTCTGCCAAATAGGATTTCTTGACGTGTACTTGATATCATTTTCCTTGTATAGTCCATCAGTTTCCCTGTTTGGTATGCCTTGATTTTGTCACTGAAGTATTGCTTTACTGTTTTCCTTTTCCAGGAATGGGGACAAAAATGGAGTGCAAAAGCTACATGCCCGGGTATTACTCAGTGAGAGATCTTAACGAGGATCCAAACAATTGTAGCTGGCCCTTATATTATGGAGATAAAACCTTGTCAAACAGGCAGTATTGCAACGGTTTCTTGCCGAGGGCCACAAGTGATGCTTTTCCAGGGTATGATAAGGATGTAGTCAAGCAGACCATGCTTGATCACGAGGCCACATTTAAGAATCAGGTACTTACTTTCTTATCATACAATATTTCTCAAACCTTTACCAATTCTTTGTGATTCTGTCAATTGGATATCTTTGTAAATTAATTGAATTCTATATTTGGAGGACCTTAAGTTGGTATATTGACTGATTGAATCCAAATGCTGTTTGCTAATTTGTTATTCTACTCTATATAGTAGGAACTTGAACATTTATGGATTTTCATGTCTTCTAGGTGATTGAACTTCACCGGCTGTACAGAATTCAAAGGGACTTGATGGATGAAATAAAAATGAAAGAACTTAATAGAAACCAGATACCCATGGAAACATCATTGTCGTCAAGTCCCTTAGCATCTCAAATTACATCTGAAGATGCTCGGAAATGGCATGATTCCAGCTTTCCTTTGGTAAACTCTGTTAATGCTGGACCATTGGTTCCAGGTGTTGAAGGTACCCATTCTCCATCTAGTGCTGTCAAAGGAAACAACCAAAAAATTGGTTTATTTCCATACCAAAATGGGATTAGTTCGAAAGATGTTGAGGTGATGGAGTCGAGACCCACAAAAGCGAGGAAAAAGATGTTTGATCTTCAACTTCCAGCTGATGTGTACATTGATTCTGACGAAGGGGAGCAGTTCACTGATGAGAAAGTTTCTGGCACACCTAGTTGTCAGCCGAATAAAAATTGTAAAACTGAACTCGAGGGTGGTGCAAAGCTATTTTTTGGTGAAGGTGTGAAGACAGATTGCAAAGGACATGTTTCAAGATCTGATACATGTTTGAGGAGCACAAATGGTTTGGCTGACTTGAATGAGCCTATTCAAGTTGAAGAAACAAATGCTTCAGAATACGCTTATCCTCTGGGCCATGACTCTTATCAAGGAAAGATTCAGGGCCCCTATCAGGCTGCTAAGTCGAGGTCGCAGCTTTTAGGTTTGCCAAAGGAAATATCATTCAACAACTCTCATGATGTAAGTGATAAGGTTATCCAGAACAACATACATTTGGAGAACGGAAGTGGAAAAGGGTGGTTTTCCCATGTCCTTGAAGCAGGTATACATGAAGTTTGGTGAAACTTTAAGTTGGTCCTTTATGACTTCTGCATTTCCTTTTGCTTTAGTATTCATATGTGCGATTATAGTATGTTCTAGATTGTTTCAAAGAAATTGATAAAGAAATCAAAATTATAAATAGGAGTGTATTAGAAAACAACAAAGAAATATAAAAGATGAAATAAGGGATTAACCTGAACAACTTACATTAGTGTTCAGAGCTGCGGGATCACCTCATTCTTTCATAATTTACGATGCACGTAGTTGGTGAATCTTTAGGCACCTGTTATGGGTTATGTTGCCATTCGGCTATGCTTTGAGAATGCTGCATTTCTTGTTATAGATCATTTCCATTATAAAAGTTAATTCCAGCTCTCATGTATTGTATTACAGGGCAAAGTAAAAGCAACCTTAAAACTGTTTCCCAATGTCTCCAAACAGAAAGGTTGCTGATATCGTCCCAGCCAATGCAAGGTTCTATTAACAATGTTCACGAAACTGCTTTCTATCTGACTGATAAAAGCAAGGTGGACTTGTGGAGAGAGAGGACAGTTTGTGGTGTGGAGGATTCGGAAAGAAATCATGAAATTTCCAATAATAAGCATCTGAACAATTTTGTGGCTTCTCATATGCCCAGTCCATATCATCCCGTTCTTCCTTCCTCAGATGTGGCCAGGTCGTGGACTCGCTCGGTTCCATCGTTGGAAAAGCCAGGCAGTGGCGTAAGCCAAAAGCCGTTATCAGTTCAAACTCACCCGTGTTTTCCCTCATCTGCTACCTTGAGCAAGAGTTCACAGTCATCAGTTCAGAGCAATGGGATTTTGGGAGATAGGTGGTATCTCAACAGCAATTCTAGTTCTAACCATTGTTCTGGAAGTGAAGTACCATACCAAAATGGGTTTCACCATGGTTCATCTTCAGGATCTAAGGAACTAGTTCGCTTCCCGTCTCTTAGCTACGACTATCAGAGCAGCAGTAACGATCACAATGGAGGCTCTGAGCACTTGAGGAGTCAGGGTTCAGCAGCGCACTACAAGGGTTCAACTTGCAAGGATGTGAAGTTTGCAAAGGAAGTAAACTTAAATGTAGTGCTTTCAAATAGCTCATCCGATGAGGAAATACCCCAGCAAGGTCTTAAGATCGTAGGGGTAGAACAAAAGCATGAGGACCATCTTGCAGCTTTGCCGTGGCTAAGAGCGAAGCCTTCTTCTAAGAATGAGTTTGCCAATGCAGGCAGAGTTTCAAAGACTGGTGTGGACGATTTAAATCAAGTTTTTGCTCAGGACATAGAATCAGTTCCTTGCGAGAATGATGTTGAGGCCAGAAGGACCGAACTTGGTGACAGCCTGTGCAAGAGAAAACTTCTTGGATTTCCTATTTTTGAAAGGCCTCATAATGCTAAGAACGAGTCCTATTCTCTTACCTCCCCGTCTGTGGAAAATAATAAGAGAAACAGAGGACTGGATATCAACTTGCCTTGCGATCCTTCAGCTCCTGACTTGGCCACACTGAATGTATCAGAAATTGTAGTTGTGGAAGAGAGAATAGATATGAAGGTTGCAAGTTTCAGACATGTCATCGATTTGAACTCGTGTGTCAGTGATGATGAAGAATCTTTGAAATCTCCTGCTCCTAGCACCAGTGTGAAGATCACAGTAGGAATAGATTTGGAAGCCCCCATTGTTCCGGAGGCTGATGATAGTGTCGTTCTTGTGGAAGCATCTGCTGAAAAGCAGAAAGCAATGCCTTTATCATCGCTACAACACCCAGCTGAACCTCCTCAGGAGGAACTTGTGAGAGTAGCAGCGGAGGCAATAGTTGCCATCTCATCAACTGGTCCCCACAATCATACTGATGAATCCTCTTGCAGTCCACCCGAAGCTTCTTCAACTGACCCCCTTCTGTGGTTTGTGGAGATAGCTTCTAGTTGTGGGAATGATCTTGAGAGCAAGTTTGACATTGTTGTGAGAGGCAAAGATGGTGATGATAATGATGAATCTTTATCAGACGCGTTTGATTACTTTGAATTTGTGACCTTGAAACTGAGAGAGACCAAGGAAGAAGATTACATGCCTAAGCCTCTGGTTCCAGAAAACTTGAAGCTGGAAGAAACAGGAAACACATTACTACCAAATCCACCCAGAAAAGGCCAGTCAAGGAGAGGGAGGCAGCGGAGGGACTTCCAAAGGGATATCCTTCCTGGTCTTGCTTCCTTGTCAAGGCACGAAGTGACTGAAGATCTCCAGACATTTGGAGGATTAATGCGGGCAACAGGCCATTCATGGCAGTCAGGACTAACCAGGAGAAACTCAACAAGAAACGGTGGTGGTAGGGGCAGGCGACGAGCAGTGGTGAATCCCTCTCCCCCTGTGGAAACTATCCCAGCTTGCGCTCCGCTGGTACAGCAGCTTAATAATACCGAAATGGGACTGGAAGATAGAAGCCTAACCGGTTGGGGTAAAACGACCAGAAGGCCCCGTAGACAGAGATGCGCCGCAGGTAATAATCTCGCGTCATCCGTTGCTTTAACCTAAACAATGGGACGAGGATTTTAACTTATTGAGTTTCTATAGAGAAAAATTAGGGTGGTTGTTTCTGTGGCTGCAGGGGCTTGAGGTTGTCATGGGGATTGACTGCCCTCTGTACATTTCTTAGCCCAAAGTCTGGGTTGGTTTGATTTTTCTGTCTTTGGGTGCTACCATCTTTGTATTTTTCATAAATAATGTTGCATAAATTTTACTCCCGGATAGATACCAGTGTTCTTTTTGTGCTTCTCTTTGGGGAATTGAGATGTGATTTTATCATTTATCTCATTTATCTCGGATGTAAATATCCTGCTTCTGATTTTTGTTTATTCAAACCAATACTCTTCTTTAATCCGATCCGAACTTCAAAGTTCGCAGAAAGGAAATCCGAACTTGGGTGCAGAGGCAGGAGGACATATTTTAGCCAACTTGGCTACACCTCGGTCTACAATAGTAGCTAATTACTAGTATAAACACTATATCCACCAATACAAAAGGGGAAAAGAAAAAAGAGCAAAAAAAAAAAAAACACTCAACTGTAATAAAAGATACCATGTGGGATTCATTCTTATTGTTAAGTCATATGATGGGCTAATAATAACTTTGTATCAAACTCAACGTTAAAAATCGAATATAAAACTTGTCTCAACAAGTGAAGAAGAAGAAATGAAGCGAAGATTTGATATTTTGATCCATTTTGTTATGTTGTTGCCACATAAGCGTGTAAAACAAGAGGTACAGGTAACCACATGAGGTGCCTTGTTTGTTTGCGAATGAGGAAAGCGGTTTTAGTTCATTGCCTAACTTTTTACGGAAATTTGGGAAGGCTTTTGGCCAAACATGCCCCACCAATAAGCTTCGTTTAACTTGCAAAAGCATTGACAAAGGTGAAATTATCAAATAAATAAATATTCTGGACCGAAAAGCATGAAAAAAAAAAAAAAAAGGACAAAAGAAAGCCAACAAGAATTGGCATTTGGCGTGTTCGATGCAATCTTTGCCAACCTATGACTTTATCTAACCACCTCCTCTCTGTATCTTCTTCCTTTTTTCAGTAATAAAGCACTTGAAAAGTTTGTTTCATTATTAAGATACCAAGAGAACATGAGAAATGTTGAGGATGCCTTCTTAAAATTGAACTTTTTACCACTGTTTGACACTTTATGTTTTCACACGATTGTTTATAATTTTAACTTAAAAATTGACGTTAATTGTAAGGTGACAGAAAATCTGTAGAGAGTTCTATTTTTTTTTTTTTTTTGAACAACGATATTATCTATCGTAAGAGGGAGAGAGAGTTCACTAAGCCACAAAATAGGCAACCTAATTTGGTATTGAATTCGCCATCCACAAGATTCGAACCTAAACCTCTCACTTTCAAATGAAGAAGAATACCACAAGACCGTAGTACTAAGGTCATTGAGATTTGAAATCAATAGAAGTGATCTATGAGTTAGTCTACCATCAACCATTTGGTCATTCCGTGAATTTTTATTAAATAAAGACCAAAATAACAAAAATACTCTCAATTTAGTAAACAACTGTCAAAATGATTTGACAAAAGTTAATAGTATTTTTGTCATTTTATCTTATTTAATGGAGATTTTTAGTAAATGACCAAAATGATTTGACAAAAGTTCATGGTATGTTTGTCATTTTATCTTATTTAATGAAGATTTTTAGCAAATGATCAAAATGATTGATGGCGAATAAATTGAGAAAATTTTAAAGGACTACTATGAGAAGTTATGTAAATTTTAAAAATTATTTTGATTAAAAAGCCTAATAAAAAATTAAAATGTAATGATATCTTTTTTTTTTTTTTTTTTTTGTGGGCAATGAATTGATGTCCTAAAAAGAAATTATTATTGTTTGTACGAGAAGTTCTCAACCAAAGAAAACGTAAGAAAAAGAAGCACGCGAAATGAGGCGCGTGGGGAGGACATGTTTCATGGACTGACAGAGAGCGAGCGTGCGAGGAAGGGAGAAGATCTTTCGGGTTGTACGACGCGCTGCAGCAATGAGAGAGAGAGAGTGAGGTGCAACATGGGATGAATGATTGAATCATTGAATGGGACTGTCGTCTGTCGGCATCTGAGACTGAGAGTGGATTTGATTCGCTGGTACAGTGACTACTACCTCAATCTCTACACTCTCTTTGTCCCAATCATCCTAGTCAAGATCTTGCGTGTCAACCAAACAAAATCCCACCACCGTCCCTCCATCATGCCAACCCTCGTGATTCAGCTTATAAGACTGGATTTCAACCTGCGTCGTTATACAAAATCATAATACATTTTTCATCATTATGATAATAAAATAAGTTAATGTCAAACTTGTCATCCTTCTGACTTATTATTTAGAAAGTGAAAAAAATAAAATTGTAATATTAAGTAATATTATTTTCTTTCACTATCTACACCCTTGTTTTTTCTCTATAAATTTTATTAAGTTAAAATAGAAATATTTACATCTTAAACAAGGATATTAAAATATAGATATTCTTTCCAACTCCCCACCAATCACATTCCTTCCCTCACTCCCTTTTCTTTTTATTTGAGAATATTTTTGCTCATCACTCTCAAACGATGCTCACTATATTATTTATTATTATTCGATGAGTTTAAATTTTGTAATTTATGAAATAAATAGGTATAAATTTTAAAATTTAAATTTTCTAGTAATAATAATGCTAAAGAAACCCACCCGACCCCCCACAAACTCAAAATCACGCTTCAAGAATTCAACCATTCAACAATTGACAATTTGAATTGTTTATATACTCAGCATGGTACATGTTTATATTATTTTATTATCCTTTTATACGACCTAATAAACAATTGAAAATGAAACGGTCATTATGTGAGAATCGTGATTGCAAACCAACTAACGCTTAGTTTGGTCGTAATCTTGTTCGCAATATTTAAATATATTTTAGACTCAAATTCTCCCGATCGTGGTCATTTTATTATTTTTTATCGTTGTGTTCTTTCTATAAAATTGTTCTGGATAACACTTTTTGTTGGCGTACAAGAATATATTCTAAAGTTTCAACTCCTCCGTTATTTTCATTGAATTTCAAATTTTAACATTTTCGTAAACCCACCCAAAAAGTAAAAGGTTTTATGATTAAATTTGACTACCAACAGGTTTGTTTAAGAAAAAAATTGGATAATCATTGGTCTCTTCAAGATACCATGGTCTCATTCAACTGGGTTTTGTTAATTTCTTTTAATATATATTTTTTGTCTTAATTACTGATTACCTGTCTGTGATTACGAAACGAGGATGTTGGGAAATCATTTTCAGGCAGCAGATATGTTTGAATATGTTTCCAATTATTTTATTCAGAAATGATTAACTTTCCCTTTCTTAAATCTTATTTTGTTTGTTGGTAAATCTTATTAGTATTAATTAAATTGAAAAAGCAACTATTTAGATGAATGACATATAAAATCAATTTTCGACGTAGATCTCAAAAATTCAACGCGGACTGTTTTGATAAGTAAAAATGTAGTTTTTCTAGCTTCAAAGGAGATGCCAAAATCCTACATCAATTGACATTTTACACTTTGCTGCCAAATTTGAAGGCAACGTCAAGTTTTTAATTGTTTTATTTTAATATTCGGCCCACATATTTCTTTATTTTTCTTCACTTATTGACTATTTTATTATTAAATTTTAACCTACTTGATTTTATAAAAATCAGAAAACATTTTAATTTGACATCGATGCTGGAATAAGAGAGTTTACAAAATGTTATTTTGTTTCATCAGCTATGAAAATAAAATTTGACAGCTTTATTGGAGACGGTCTAACCCCAAAAAATGACACAATCCAAACTAATCGCGTTACTATGTCATAATCCCAACTAATTGTTAGTTAAGATTTTATAAAAAGAATATGTTAATCACAACATGATTATTGATGAAATGGAATGGACCTTGAGCTTCAGAACCAGCCCAGAAATTTTGGGCCGACCACTTTCTCAAGGCCCATAATGTAACGCAAAAAAAAAGATCAGGGCGCGCCAAAATAAACCGTATGGATGGTTTAACGGCATCAGCCGCCATGAATCAACGGCTTTTCAAACACTGAACAATTTTCCGAGAAAATTAAAACAAAAGGAAATTTGATGAGGACGACGATGAAGAAATTCATCTCCACCTTACATCTGCAAATACAGAAAACGCCCTTACTTCAATGGCGGACTCTGATGCATGCCATCTACCAATCACCACCGTCGGAGCCTCCCGACTTTTCGCAAACCATTGCGTCGACGCACGCGGTGTTTTCGAACCCATGTTTTAAGCTTCTCGTTTTGTGCAGGAACATCGATTCCCTGAAGAAAGTCCACAGCTTGCTCGTCCTCCACGGCCTCGCCGACGATCTCCTGCGTCGGACAAAATTGATCAAGTTTATATGGGTCATTTGGGTACATCAAGTATGCCCGGTATCCGTTCGATAAAATGCCAAGCCCAGATTTTTTTTATTCGTGGAAAGTGATGCTGAGGTGGTACTTTATGCACAATTTGTATGAAGAGGTTATAGGGTTTTATAATCGTGTGAGAATGTGCGCAAGAGAGCATGATAACATTGTTTTCTCGATTGTGTTAAAGGCCTGTAGTGAGTTGCGAGATTTAGATGAAGGGAGGAAGGTGCACTGCCGGATTGTTAAGGTGGCGAGTCCTGATAGTTTCGTGTTGACAGGTTTGGTGGATGCGTGTGCGAAGTGTGGACGGATTGAGTGTTCTTGGGCTGTTTTTGATGGGATTGTTGATAGAAATGTGGTTTGTTGGACTTCAATGATAGTTGGGTATGTGCAAAATGATTGTCCAGAAGATGGGTTGGTCTTGTTTAATAGGATGAGAGAGGGGTTGGTCGAAGGAAATCAGTTCACGTTAGGAAGCATACTTACGGCGTGTACAAAGTTAAGATCTTTACATCAGGGAAAGTGGATCATGGACATTTGATTAAGAATGGTATTGGACTTAAGTCTTTTCTGGTGATATCTCTTCTGGACTTGTATGTCAAGTGCGGGGACATTGGAGATGCTCGTTCCATATTCGATGAGTTTTGTGGGATCGATCTTGTTTCGTGGACAGCAATGATTGTAGGGTACACTCAATGTGGGTATCCCGACTAGGCCTTGGAGTTGTTTATGGATAGGAAATGGGTTGGTCTCTTGCCCAATTCCATAACAACTGCAAGTGTGCTTTCGTCTTGTGCACAGTCGGGTAATTTGAATTTGGGAAGGTCAATCCATGGTCTTGGGATAAAACTTGGGTTGAAGGAATCGACTGTGAGAAATGCTCTGGTGGAGATGTATGCAAAATGCCATATGATTAGTGATTTTCGTTATATCTTTGAAAGAATCTCCGACTAGAATGTGATTGCTTGGAATTCAATTATATCTGGGTATTCCCAAAACGGGTCTTCATACAAAGCCCTCCGACTGTTTCATCAAATGAGATCAGAATCTTTCTCACATGATGCGTTCACATTGGCAAGTGTCCTCTCAGCTTGCGCTTCTCTTGGTTTTCTTCCAGTTGGTTCATCGCTTCATGCTCACTCGATAAAGGATGGCCTATTAACTGCAAATATCCATGTTGGCACTGCACTTTTAAACTTCTACTCCAAGTGCGGGATGCTGAATCTGCTCGTCTAGTTTTTGATGCAATGGGAGAGAAGAACACCATCAAGTGGAGTGCAATGATTAGCAGTTATGGAATTCAGGGTGACATTACAGGTTCCCTTGCACTTTTCAGTGACATGTTAAAGAAGCATCTAGAGCACAACAAAGTAATCTTCACGACCTTATTATCAGCTTGTAGCCATACAGGAGTGATTGCAGAAGGGTGGAACTATTTCAATTCACTCTGCAAGGACTATAACTTCAAGCCCTCGATGAAGCATTATGCATGCATGGTCAATCTACTGGCTTGTGCTGGCAAACTTGAAGAGGCCTTGGAATTCATTGAGAGAATGCTGATTCAGCCAGATGTTGGTTTGTTTGGGGCTTTTCTCCATGGATGCGGACTCTATTCAAGGTTTGACCTTGGCCAAGTGGCGATAAGAAGAATGCTAGAGTTGCATCCCGATGAAGCTTGCTACTATGTGCTAATGCGTAACCTGTATGCTTCAGATGGCAGATGGAGCCAAGTTAATCAGGTTAGAGAGCTAATGAAGCAGAGAGGATTGAGCAAGTCCCTTGCATATAGCCAAGTAGAGATGGGCATCAGAAATCACATTGCACCTATTAGGGTGGCATGTGTTGCTTAGGATGTAAAGAGTCGATTTTCGGACGAGGAGATGCAGCAATACCAAGATTCAAATTGCACTGGTGCCCTGCTCTGGATGCTTAAAAGTTTTAACACATCTCTGAGCTGATTACCAGTTCTTGCATAGGAACTGCATCCAGGATCTGGATGAATGGATAAAAATTTCGAATCCCCAAGAGCAAGGCACTTTCTGCGACCTCAATACTGTTCTACTTGATGGAACGTTCACGGGCATGCTTCTTCAAACAAACTAATGAAGAAAAGTGACAGCATGGGATGCTGCACGGCTACCCTGGATGACTTAACAGCATTCGATAAACAGATCATCCGTGACGATTGTTGATGCAAGACTTGGAAGGCACAACGCAGAAGACGACATGCGGGTCGAGCGAACAGATTTGAACTTGGATGTGAATGGTGGGGCTATATTTGTGGATATACAAATACCGTGCTTTGAAGGGTTTAAGTTAACTTGTAAATGTTAACGTTACTCTGAATACATCTGAAAAAAGCAGTGAAGGACGCTAACCCGAATGCTTTTTTTGATTAAGAGTTCGTAACCCTTGTATTTGTGCATATTTCCTCAAAGTTAAGACAAAATGCCGTCATTTAAGGCAGAAGAAACGAATATATTGACGGGCTCTATGTAAACCAGTATCTTATACAAGGTCAGTTTCCGGGATTTGTCTAAACATCACTTCCTTGCCCCTCATCCAGTGGATCATAGGGGATTTCGTGTCGTGGCCTATTGTACTTCTCTCGCAATTGCCTGATGGGGATGAAATCGCCAGCTGCATCCATCCCGTAGAACAAAAATGAAATGTAGGGTTGATCAAATCGATCCTGCACAAGGTTAACAGCAGACCCAATTAATAGGGAAGCTTCTTCTGCTCCTCAAGTGCAGACACCACTCAACAAGCGGAAACCAAACGTTGAGGATGGAAAGAAACAAAAGAAGGGGAGAATTCTACTCACCACATCTGGTTCTTCAGGAGCTAAAAGATTCTCCTCAGAAACTGCAGAAAGAGACGCTGATTGCAGTGCCTAAAAATGCAGCTTTATGGGGTTCCTAAGATGCAGCTTCATGGACAACAAAGCGGGAAAAGAAAACTTAAATCTGATAAGGAATTGGGCCGGAAAGTTGAGTATTACCATATGCCACCAGAAGGTTAGGGTCAGCATGTACATCGACCAAAATCTGAGGAAAGATAATGAAGAGATCATTCAAAATCATATTGCATTGCACACGATGCTTGATCACCGGCCCAATCAGAAATAGAAGCAATCAAACAGAAGGGCTATAGATAAGGTAACCTGATAAAATGGCTGATTAGAACCGCGTGTCAGCTTTTCAACCTGTGCAGTTTCCATCCATGAACTTGACTCGGAACACACCGCATCCATTCCACAAACCACGGCTCGATAGCCTGAAAAAGTACATAAGAATTATCAATTATGTAACAGATTCTTTCAGGCTGTACTGGTTAAACAGATTCTTCCTAGTTTTTGTAGTGAATTTCACAGAAACTGTTGCATATTTATAAAATTCAACCACCCAAATATGCACCCAACATGACTACAGAATCGAGAAGCATACATGTTCAGACTACTTGACACCACAACTTACAAAAAAAATAAAAACAAACATTCAGTGGAAGATGAAAATTTTCAGCAAAAGGCATGGATATAACGTACCAAAAATTTTATGGCTCACGCTTTGTCCCAAACGAAATGAATAATTAGCATTTTCATGTGCCAAAGCTTTGGCGGATGCATCCAGTGACACTGCCTCCTGTTTAGAAATCGCATCTCATAGCTTGGCTGCCACGGCATAATTCTCGCTCTCAATTGCATTCTGCAGGTCCGCACTGTAAGAAAAGACAGAAAAGCAGGATACTTTAATGTATAGTTGACCCCATATGCCAAAAGAATCTAAGAGTCAAAAGAAAGTAGAAAGGAGCAACACAGAATTTCACCTTTCTTACTGAATTAAACCCTTAACTAGATAATATGGCAAGGTTTGGGGCATACCGTAGACAAATGATACTTATCGCCTTATCTTGAGCTTCACTCTTTGGAGACGACCCCTTTTTGCCTCCTGCTGCTTAATAACCTCAGCTTCAACTTTCCAAGAAGAACGCTTAATTAGGAAGGCCGCAATTATTTGTTTCTCCACTCACCAGGAAGCTTATGCATATTGATATGGGGCACACCAAAAGATTACATGCCAACGGTCCTTTTCAAAGACGAAAAAATCAGCCACAACCTACCATAGATCTTGGTTACGGCACTTTTTGGTTTTTGTAATGTTATTAAAACTTTAAAAGTAATCCAAAGTTTCATCGCTGTGGCTCATAGAAAAGCTAGGAACACCAAACCTGCATTAACAATTGCACTGTTTCTCAAGATATTGCTAAGAAACTTGCAATTACGCATCCACTGCAGAAGCCTAAAAGGTCTTCCTTCGTATTCTTTGCCTTTTGTAATTTGACCTCAATTTTTGTCAGATTAAAAGAAAAAAAAATTATAATCTGGAAGAGAGATCTAACCTCAGTCCGCTTGTGTTGAAATCATGGGTGTATGTACCTGCCATCATTACAATTATTGCCATAAAGGAAAGACAGCAGGGAGGACATTAACTTCTGGAAAGGAAGGTTGCATGTGGTTGCTGTGCTGTTGCTGTGCTGTTGCACCTGGACAGCAGGGAGAACATTTTAATATTGCTGCATGTGTGGTGTTGCTGCATGTGGCATCGGTGTAAAGTTTTCTCCTCATGTAGTATAGGTGTAAAGTTTTCCATCTTTCCACAAGAACCCTCATCTCCCATCATCTCTAGTCCGCACACTTCTCCTCCTTCACCTGCCGTAACTGTCGTCCCTTTCTCACCATCACCTGTGTCGCCACCATCACCTGTGTCGCCCCCACCACCACCTGCCCTTGGTCGTGGCCTCCGCCCCAAGCAACCTTCTGTCTTATTAAAGGATTATGACTGTTCACAGGTCACCACGGCGCCTTCCACGTCCACTTCTTCTTCGCGGTCAGGTACTCGCTATCCCCTCTCTCATTATCTCTCTCCTTCACATTTATCACCATCTCATCAAGTGTTTATCAATAATATCACTCGTAGCATCGAACCTACTTCTTTTGCTCAGGCCAACCTTGATCCTAATTGGCAAGCTGCCATGCAGTCTGAACTTGCTGCACTTGAACAGAACCATACCTGGACACTCACTTCCCTGCCTCCTGGAAAACGTGCTATCGGCAGCAAGTGGGTTTACAAGATCAAACATCGCTCTGATGGCTCCATCGAGCGCTATAAAGCGCGTTTGGTTGCTAAAGGTTACACGCAAATTGAAGGCCTGGACTATTCTGAAACATTTGCACCCGTGGCCAAACTTACCACTGTTCGTTGTTTATTGGCCGTGGCTGCTCAACGCCACTGGCCTCTCCATCAGCTCGATGTCCAGAATGCTTTTCTCCATGGTGATTTGGACGAAGAAGTTTTCATGTCTCCACCTCCCGGACTTCGTCGACAGGGGGAGAACTTGGTTTGTCGACTCCATAAATCCCTCTATGGCTTGAAGCAGGCTTCCCGTCAATGGTTTTCAAAGTTTTCTCAAGCTATTCAACTCGTGGGGTTCAAACAATCAACTGCAGACTATTCATTGTTCACCTGCACTACTGCGCATTCCATTACAGTGGTTCTTATCTATGTTGATGACATGATCATTACAGGGAACAACCATGAGGCCATTCAACGTTTAAAACGTTTTCTTCATCATCAGTTTCGTATTAAGGACCTCGGACCTCTCAAATATTTTCTTGGGATTGAAGTGGCTCGTTCACAGCAAGGCATTTCTATCTCACAAAGGAAATATGTTTTGGACATACTGGACGATGTTGGACTATTAGGGGCATGTCCAGTGGATTTTCCCATGGAACAAGACTTGAAGTTAAGGCCAACGGATGGTGAATTATTAAAGGATCCAACCAGATATAGAAGGATCGTGGGACGACTCATTTACCTCACCATAACAAGGCCAGATATCACATTTTCTGTCCAAAATCTTAGCCAGTTCATGAACCAACCACGCAAGCCTCATCTTGAAGCTGCTATGCGAGTCTTGAAATACCTCAAAGGGACTCCAGGACAAGGTCTATTTTTTCCATCTACAGATGCTTTACAATTGAGTGGTTACTGTGATGCTTCATGGGCATCATGTCTAACGACTAGAAGGTCTGTGACAGGTTATTGTGTGTTTTTGGGGAAATCACTTATCTCCTGGAAGACTAAAAAACAACATACGGTTTCACGATCGTCTGCAGAGGCAGAATATAGATCAATGGCTGCAATCACTTGTGAACTTACGTGGCTTCGTTATCTGTTACAAGATTTACAGGTCTCCCATGCAGCTCCAGCTCATGTTTACTGTGACAATAAGGCAACGCTACACATTGCAGCTAATCCAGTCTTCCACGAGCGAACTAAACATATCGAATTAGATTGTCACTTGGTCCGAGAAAAGTTACATTCAGGAATGATTGCAACAAGGTTCACACCTTCAAAACATCAGTTGGCCGACATATTTACAAAAGCACTAGGAAAGGCATCGTTTCATTCTCTTCTCAGCAAGTTGGGCATTCAAAACATTCATGCTCCAACTTGAGGAGGAGTGTTGAAATCATGGGTGTATGTACCTGCCATCATTACAATCATTGCCATAAAGGAAAGACAGCAGGGAGGACATTAACTTCTGGAAAGGAAGGTTGCATGTGGTTGCTGTGCTGTTGCTGTGATGTTGCTGTGCTGTTGCACCTGGACAGCAGGGAGAACATTTTAATATTGCTGCATGTGTGGTGTTGCTGCATGTGGCATCGGTGTAAAGTTTTCTCCTCATGTAGTATAGGTGTAAAGCTTTGATCTTATTGTGTATAAGTATGCCTTCCCATAAGGCTTTCAAGAATTGTAAATGTATGATAGTTCAAATCAGTTGGAAATCGATTCTTTCATAATACATACACTTCGCCATTTTTACAGCTTGTTTCTTAGTTGTTGTGCAAAATCATACTGTTCCGTGTTCAAAGCATACTGCAAATGCATCCCCAAAAGGAAAATGCTAGTCAGAATATCAAAACCGAGAGAAACCAATACCACTTCACCTAATACAAAATTTCAACTATCAAATGAGCCCCAACGAACCTGTACTCGAGTTGCCAGGTCTAGCTGGAAAAAGAATATCAAAATATCCTCATTAGCACTCTCGCTCCGCTCCGAGCTTGCATTCAACCCCTGATCACCCCCTTTAAACAGCCACCCAGCTTCCACCCTCACTTTCCTTTGTCTTACCACATCGGTGTTACCTCTTACAAATAAGCTTTGACGGCCCACATGCCAGATACCACACCTTTCGACACCAGAACTTATCGGGGTTTTGCTCATTAGTTTGAATTGCTTCCTCCACGAAGGCATCGACCCACATAGCCCACCATAGAAAAACGCAGTCAGAGTGCTCGGTGACAGACCTTGCACCATTTTTTTCTGATCAAACTCGATACCCTTTACAGAATACTACCCTTCCTCAGTTCTTCTTCCACACTTGTGTATAGAAGTATCAGCATCTATACACACAGTAAATCCCATTACATTTCAATTCATGCAGATAAACATCCAATCAAGAAATAAACTACTGATATACTGATATGTACAAAAACAAAGGCACCAACTTCCAGGTGTGAAAAAATGGGAAAGTAAAAATAATCACATAAACACAGTTGAAATTCACATAAACCCACTTGAAAACTCCTATCAAAATCTTATCTTTCTAAATTATCACATTAAATACTCCCTATTTGTGTTCTAAATTTTAGCAGAGCAATCCGAAAAGCAAACCAAATCGATTAGCTTGAGTGTTTACTTGCTCACCGGAGAGTGGCCGGAGAAAGCAGAGAAGAAGCAAACTCTAGCTGCCTGGTTTTTCGATTCGTCTTCGTCTTCAAGAGTTTTATGAAAATTAATTTGCAGAAAATGTTGAAAGTAGTATGTGGAACCGGAACGGTTTCAAGCTGAGTCACAATCTGTTGGATGTGTGAAGTCATTCAGCCTGGCAAAATGTATTTTTTAACTGTCAGAAAATAGTTCGAGGAAAAAAAAAAAATGTACATTGAAAAAAAAAAAAAAAAAGGATTAACACTCACGATTTTCAGTTTGTTTTGCAAATTCGTACGTAAATCACTATTCAATCTATTTATTTTTACTTTCGCTTCATTGTGAAGTTTTGAAAATTAAGGTGAGATTTTCCGTTGAGATTCTTGAGTGTAGAACCTCATTTGACAATGTTCGAGGCTTCATTACCATATCTTCCACTTTTTTTTTTTTTTAGTTTTTGGCTTAAATATTCTGCTAAATATACATTTGTTACTCAATAAACCATAAAACTGCTTCCAAATTCCTTAAAAAGTTTAATCTAATGCTCAGGAAAAATATTTTGCGAAAATAAAATATTCACATTTTTGTCAGAAAACATGGGTGTTAGGCGGGCTCAATGCACATAAAACGAGGCAGACTCAGATCATGCAAAATGAGGCGAACCATGGCACACAAAATTCCGCTCAAGAAAACGGGGCGGTCTTCTAGCATGCAGAATGAGTCGAGCTTTGTGCACAAAAATCGAGGTGAGATACGTCGCACAAATTGAGACCAACCTTGTGCACGAAAAACAAGGCAGACTCTGTGCACACCAAAACAACACGGGCTCCATGGACACAAAAAGGTGCGAGCTTTTGGCATGCAAAATGATGCATAAACCTCACATGCATAACGAGGCGAACCAGGCACACAAGATGTGGTGAGCTTAGTTGTGACATCCCACATCGTCCAGGGGAGTGATCCTTATATGTATATTCCCATCCCTACCTAGCACGAGGCCTTTTGGGAGCTCACTGGCTTCGGGTTCCGTAGGAACTCCGAAGTTAAGCGAGAAGGGGGCTAGAACAACTTCCCAGTGTCACATCCCGGCCCGGGTGGGACCACTTCCCGGGCCCGCTCCACCACCGTAGCACGATATTGTCCGCTTTGGGCTTACCATTCCCTCACGGTTTTGTTTTTGGGAACTCACGAGCAACTTCCCAGTGGGTCATCCATCATGGGATTGCTCTAGCCCCCTTCTCGCTTAACTTCGGAGTTCCTACGAAACCCGAAGCCAGTGAGCTCCCAAAAGGCCTCGTGCTAGGTAGGGATGAGAATATACATATAAGGATCACTCCCCTGGGCGATGTGGGATGTCACATTAGTGGACGCAAAACAAGGTGAATTCCCAGGTGCTCAGAAAAAGAGTTAGGCTCCATGCATGAAAAAATATATTTTGAAGAACATGAATATGATAGTTTGTTGTAGTGGTAAGATAAATAAAAGAAAAATTAACAAAAATGATTCAAATTCTTGGGGTGCCCTTCTTTTATTTCTCATACCACTACAACAAACTATTATACCCATGTTCATCAAAATATATTTTTTCGTCCAAAATCTATTATAATTCGTATTTAAACACTTGTAATCAATGATCTAAAATCTAAATCTAAAGATATTTGAACATTTAAAAAAAAAAATCTTCTATCTAAATCTAAATTACATATGAATAGAATTTTTTTTTCAATCAAAAGAGGGTGAAAGACTAATTAACAAAACAAAATTTTGCTATTTTTTATTTAAGCCTCACTTACATGTGATTTTAACATCTCAGATTTAGCAAAAAATATTAAAAAATATGCACCAAATATACATGTTGACATCTCTATATTTTTCACTTGTTCTTTTTTTTTATATAACTTTTTGGCTTAAATGCACACTTGTTGCTCAATTAATCGTAAATCCACTTCCAAATGCATTATAAAGATTTCCTTAATGCTTAGGGAAAATACTTTGAAAAATAAAAAGTTTTCATTTTTTACAAAAAAAAAGTGGATTAACACCCACAGGTTTTAGACAGTTTTGCAATTTTATACATAAATCACTGTTCAATCTATTTATTTTCACATTCGCCTCACTATAAAGTTTTGAGTTAAGGTGAGATTTTCCATTGAGATTCTTGAGTGTAAAACCCCATTTGACAATGTTCTGAGCCTCACTACTATATTTTTCACTTATTTTTTTAGTTTTCGACTTAAATATTCTACAAAATATACATTTGTTGCTTAATAAACCGTAACAACACTTCCAAATTTCTTAAAAAGTTTAACTTAATGCTCAGGAAAAATATTTTGCAAAAATAAAATATTTGCATTTTTGTCAAAAAACATGCATGTTAGGCGGGCTCGACACATGCAAAATGAGGCGGACTCAGATCACGCAGAACAAGTCAAACTATGGCATGCAAAACAAAATGAGCTCCATTCACAAAAAATGGTGTGGACTTTTGGCATGCAAAACGAGGTGAGCTCCACACACAAAAATCGAGGAGGGATACATCGCACAAATCAAGGCCATCCCTATGCCCAGAAAACAAGGTTGCCTCCGTGCATGCCAAAACGACGCATATTCCGTTGACACAAAAAGGTTCGGGCTTCAAGCATGCAAAACAATGAAGACACCTCATTTACAAAATGAGATGAACCTAGGCACACAAGACGAGACGGGCTCAGCGCACGCAGAACGAGGCAAACTCCAGGGTTCTCAGAAAATGAGTCATGCTCCACGCACGGAAAAATATATTTTGAAGAACATGAATATGACAGTTTGTTGTAGTGGTAAAAGAAATAAAAGAAAATTTAACAAAAATGGACAAAAATGATTCAAATTCTTGGGGATGCTAGAAAGTCACTCGTGACTTCTGCCACCCCAAGAATTTATCATTTTTTTACAATTTTCTTTTATTACTCTAACCACTACAATAAACTATCATACTCATGTTCATCAAAATATATTTTTCTGTCCAAAATCTATAATAATTCGTATTTGAACACTTGCAATCAACGATCTAAAACCTAAATATAAAGATATTTGAACCTTTTCTTTTTTTTTTTTTAAATTTTCTTCTATCTAAATCTAAACTACATATTACTAAAACCCTCTTTTTCAACCAAGGCGGGCTCAAAGCACACAGAACGAGGCGAACTCCCGGGTGCTCAGAAAATGAGTTGGGCTTCACGCAAGGAAAAATATATTTTGAAGAACATGAATATGAGAGTTTGTTACAGTGGTAAGAAAAATAAAAGAAAAATTAACAAAAAAATGTATGAAAATGATTCAAACTCTTAGGGGTGCAAGAAAGTCAAACTCACTTTTATTTTTTTGACTTTTTACCGTTGTAATTTTTTTTTTTAAAAGGATCAACTAGTGACTTTGCCAGCCTTCTCCTAGCATCATCATGCGATTCATACCATATCGTCCATAAAAATAGACAAAAACAAAAAGTGGATAAACAGAAGATCTGCGTGTATTGAATTTTAAATATATATTTTTAAACCGAATTTTAAATATTAAAGCTGAAAAAGAGTAAAATTAATAAATTAAAAAAGAAAAAGAACAAAGATATTAGAGTGATTTGGAATGTAGCCAGAACGATGTTCGTTTTGATTGTAAATTTCCTGGTTTATAGCTCTAACTACCTTGACATTTTATTGATAATTCATCCAAGACAATTCAAGAAAGAATATTTATAATTAATTTCCATGTTTAGTTACAAATAATATTTGCTTCAAAAACAACTTTCCAAGAAAAGAAAGGATATCTTTTTTCTACACAAGTAAACGGCAAATTCAACTCCCATCTACCTATAAGATGTACGAAAAGAAAATAGAATCAAGAAATCACAAGCCATGGACCTCCTTCATTGCCTCATGGAACCGTGTATTCGCAATGCTACGGTCGATGATACACATACTTTGTTCTCGGGTCCACGATGAGACCCTTGCCACCGTTCACTTCCAGATCGTGCCTGCATTGATCACGGTCACAAAATCCATCAGAACCAATCATCTGTTTACCTTGTAATACAATCATTGCATACTAGTGTTTTTAAATGCAGGTTGCTATAGAAATCACGATGGTGGAAAGGAACAAAGAAACTCAACTGGAACACAAAGTCGGGGATGGTCAACTGCTCACGAGGAACATATCGAAAGAGCTGCAGTAATCTATCTACATATACCACTTTCTTCCAGACCTAGAAACAAAAGTTAGAATAACATTCACTTACAGCAGGCTTTTTAAATGATGTGAAGTCTTGATAAACAAGAAATCATAAATAAAATTAGGCATACCACATTGTCCACGAACAGTTGCAGGGCAAATATTGCAGCCTTCAGTCCAAATGTCGGGTGAAGGATGTATATTGCCTATGTAAAGAAGATAAAGATTAGAGACGCAGACACAATTGCTAACATATATGGACAAACGAAGTGATACCTACATGCAGATTACGATGGTGTTTACGACCAAGTATCTGTTGTACCCTTCTCATCCACCCCAAGTCTGGCTGCCTGCAATACATGCACGAAAGGAAACTCAATTAGTTAGAGTAACTTGCTATCAATATACGCTATTAAGGTACTGATCATCACTTGTATTCATAGTCAGAAATTAATATTCCACCAAAGAAGTTACGTCAATCTACGTTAATTTGGCAGTCCTTGTGAGAGTTCAAAATTTCTTTTTTCATCTTTCATAGAAACTGAACCGTCACGTGGAGTGTGAGTATAAAATAACATGAAAAACCTTTTGAACCTAGAATTGTTTTCAGTTTTGCATTTTCTGAAACTCAACTGCGAACAACTTACAGCTGTAAAGATGCTGCAGAATGGAAGTATACAATAGTATAAGGCTTTTGTATTAAGGGTTCAAACTCCTGCAAACCAATAAACAAGATTAGATATATAAGTCGCCAACAACATAACTAGCAAAGATGCAGTCTCTACAGCATATGCAAATTAACCCCAACTTTAATGATGTACTACCTTAACAACATAGTGTACAAATCGTTCTAGATCAAGACATCGCAAAAGAAAATGTGCCCCCACAACCACCATTACAGGACGACCCTCACTGTCAACCCCACCTCGGTAACTGAAATAGACAGAAAAATAGACAGATGTTTAAATGTATACATCTCATACAGCCATTCAGATTCAACCATTTTTAGATTCATAACATTCTTAGTTTCAGCCACCACTAGGTACCAACATATCAATATTTGCACTGTTTTAATAACATAATAAGAGCTTATCCTTTTTTCTGTGAAAGAAGATATGAGCCAACCGAAGTGCTACTAATACAACAACAACAACAAAGCCTCTGCCCACTAAGTGGGGTCGGCTGTATGAATCCTAGAACGCCATTGCGCTCGGTTCTGTGCCACGTCTTCCGTTAAATCCAAGTACTCTTAAGTGCTAAAATAAAAAGCACTTTACATATTAACAGCTGTCCAGCTGTGAAAATCAACAAGCTTAAGACTCCACAGCTGCCACTATGTCAATGATGAAAGAGATAAATCTTACACAATTTTCATTTCTGCAATTTCTGAAAGATTAAGAGAATTTGCTTTAGCAAGGTATCTTGAATGAAGTGAGTATTCTTCTGCAGCAGACAATGGAGGTCCACCAAGGTCGCCAAACCCAAGCATTTTAGCACAATTCCATCCACTTTGTGCTTGAGCATTTTTCTCCCATTGTTCCTTGCGTCTCTGATCTGGGTCTTTTATTAAGGACATGAAGGCAGGATCCAAAAACGAATCCAAATATGATGAGTTCCTATAGAACAACTTCAGCAAGTTAGTTAAGGATTTTAACCAAAAGAGATAATGATAGTGGTATAGCAAAAGGAACAATAAGCTTGATAACCACAAAAACAGAGAACATAAGTGGACAGACATCTATGAAGTATGAAAATTGACATATGAAACATGGAATTCTTCGGAAGCTTTCAGTGGCAAGAATTTCCAAGTATTTCTCTTGATATTAGTCAAAGCCTTAAGTTTTCTCTTGGACATGTTAAAAAATTCTCATTGAGTCATTGACTGACCTTCGTACTAAGCCAACATCACTCACAGGAAGCTCAACTGGAGCCTGGGGAGGCTTTGGAATATTCTTTTTGGGCAAAGGCTTTATTCTGATTTTGCGCTCATCTATAATTGTCTCGCCATTTTCATCACCTACATCTGCAGGAAGCTTCAACACGGCAATCTCCTCTTCGAGTTTATCACGGGGAAAGTAAAGCGGAAGCAATCTAGGTTGGAAAAAAAGTGAAGGGAAATGATTTCTCAATATTTTGTAACAGTAACACCAAGAGTGGAGTTTATAAGTCATATATATATCATGGTGAAGCAGCATGTGCTCCATAAATAAATAGCTATATTTATCAACCTTTTGTATATCTCTGTATCCATTGATGTGGTAGTACAAAAAACAACAGCTGCGATTTTGTCTTTCTGCTTTTCCAGAAACCGTCGCACAGTCCCTGAAAACAAGCAGAAAATAAATAAGCTGAAGAGTAAAGAATGAAAGAAATAATTGAATCTTCAGTGAACTTTACCAGCAGCAATTAAAACGTGGATGTATGTACATGACTAAAAATTCGAATAATCCAGCACTTATACGAATGGATAAGCAAGTTATATTTATCACAGAATGCAAAAGACGTGCATATATTTTAAAGATGGGGATCTATGTGTACCATAATCTAACTCATCATAAGAGATTGCATCTGCAAGAGATAACAGAGCTATCCACACATTGTTATCCTTTTTTTTTTCCTTTGAACTTTTATTTTGAATATTGGTTGATTGTTATCCTTTCCACACCATACAACATGAATGTTACGATTTTGTATATAATCCAACAAAAGCTAGTATCAGCCTTTCTATGTTCCATGGATGCCCAAATATGCTTAATGTACTTCACGTGCTTCACATAATACATCATTGCAAGGAAACTAATTTCTGAAACATGTACGAAAGTAACTCACTTATAGCAACATGGGCGGCTGGCTCACGGGGGTAGTTCTTAGATTCTGTATATATACAACCCATTGCAATGCTACAATATATTGGCCAAACAAAATAAGCTTCATACTTTATAAAGAACAAAACAAAAGGGAAGAACAATTGAAAAGAATACTAAACACAAAATGGCACAGCAATCATCTGCCAAGCACCTTTGCAGGCCACTGTCAATGAGAAGTTCAAGGCAAGAACGATAACAATGGCTCAGAGCATTTTCTGCAGCAGTATGGTATTTCACTGCATACTTGGGACCGACAGTATGGATAACTCTCCTGGAATGTACAAGGAAAGAAACATCATTCATTAAGTCTAGATACAGAAATGAAAGAGTACTTGTGCACAATGAGCACTCTAAATGAAAACTGCACTGATATACTCACCTAGCTGGAAGGTCGTATGCTTTAGTGACCTTTGCCATCCCTGTTCTACATCCACCCTGCCAACATGAAAAAGGTATATCAAATCAGTTGACTCTTAATAAAAAAAAAACCGATTCTGACAGAACACCACAGGGAGCTTTAAAAAGCCAATGACATTGAAATTTCTATGTTGTATCCCATTCAACATCTTCAATTTCACCCATAAATCTGTATTTACATTGCATTTCAAATATCAAGAACCGTACGAAGAATGACTGAAGACAAGAACTCTAGTGCAAATAAGTATAGCATACCAGTGCTACACATTCTTCTGCAAGACCAGGTCCAGCCGCAGCATGCAAACCAGGACTACAATGTGCTTCATCCATGTTCTGTAAATTGTCCAATCAAAAAACTTAGACACTTGTCTCTTTTACCAATGTCACCAGGTTTATACATCAAGAAATCTCTATCAAAGATTCATCGTCACAACCTAGTGCTCACCTCATTTGTAGAATTCACTACTGCATCAACTTCGAGATTCCATGGGTTCCCTCTCCATAGATATGTCTTTGAATTAATTTCATGGTCAACTGGAAATCTTGAGACCATCCCATTGATACTGCTCTCTCCCCCAGATTGGGAAGTTAAAGGATCAGGAAAATACGAATTTGAAAACGAAGGATCTTCATTGTCATATTCCAAGGAAGCACGATACTCTGAACTGCTCCACCGTGGAACTTGATCCAAAGTGACAACACAATCCCCGCTATCAGTTGGAGATCCACCCCGGGTTGCAGTCGTGGCCGTAGCCACAGTCCGGTACATTTGGTGACTCCGAATTGCAGTCACAATCCCGCAGCGAAAATCACTAGAATACACCAGAACTTTCAAAATTCAAGCATCAACTCCAATGTGAATTCTACAATGCTAACCAAACTAATCACACAGGATTCCCCTGAAACCGAAAGATCGAAGCTATGTGACAATCAAATTTATATACAAATAAGATCATTGATTTCAACAAAGTTACATAATTTAGCTAAAAAAATTGAACTTTACAAAACCAAAGAAACCCTTTACCTAATTTTACCAATTCCAATTCCGCGCGTAATTTCAACCGAAAAAAATCACCTTCTCTTCTTCCTCCTTTATTTTTCTTGGCTGAGAAGCCCCAATTCCAATTCAAATTCTGATAGAGCAAAATTTCAAAGCACCAGACAGCTGAATTTGTTACAAATCCCGTTTGGCAGCTGAGAAACTGCAAGAAAATGAAATGAATTCAATTGTCCGTTACACAGACCAAGGAGACCGTACATCTAACCGTACGCCGAAATTTGCCGAGAAACTGAGATTGAAGATGAAAATCGAACAAATAAAATAACATAAAAATTTGAAGAAATTGTAAAATTCGTTGGGAAGAGAGAGAGAGAGAGAGTACCAGAGAGAGAGAGCTATGATCGCTGGTCAAGCTATGATTGCTGGGTCAAGCTAATGATGGCTGGGTCGGTGAGCTTGCAATGCCCGTGGGATTTTGGCCATGAATAGTACATACACACGAATATTGTAAAACTAAATTATTAGTTATTTTATATTTCTTTTTTTCCTGCTGGACTTTTTATTTTTTATTTTGTTTTCTTGTCTTTTTGTCTTTGACTGACTAGGAATATCAGAACCAAGACAGATTTATCATTATGGATGCCCAAAACACTTTTAAATAAATGGTTTTAGGTTTTAAATCACTTACTTCAATCAGAAGCACGAGATATGTTTCTTGCGTAAAGTATTTGTGTGTTTTTGTAGGATTTACTTGTATTTTAAAAAAAAATTAATTTAAAAAATATTTTCATTAAAAGCGTTTTCTGCTATTTGAAAAGCATTTTCAGACAAGTCATTTCTATAGATTATGATGAGTACATAAGAAAATCAACCCACATATTATAATTTGAATATAGTAATAACGTCACGTAAACGTGTTTTAAGTTCATCAAAGTTTCTCCGAAACTACCTCTTGTCTAAAATTGTGAGACCATCCATTTTAAAACCAAATTTTTTCTTGTCTGGTTGAATAAATTAGTTTTGGACAAATTTATTCATGAACAATTTATGCGACATGACGTGCAGATAATTATATATAAATATAAATTAGATAAAAGCCGCACACTAAGTACGTATATTTTTTATGTTTTTTCATATGTGCGATTTTGATGCAAAGTAGAAAAATCCACATCACTCTCACTATGAAAATGAAATCATAGATTTAAATGTTTGGAACTTTGTAAATTAAGATGGTAAACCTTTACCTACTTTTTAAAATTCAATTTTTTCTTCTTGTCCTACGTCATGCTTGCCATTTTACTAGTCTATCCGTATGCGCTTTTGCGGCGACGTAGACTAAATATTGTATCAATTTACGCATCAATTGGATCGTTATATACTCGTAGTGGTCGTGATCGTCTACTCATATTACATACGTATCCATGTCTTCGAATGAGAAGCTCCTACAAGTTTGATCTCTACCATTACTTGGAAATTAGGGTTTACACAAAGCATAAGTCGGTGGATATCAATCCTTGACGCCAGCTTTCTCCTTCAACATTGCGATGAACTTGTCTTTCTCATCAGGTGTCATTCCCTCTGCCGAGCAATCTCCAACTCCCCACTCTGCCCCCCGTATGCAGTACTTGTCTTGAATTTCTTTACTATTCCTGCACAGTTTCAGTTTCACACAGAACACGTCTGATTTTGTTTCGACGTTGATATTGTTGCCTTATTCCTTAACAACGCGATTGTTTGACATAAATGGTATCAAAAGCATTGGTCACTCCTTTCAAGCGTCTAGGTTCGTTCTACTGTTCCGTTTAGGGTTTATAGCAGTAGCACGAGCCTAGAACTTTCACACTTCCAATTATGCAAGCAATTAGGAAAGCACGAACCAGGAATCTACTTACTTTTCTTTGTTGAGCTTGGATTTTTCTAGTAGCTCCTTCAGTATTGGAGTTGATCCGAATCTTGCATCATTTTCTGCATACTTTTTCTGGTTTTCTTCTGCAATAATATATAATTGAACAACGTTGTGTCACATTTTTCAATCAGCATGTTGAACGTAGATGAATGTAAATATTCAGAGAGAGTTGAAGTCGAACCGTTGAAGCGTTTGAGGAAGTCGATTTGAGGCAACTCAGGACCTGGAACTGATTCAATTCCAGTCGATCCTGATAGAAATCCAGCACTGGCTGCAACACCAAATTCCTCCCACATTCAGCTCCCTAATTTGAAAAATACCCCTATGCTAGAGGACTAATATACTTTCACGTTGGTCCTTGAACTACACGTTAATTTGCATTTTGGTCCGTGAATTCCAAAAATAAGTCTCGCCGTCCTCCAATTTAATATTGAGTTGCACTGTTAGGGAACGGCAGACTTATTACTTGGTTCCTTACGTGTAAAAGTCATTTTGTCTTTGTACAATTACAATACAAAAAAATTTTACACACTCGTCAAATTTTAATAATGACTTCTTGGTTCTTACGTATTTCCATCTTTTTAGGGGCGAAAATGCAACTCAATGTATAGTTGAGGACCATCGCTACAATTAAGCATTTTTTTTTCCATTTGTTATATCATCTGTTATATTCTGCTCAAATCGCAAGGCAAAGATAAAGAATAAATCATCGTATTGGGTCTTTTGAACTGCATACCTGGATTTGAGCCGAGAAGAATGGCAGCTGAAGCAGCCAAAGAAAGAGAGGTTTGGAGAAGAACATGGCGGGGAGACGTCGGCGCCGGAGAAGAACTAGAACAAACTACTACTGTGGTAGGTCTTTTAAAGACATCTAAATTGGTATGTGAAATATGAAAGGAAGGATGGGTGCGGAAGAGAGCTGAGACTGAAGAGGAAACCATGGTTTGGCTTATACCACAGCCCCAGCCCGAATAAAGAGATAACAAGCAGAGGGATACTTATATTTACGGGTTATATCGACCACAGAAGCATCCAACTGCTTTTGGCGCTTTTCAACGTTTTTTCACTAAACGGCATTGTATTTTTACTCAAGTCGTCGTTTGAGGTGACAAAACAAAAACGACATGTTTTTTTCCCTCTGTTTTTTAGGCTTTTCAAGTCTTTATGATGGAGGCAATGCTAGAAGAGGAGGAAATCCATCTTAGAACTTCGAGTAATGGAGTAAATGCGTTAAATTTTGAAAGTTTTGAACACATGTCATTCATACATACAAAATGCTAGAAAAACACGAGTTTTAAACACATGTCATTCATACATACAAAATGCTAGAAAAACACGAGTAGTTTTTTAATATGATTATCACACTGCCACGTAATATTATTAATTCATTCATATTATAACACGTGTATACATTATTTTAACAAATGATACTTGTTTCTATCCAAAGTCCACTTTGTTGTCCACTTACTTAGTTGTGATATTCAAATGAGAACTAAGAAAACAGACGATTCTAATCGCGATACAACCGTGCAACTAGGTGAACAAGGAGATGGCGAGGGTGAGCCTCAGTGGGCAGTGGTTTTGGGTTAGCAGTAATGCGGCATGTCGTAGGAGGGGTGTCAAGTGGCCCATGCTGGAGCTCGGGAAAACAATGACATTAGTTTCAGGGGTTTGGAGGAGGCTGCCGGAGTCGGCAGACATCTTTGAAGGGAGGTGGTGGTTATGGTGGTTTCTAAAACAGAGAGATTTGAGTGTGGAGAGGCCACATTGTAAAACTTGCATTAGGTCATAACTGCAAGTAAGAATGCCCAACAACGATATCTTCGACGTCATTTTTTGTGAGAGTAGGCCAACAAGTGGAAGAAATAGTGAAATACTGAAACCGAAATTGACGATAGCCTGCAACAAATCCTTTGGTTAATTACACGAAACTCTCCTATTCTCTCTTTGTTTTTAATGGTCACTCGTGCAGTATGTTTGCACCTAAAACAAAGCCAGTCGAGAAAATCATCCTTCAATCATGGCCTTAGCAGCAATGTTTGCACCTAAAACAAAGCCAGTCGAGAAAATCATCCTTCAATCATGGCCTTAGCAGCATCGATCAAAAGTGGTCTAAATTTTTTAGAAGCTCGACCGAGCACTGTGTATCCTTCCTTGTCTTCCACATCCACGTCTGCTCCGTGCCTTATTAGAAGGAGAGAAACCTGTCATCGACCAAAAATGAATGGAGATCTGAGAAAAGATTGAATTATGCTTTCTGTTAGACAAAACTAGAAGTTAATACAAAGTTCTTTCTTCCCATGTCAACTTGGTATTAAAATTGATAACATAGAAGTGCACCATTAACATGTACCAAGTGTGAAACAGTAAAAAATTATAACCTAAGGTCTCTGAGTACGAAGAAAAGGTTCAAACCAAGAGGGAAACAATATATGCAGGTCATAATAACTGTTGCAACCTCTGCAGAAGGCAGATAATCGCAGAGCAAAACGGTTAAGTTTATTTCCCATTTACAATGGGCCTATTTGTCTAGCAATAACAAAAACAGAGATTTAAAAGAATGCAAGGAATTCGGAAGAAGAAATGAAACACCACAGGGCTAGAGAGAACAGGTTAAGCACTCATTCAACAGGTTCTAAAAAGCCAGGATCAAGGTCAGTGTTTAAAATCAATTGGAGAAACACCAAAAATCTTCAAGCCCTTCTTACAATAGTTGACATTAGCCAGAAGCATTATATGGTATGAAGCCGCTAAGATAATAAAGTAAGGCGCATATTACAGTCAAGTCCATACTAGTCAAACAAAGACAGAATGAAATACTGTAAATTGCAACCAAGCATGCATTTCCAGATTTCCTAAGACTAATCTCTTTCCCAACTCTTTATTTCATTGCTAAAATCTGAATCAGAAATGCTCAATCCCAACTGGCTTATTAAAACGAGAGCGCGGAAAGTAGGGTCAACAAGAGCAATAAAAGTGGCATTCATGATGTACTTCTTGACCAACCAAACAAATATATCCATGTGTGCGGCAAAAATAAGAATCTCTTTCTCAGAGTCACCCAAACCTACCTCTTTGTTATCGCAAATCACCGCACCCATGAGAGGAGTCTGACCAGCTCTATCAACAGCATCAACTTCTGCCCCTTCCTCAATTAAAAGCTCACACAGTTCTGATTTTGCAGTGCTAGCTGCCCGGTGCAATGGGGTGCAACCAACCTGAGCACAATGCATACCATATGATCACAATTCAGCAAATACAAACAAATTAAAAGAAGTTAAACACTCCAGCAGCAACGGTGCTCATTAAACTGGATACATACTTAAAGGTTCTCCTTCACCAGATAAAGCACTATTATGTGAAGTTACAAACCTTGTCCTTCAGATTAACATTTGCCCCATGGGAGATCAAACTCTGAGTAATCTCAAACCATCCCTTACTGGCAGCATAATGAAGGGCAGATCGACCGCCATTGTTCTTTAAATTAACATCAACTCCTGTTAAGAACCATAAAATCAGAACACTGAGATAGCACAATCAGCCATGTTCAAGTAACCACCATTGTTTTCAAATGATATTCTACTTTAAACTCGATTATATTTTAAACCCAATTAAACAACGAGGAGGGGGATTTGAAACTTGAGTGCATAGAGGAGCACATCCGCTCTAGCCAACGTGACTACGCCCACCAAGTCTACTACATTGCCTGGTTAACGGTGCTACAAACAACATGAAGTCATGAAGCATATAGCCATGAAATCTGACAAGTGACAAATTTACCTTTGCTTAGCAACAGCTCAACTATTTCCGAATTCCCAATGCTGGCCGCAGAATGAAGCGGCGCCCATCCGTCTTCATCAGTGCTGTTTATCACACTTGTTGATTCATCAGCAGCAATCAGCAACTTCACCACCTGAGTCCCCAAAAAGCCACAAATTCATCAGCTTCAAAGCAGAGAATATTACAACTTAAAATTACAATTGAAGCTAAATGAGAACAAGCTCAAAGTACTGATTTTCAATTGAAACTGAAATCAAATAGAAAGCAGAGGGCACCCTCAAATTTTCTCTAATTTTCCCTCAGTTTCTCGGGAACCACACAGGAATTTGAGGAATGTGGGAGAAGACGAACCTCGGAGCGGCCCGAGGAGACGGCGACGTGGAGGATGGAGCGGGCGTCCTCGTTCCTGAGAGAGAAAGCTTCGGCGAGCTGTTTCTGTGAGAGAGATTTGAGCGCCGAAGAATCGCCGGTCTCGGCGGCTTTGAAGAGGTCTTCGGCTTTGAGTTTCTGCTCGGACGGCGTTGAATGATCGATCTCCATGTCCACGGCGAACTGTACGGAGCTAGCTGGGAGTTGGGGATTTTGGGGATTTTACAGGGAGTTCTTCCCGGTTTATTTCGTGTTGGACAAGTTGCAACTTGACGGTGTTAAAATACACTTCCAAATGAAAAGTTCTTTGGGCCGCAACTCGAAGGCTCCATAACTTACAAGTATGTCAGGCAAAGTTGACATGTAAGCCCAATACTGGCCCAACTTGAAGCCCATTGCATACGTGGATCCTTCAAGTTCCATTGCATACGTTACTTTGAAAGAGAAATTTTTAATTGTGACAGAAACACAAGTGGTACACTACGTTTTTTTAATAGAAATTGTGGAAATTTTCATTTTTTAAGTTATTAACTTTTTAGCACACATATCCCACCATTTGTACAGTGACACGTGATGTACCATCCCGTGTATCGGTCACATTGAAAATTCTCTCGCTTTGAAGCCCCAAGGGTTTGTTTTCCCCTAATTGCATGTCTCGTTTGTGTGCGACCATGTCATCCTTGTAACGTTACTCGTAAAAGTATGAAATTTTATGTGTTTATTAGTATTGATTTTATGTTGTTTGTTTTTTTATAAGCGATAGTGTTAGTGCGATAAATCGTTAGTTGTTGTAAAAAAAATAATTGATGGAGATTGAACTCGCATTAAAGTACGTAGATATAAACTACTGTGGTAAAGCGTCATCTACAATAATATAGTGGGTTTACTTACGAAAATGATACTAATTGGATGATAATATTGAAAAAAATTTAGTGCATTGCTTCACAAGGTGTCAAAAAATACACATTAATAAATAACATTGATCAAATATTAATCCAATAATATGTATTAATCAAATGTAACTAAACATATGGCTCTTTTGAAAATATTTTTAAATTGACTAAAATCACTTTTAGAGAAAATGTGTTTAGATTTCAAAAGCACTCGAACTGTTTTATGTTAGAAGCACAAGTTATGCGCTTCTTATAGAAATCACTTTTTTCAAAATTTACTTAAAATTTTACCTAAAATTGATTCCAAAAACATTTTAATTCAAATAGCTTTCAACTATTTTAAAGATAATTTCAATCTAATATATATATGTCAACGTGTCTGTAAGAGTGGACCAAAATGTTAAATATGAAACAGGATAAGATACAGCCACAATCACAAAAATCGTGTGGCTAGCAGGGGTTGCTCATGTCCAAAGTCCAGAACCAAAAGTCCAAAAGGGGTTTGTTGTAGGAGTTATTCTTCGAAAAAGGATCCTCGACGAATTTATTTTTTAGAGATTCTGTAATCGTGTCTGTTCGGATCATTTTCTTTAGTCTTCACATGATTCATCAAGAATTTTTTACTGTACTATACGTATCCTTGAATAAAAAATTCAACATAAAGCTTAGATGCCTAAAAACACTTGGTAAACCATCATCTAAAAAAAAAACTTAACACAATAACGAAGTAAGTTTCAACTCAAGGTTAATTTCTAGGTTAGGTAAAACGATTAGCTTATGTTACGCTCTCTATAAATATGTTGCTAATGCAATTCCATTAAGGATTCATTTGTTTTTATTGGAAGAAATTTTATTACGGTATTGTTTGGATGAGCTATTTTTAAATTCTAAGACATATAGATCAAATAAAGAAGAAATAGATCAGAAAAAATAGGTGGGAATTATTAGAAAATAGAGCTCATGAGCATTATAAAAATATGTGACACAGATTTGTAAATTATTCATCCCAAATGGTTATATACAAATCTCTTTATCAGGCCGTTTTTATATTCAAGTAATACATTTTTAATCCCTCGTTGCAAGGACAGAGACAACTAAAGTTCATAACGAGCAACTGGCCCAACTAAAGTTTCGTGTAGAGGAAAAAAGTCAAGATGCTTACAGGAGATTTATCATATTTAAATATTTTGGTTGAAATTTTCAACAAGTATGATAAGTTATTATTGTGAAAAATATCTACAAGCTGACTGAATAAAATTTGAAAATAAAATAAAACCAATGAAATTATAAAAAAAAAAATTTACTTTCAAAGTCCTGAAATTGGCTTCCACTAAAAAAAAATTAACTCAGTCCTTGCTCATCTGTGATTTTTCATCGCTATGTCAAATCTTTATAATTTGAAATTTCGATAAATATTTGTGTAAAGAAAAATGCAATGACTTAAAGGGATTGAAATAAAGAAAATGTTTCCTTTTGGCTTTTGTTCTTTAAGCGAGACGTGGATTTAACATCACCACGTAAAAGGTCCACCGACAATCATAAAATATATCCAAATATCCAACCACCGATAAGCATGTGCAAGTCAATTTATATGTCACCGGATTCAACCCGTTTTATCAAATCCTCCTTACAAAGCAAAGCACTTGTTCTACTTTTCTTCACTCACTGATGGATCGGCTTTCATCAGCTTTCTCTTCCGGAGGTTACGGGGACAAAGACTACGATGATCAATACGATGGCCAAAGAAAATCCGGGACCGAGGGTCACCACCGGTCCGGAGGTTACGGGGACAAAGACCAAGACGATCAATATGGTGGCGGGAGAAAATCCGCGACTGAGGGTCACCACCGATCTGGAGGTTACGGGGAGAAATACCAGGACGATCAATATGGCGGCGAGAGAAAATCTGTGACCGAGGGTCACCACCGGTCCGGAGGATACGGGGACAAATACCAGGACGATGAATATGGTGGCGAGAGAAAATCCGCGACCGAGGGTCACCACCGGTCCGGAGGATACGGGGACAAATACCAGGACGATGAATATGGTGGCGGGAGAAAATCCGCGACCGAGGGTCATCACCGGTCCGGAGGATACGGGGACAAATACCAGGACGATGAATATGGTGGCGAGAGAAAATCCGCGACCGAGGGTCACCACCGGTCCGGAGGATACGGCGACAAATACCAGGACGATGAATATGGTGGCGAGAGAAAATCCACGACTGAGGGTCACTACCGGTCGGGAGGTTATGGGGACAAAGACCAGGAAGATCAATATGATGGCGAGAGAAAATCCGCGGCTGAGGGTCACCACGGGAAGCAGGAGGGCCACTACGGGAAACCGGGACATGCTGCACCGACGACGAGCGAGCTGATGTCGAGTGCCAAGATTGTGGCGGAAGCAGCCAAATCTTCGATGAACAAAGGCAGCGGGGAAAAGATCGACAGAGCTAGGGTTTCAGAGGCTGCTAGTAACATCCTAAGTGCTGCCGCGCACTATGGGAAGCTGGACGAGAAAGAAGGACTTGGGAGTTATGTTAAAAGGGCTGAGGATATGCTTCACAAGTACGGCGGCGGCGGCGGCGGAAGCGGCGGAGGAGGAAGCCACTACTCTTCTGAGTCTCATAACTCTGGAGGAGGAGGCCACTACTCTTCCGAGTCTCATAAGTATGGTGAGGGGAAGGAGAGAAGAGACGATGATGAGAACTATCCGGTGAGCGGAGAGCATGAGACTGGGAAGAAACATGGTAAAAAGGATAAGGAGGAGGAGGAAGAGGGTGGATCAGGTGGGTTTGGTGATTATCTTAAGATGGCTCAGGGATTCTTGAAGAAGTGATGATCGTCATAATTAATCACTAATTATGTAAGGTTATTATCCTCATGATCCTGTGGCACTCTCACTTATTTGGCTTTATTAGTTGTTAACTTAATTATGATGTTAGTTAAAAGTTTGTTTTACTTTCTGTATGTGGTTTTAGGCCTTCTTGTTGTTCTGTTTCGGACCCATCGTGTTTTCCTGTGTATTATGTGTATGTATTTCTTAAGCAATTGTGTTTGTGTCATGTAGAAGATTTATCTCTCTGGGGGCTCTACTTTTCTTTCAAATAAAACCTCAGTGCATATAAGAAATATCGATCGTACATTTAGATGTTGCGCCCTGAAGTTTTTCTCTCGAGGAATGAGTGGCCGCAAAAATTCTGCTTAAATATTTGGCTTTCTATGATAATTAAAGAATAAAAAAAAGTGAACCATCAATTAACATCACCCAAAATAAAAGTTGTTTGTGGATAATGCATTAAAAACGGGTACATCACAAAGTGGAGAGAATATATACCCATTGAGAGTGTCGTATATATTCACCAATAAGCTAATCAATTTCTCATCACTCTATGAAAAAAAATACAAAAATATAGAGCACTACTACATTTTCTTTGAATTAACTAATGGATCGGCATCATGGGGATGAAGAGGATGATCAGGGCGAACATCGTGAGCGGAAAATGGGAGGAGCGAAGGAGAAAGGCGGGAAGCCATCGATGGGGGAGGTGATGTCGAGCGCGAAAATTGTGGCGGGCGCGGCAAAAGGGGAGAAGTACGACAAAGCTGAGGTTTGCAAGGCTGCCAGCACCGTTCTAAGCGCTGCCTCCACATACGGTGGTTTCGACGAGAAGGAAGGCATGGGGAGTTACATCGGCAAGGCCGAAGGTTTGCTCCGCAAGTACGGCGGTGGTGGCACAGAGGGTGAGGGAGGTGGCCACAAAACTTCTCATTCTTCAGCTTCTGGGTCGGAGGAGAGCCGTAAAGGCATGAAAAAGCACACTAAAAGGGATGACGGTGAGGAGGAGGGTGGGCATGGTAAATTTGGGGGCTATTTAAAGATGGCTCAAGGTTTCATGAAGGACTAATCCAGCAATCGTCGTTAATCATTAATTACGTAAAGTTAATTGAGAAACTTAGATACACAGATATGTCAGGTGACAATGCAAGGCAATGATGCGGTGAACATTATAACGTGATTCATTTGAAGTATATCGTCACAAAACAGTATTTTCGTTGCATAAAAGTTTTTCTAACATAATAAAAGAATATTGTAAATTCCATATGTAAATTCTACATTATATTAAATTTGATTAATGAGAAACAACTAAACTGAAAAAAAATCCGGTGCCAAATTGGTGTCTCTAAACATAATCTAAATAGATTTAGGTGATACTTTTCTTTTGAAAAATAGATTTAGGTGTAGTTAGACGGGTTAGTCTTCAATAGTCCGGTTTACAAAGTAGTCCGATTATATATCCATTGAATTGACAAAATGAAAATAACATTAAATTAATTCAATCTTGACTGTTTATTTTCCATAGTACTAAATAATTTGGACTATCGTAATTAGACACATCAAACCATCTATATTTATATGAGGTCTGCCCAACAAAACTTTGATTTTTCTCGGTTGGTTTCAAAAAATTGATAAAAATAAATAAAATATTTAATTTGCATCCTATTCTGATCTCCTATTGGCCACTCTACTTTTGTTTTTCCAACAGAGGACCTAACCAGAATCCTTGTTGACCAAACAAACCAGAATCCTTATGACACGGGTTTGCCACCTGGCACCCACTCTAATTTTTAACACCGTTACATTCTCTACGGCTCCTTTTCTTTGTTCTTTTAACACGCTAGCTGCAGAGGAACAGATGAACCGAGGAACCGAGCTCTGCTCGCTCATTCATCTGCCGCTCTCTCTCCGCCCTCCTTCTACATCCCCCCACTGCAGTTTCAGTCAATCTTGTCAAAAGGTAAAATTTTGACCTCCTAATCGTCCTCGTTTTATCTTAATTTGCTTTAATCGTCGATTCGAATCTACGTAAATATATGCCGCATTGAAATTTTGAATTTTGGGATAATTGTTTGTTCTGTTCCTTGTTAAAAGCTTGTTAATTTCGCCTGTCAATGCTATGATCGTGCAAATTACTAGAACCCCAAATTATATTTTGCTTAATTATTTGTTGGGTAGTTCATACCCTAGCACTTTGGTTTCTCCACCAGAAATCAATTTATGAGTTTTGGTGGGTACTTTAAAATTATGCTGCATTGTGTTAAAACTTAAGGGTTTTTATGTTAACCTTAGAGAATGGTAAAGTATTTCACGTTCTAGAACCTAAATTGTTGTTGGTTATTCTTTGATTTTTCCCAGTATGCTAAGTGATTGTGCAAATTATAAGGTGTCTACTTCACTGGTGTAATAATGACTCTACTGTGAAATGGGTAATTGAAGTGATTGGGGTGTCTTGATTCGGACGTAATTTTCATCGGAAAGGGATCCTCTCCAGATCCCTTCCACCTAATCCACCGAATCCACCAATCTGGACCCTTGAAATTTGATTCAACGGCTACAAAACAGGGGGCCCCTTTAAAAGTTTTAATAACTTTAGCCCTTAGATCAAATTTCAAGGGCCTGGATTGGTGGATTCGGTGGATTAGGTGGAAGGGATCCGAAGAGGATCCCTTTCCATTTTCATCAAGCAAGTTTGTGTTAAGGATTTTTGGTGCTGGGTTGGTCTATTGTTGCAGGGGTTGCCAATGTGATGCATGTTTTTGTGTCTTTGTTGAATAAATTACTTGTTCACGTCAAAAAAGGATATTCAAATTTGTAGGAACTGAACTAGCTTACTGTTGACAGGGTAAAATTGAAGAATTTTTGAAGATTCAAGTTTCATGGTTGAACGGTGTTGCAGTTTCTGCAGTTTTAGTAATTAACCCCTTATTTTGTGTCGCCCTTATTTATTTGTTACGATGTGGGGTTTTGCTTCAAATGCTATCACAAGCGTTGGACTAAAACGAAGCTCATCAGAGCAGAGTCGGGTTTGCTTGGACTCCTCGGACGATGAAGTCTGCTCGAATTCAAGCCAAGAGGAAGGGTTAGAATGCCCTATATGCCTGGAATCTTTCAACATTGTCGAGAATGTGCCCCATGTCTTATGGTGTGGTCATACCCTGTGTAGAAACTGTGTCTTGGGGCTTCAATGGGCTCTCGTAAAATTATCCTCTCAAAGGTTTAAGATCCCATTTTTCATTTCTTGCCCTTGGTGCCACCTGTTGTCTTTGCGGCTGATTTATAAGGGTAATCTAAAGTTTCCTCGCAAGAATTTCTTCCTTCTATGGATGGTTGAGAGCTTTAATGGTGATAGGTTAAAGTTTATTCCTGCAATCAGTGGGGAAAATCAACTAATTGGTTGTCCAATAGCAAGTTTGGCTATTGGAAATCAAGCTGCCAACGGTAACCTGAGGAGGAACCGTTCTAGTTGTCCTTCACTTTCAAGGCATAACCGTGATGATAGGGGTGGCCCTGTGGAGCGGCATCAATTCTCGCTGCACAAGTCTTTGGATTGCTTCATTCACATTACATCCAAGTTCCCATTAGTCATATTGTTTCTCGTGATTGCATTTTTCGCAATACCTGGCAGTGCTATTATTTTGGCAATCTACTTGTTACTCACAGTTGTTTTTGCAATTCCGTCTGTCTTGTTATTGTACTTTGCATACCCGATTTTGGAAAGGCTGGTAAAGGAGATAAGCTCGTGACACATCAAATTGAGTCTTCGCTATCCAAAGCCTTCTCAGATTCTGTTGCATGTTTGACAGTGGAAGTTTCAAGAGTGTATGTGGCAAGTTTTCTTGGGTAATTTGTAAGTTCCGACTTCTGTGTCTAAATGATCAATCACTGATGTAACTATCATTATTTGTTTGAAGTAACTGATTTCCTTTTGCCCAGGCTTGAGTACTCTCAAGATTGTTGCTCATGTTATTTTAGATGAGGTAATGAAAATTATCGTAGTGAATTTACATGCATGCTTATTTGAAATCCGCAGAAAATGAATATATGGCTATGATGTCTAATTTGCTATATGAAATGAGTGCCTATTAGTTAGTTTGTAATTGGGAAATTCCTCTGTGTTTAATTTATACATGTTTTAGATATGGTACGGCTAATAATGCGGTGGAACTCTTATTATGATTACACTTTCTGAGTGAAAATACAGGATCGTGAAAGAAATGTGAGCAATTGGTCTAATTACACGCAGAAGCATGTTTTAGGAGCTTTCCCTGTTGTTCTCATTGCATTTGCCTTTTCTTTCACCTTCAAGACTTCTTTCCTATGTCTCTCCTCTGCCTTTGCCCTAGCTCCTTCTGCAATCTGTTTGATAGTTTCCATCTCGCTGCCGAACTTTAGTACTGCTTTTGCTCTTTTTCGCTCTACTTCACTCTGCTTTTCCAATAAGTGGAATATTAGTTCATGATCAGATTATTGATTATATATGAAAATAAAATGGAGCAAAACCTCTATTTTATGGAGATGGTTTGTGCTTTTCTTCTTCTTCTTCTTCTCCCATGCAACTATTGTGGCGTTTATTTTCTCATACCTGACAATGATGTGGCTGTCAAAACCTAAATGTAACATGATGTTTCAATTATAAATTATGAAAATGATCGCCGATTTCTGAGTAGCTACCTTTCTTTAAGTCTAGCGATCTCAGTTTCCTCCCAAATATCTGCTTGTGTTTTCGTTGTTCCAGGTCCTGTTGAACTCGGCCTCCTGGTTTCATTCCAAGGGCTTTCAGGTTTCGTAGTTGTGGACAGATTGGGTTTTGGCGCTGCAGTTTCAGGGTTTACACCGCCAGAGCTGTTTGACTGTTTATCAGCAAAAGTTGGAGTTTTCTTGATAGATGGGGCAGGAAGGACGGCCTTTTCAGGGTTCTTCCCGGTTGTGGCAATGCTTATTGGTACCTTGCCATGTGGATCTTCTCGTTCTGGAGTCCTTTTCGTCGAACCTGCACCTAATACAGAACATCTTCTTGGTTCTAGTTTGAATGCTGAAAACTCAGTGTTTAGGGTCGTTAACAATGTTATGCGTATAAGATACTTTACCTGAGAATATTTTGGAAAATCTTCCACTTCCAGACACCGGCTTTGAAATTGTTGTTTCTTCCTTTCCGCTCTTGATCCTCTCGGTAGTTGGTTTACGCTCATAGCCCGTCTTTTTCTTATCAGAGATGGCCGAATCTTCGATTGATTTGATGGCGAATGCAGCAGCTCCCACCGCAGTTGCATGCTTCATTGCATTGCTAGCATCATAATCCTGACTCGTTTGTCCTGAGAGCCGTCTCTGGAACCAGTTCTGGGTCTTCCTTTTCTCTGCAAGAAATAGCTTAAACCACTACCAAAATTTGTTCCCTCACCAAATCATTTTGCATATTATGCAGCAGAGACAGAGCCATATGTTACCTTTGAAAGACTCAGTTTTCTGCGGCGGTATTCTTCGGCCGTAGACGCTGCCTGACTCTTCAGTCTTCTCTTGTCCTACGCCGGAAATTCTCACCCTAACAATAGTGATTAGTAATCATAATTACATAATCAAAGTCGAATATTATAGGAGTTAAGGGCCGAATTACCTCATTTGGTTAACTTCCATTCTTTCAGACGAAACAAACTCGGAATTTTCTACTCTGTGAATAAGGGTTTGGTGCTCATAGTTTGGTGTTTATTTGAAGGATAAATTAGAGAAGATGAGAGCTTGAAGAAAGCTAGTTAGTAGGCTAGTTTCAGGGCAAAGCTGGCAAGAAAGCTTGAGCTTACTTTGCACGCAAGTTGGGGCTTTTTGGTGAAGGAAAGTATTGCTTCTTTTCAATGATTCTTAGCTTTCAGAATTCTAAAAGAAAAAAATTCTATGAAACGTTTATGCAAATCTTTATATTTCGAATAAAGTAATTAATATTCCAAAGAAGATGAATGAGTAAAAGTAGAAGAAACAACAAAATTAGTCGCAATATCTAAATTGGAAATATCGAGAAATGACTCGTTATCTATAAGGAGCTGAAGAATATTTAACCGAGAAAAAGACTAGAAATGCCAGCCTTCCCCGATGGAAAGTCACTCCTTTGATTCTCACTTCAACATTCTCAGCTAAAAATAATGGAATGAAAAACATAGAAAGATGCTTTCATTGAGAGTTGAACTCAAGACCTCCCGCTTACTAAACGGGTGCTCTAACCAACTGAGCTATGAAAGCATTGTTGCTGATACTCTTACCCGAATCTATTTTATTAAAACCGCTCAAACCAACACATATGGGCTTTCGAAAACTACACCACACCATTCTTTCCCACTTCCATTACCATCAATTGAACATGAAGGAGTCGGGTGCCCATGGCATCCTACAGCAGCAACAGCACCACCAGCAGATGTCTCCAACTGCTAGAGAAATGCAAGAACATGAAGCACTTGCAGCAAGCTCACGCCCAAGTCTTCACATCTGGGCTCGGCAGCAACAGCTTTGCTTTGAGCAGGCTCTTGGCCTTCTGCTCGGACCCACGCCATGGAAGCCTCTCCCATGCTTGGAAGCTCTTCCAACACATCCCACAGCCCACAGTCTGCATCTACAACACAATGTTGAAATCTTCACTGCTCAGAAATGAACTCATCCTGACCGTCAATGTGTTTACCAAGATGTTGCAGAACGGGATGTGCCCAGATAATTATACCCTCCCTTATTTGTTAAAGGCTTGTGCGAGGATGCAAAGGTCTTGTCTTGGGGAATTGGTTCATGGGTTCTGTTTGAAATTGGGTTTTGTTTCTGATATCTTTGTGGGTAATTCTCTGGTAGTCATGTATTGTGCGTTTGATGATATGAAGGGTGCACGGTACGTGTTCGACGAAATGCCTAGCTTAAGTGTAGTTTCATGGACGGTCATGATTTCTGGGTTTGCAAAGGTGGGCGATCTTGACATGGCGAGATTGTTCTTTGATGAATCTCCGGTGATGGACAGAGGAATATGGGGTGCCATGATTTCTGGGTATGTGCAGAATAGTTGTTTCAAGGAAGGTCTCTATTTGTTCCGGTTGATGCAGTTTACTGATATAGAACCTGATGAGGCAATTTTTGTGAGTGTTTTATGTGCGTGTGCTCATTTGGGAGCTCTGGATACTGGGATTTGGATTCACTCGTATTTGAATCGGCTTCGGTTGCGGTTGAGTGTTCGTTTGAGCACGGGTCTTATCGACATGTATGCTAAATGTGGGAGATTGGAGTTGGCTAGAGGACTGTTTGACGAAATGCTGCAACGAGACACGGTTTGCTGGAATGCGATGATTTCGGGAATGGCAATGCATGGAGATGGCGAAGGTGCACTTGAACTGTTTAGAGAGATGGAAGATGCTAGGGTTAGGCCAGATGATGTTACTTTCATTGCTTTGTTTACTGCTTGCAGTTATTCCGGCATGGCAGATGAAGGAATGAAGGTGTTTGATAAAATGCATAGGATATACAACATTGAGCCGAAAAGCAGACACTTTGGATGTATTGTTGACCTTCTAAGCCGCGCTGGGCTCTTCGAAGAAGCAAAGGGGATAATTGAAAGAATACCCACTTCAAGTAAACCCTCCGAAGAAGCAGTGGCTTGGAGAGCATTTCTCAGTGCTTGTTGCAATCATGGACAAGCTCAACTAGCTGAGGTCGCTGCGGAGAAGCTCTTTCAGCTGGAAAGGCACAGTGGGGTCTATGTCTTGCTCTCGAATTTATACGCAGCTTCGGGGAAGCATGGTGATGCCAGAAGAATGAGGAATTTGATGAGAAACAGAGGAGTAGAGAAGGCTCCGGGTTGCAGCTCGGTCGAGATCAATAGGGCAGTTCATGAATTCATTGCGGCGGAGAAAACTCACCCGAAAATGGACGAAATTCAATTAGTTTTGGAGACCATAAAAAAGCACTTGGATTTTTCAGGCAGCGATCAATATTTGTTTCTAGTTGACAAGACTTAAATCAAAGCTTTTATGTTCGACTTCCGAAGTCCTAACATTACCTGCTACTATTTTCCATATAAGCAACTCCTTGGGGAGGTAGCAACATAGGAACTCACCAGTGACGGCAAAACTTCGTCGATACAGATTTCTATTTCATTGATTCAGCGACTATGTGAACCCTTGTTTGGGCAGTACTAAGCACAATTAGTTAAAACAAATAAATAATAGTTCGATGTCTTTTGACTAAACGAGAAATTCCGTGTCAGTGAGCTCGAGAACTTTGTGTATGCCTATTGGTTTTACGCCTGGTCGGAATGCATTCCCTTCAATATACCTGTGATGAACATGCAACAAAGATATCAAATAATCTGCTACATAATTTCAGGAATTAAAAGTTTCCGAGTTCCAGACAGAAACTTACATGTCTTTCAAAAATGGGTGTTTGTAGAAGGCATCGGGAATTCTCCCAGAAAATTGATTGTGATCCAAGTACCTAAAATCGATAAAATAAAAAAATAAAAAAAATCTCAATCAGAAATGAAAGAAATTATATATTCATTCCTCAATCTTATGTGAAGGGTAGATCCTTTGTCAAGGTTGTTCAGTTAGCCCAAGGTTTGCTATACTAATGATATTAAGTTCGCTGATATCGCAAGAGTCTAGATTCAAGTTGAATATTGGGATAAAGAAAGAGGAGGCAACTCCTTGATAAGTACCCTTCGACACCAACTAGTATAGCACAAATGCAAAGAGAATAAATATCATAAGAAGAAACTCACAAGTAAGTCAATCTCGGAATATGGGAAAGTCCTAATGGAACAATCCCAGACATCTTGTTGTACGATAGGTACCTGTAAACAAGCAAAAGAATTAACCCAACAAACTTCTTCTCCGGTAAATACATAATAAAATCCATCCTCGATGATGATAGTAACTCAAGAGTTCAGAAGCAAAACTTCAAAGGAGACATACAAGATTTCCAATGAGAAAAAAGAAAGAAAGAAAGAACGAGAGAGAGAGAGAGAGAGAGAGAGAGAGAGAGAGAGATACAAGATTTCCAATTTGGTCAAGTTGGCGAGCTGTGCTGGAATCCCTCCCGTAAGGTAGTTGTTGTTTAGGTAACTGCATATCCCAGTTTCAAAACGATTCACTTAATCTTTCATGTCATTTATACTAGAGGTAAAAGTAATTATGTATTCACCAACTTGGATTAACTTACAGGTTACGCAAAGCTGGAAAGCAGCCCTCAATACGTATGAGTTCCCTAATAGTACCCACCAAATGATTGTTACCAACATCCCTATGAACAAATAGCATCAACGGCACACGCGTTAGTAACCAGATACAGATGCATTATCATTAACAACATACATGTTAAGAATTATCTAAACATACAAATGCCGAAGATTTTGCAGAGTTCCTAGTTCTGGAGGAATCCTCCCAACAAGGCGATTTTCTTGCAGATAGAGATAACGAAGCTCAGGAAGATTAGCAAGCTCCTTCGGGATTTCCCCCTTAAAATTATTAAAGCTTAGATGTCTGCAAATGATTAGTAGACAAAAACTAGTGAATAAGTAAATCATGGTGAATTAGTAGTCCAAACAAGAAAATTTCAAAGACATTGCGAAAGAAAGAATCAAAATTCACTCACAAATGGGTCAAACTCTTGAGTTCACCAATTTCCGGAGGAATGACATCTTGTAGCTTATTCCATCTCAAGTTACTGAGAAGCAACGATAATTAGTAAAGAACTAGAAATCTAAGCATAGATGTTCAGTAGAAACCAAATTAATCTTAAATAAAAAGAAATAGAGAAGGGGATGTACAGCATTTTGAGACGCTTCAAACGTCCGATTTGCGGAGGAATTGGGCCGGTCAACTTGTTGTTATGGAGATCCCTGTGACACAGACAGAGTCACTTACATATATAGCAGATTTTTTAAAACAAAGATCATGAGTGTTGACAAAAACTAAGAAACAACTTATGGGTTATTAATGATGTATTTGCAACTTACAAATTAAAGATTTTGAAACGTCAGTTTGTATTAATTGTGATAATTGCTAAGAAATTACAGACCAGAAGATTGAAGAGGTGTGTGTTCTTACAGCCTAGTGAGATCCAAGAGATTGGTGACGGCAGTAGGAAAAGGCCCAACAATTGAGACTGCATAAACCTCCCTGCAAATTTCCAAACCAAAAACAACACATAAATGCACAATCTTCAGTTAAAACTAAAAACTCTGGGAAATCGAATCGAATGGAATGTGGAAGAAGTGATGTTCTTACAATTCGGTGACGACTCGATAATCCCCTTGAGTGGAGCAAGTGACGCCGGACCACGGCGGAAGGTCGCCGTCTCCGCACGGATCGTCTCCGACCCAGGCGTACACCACTCTCCAACCCAGCGACGCCTTGATCTCGTTCAGTGCTTTCACTGCCCAAAGAAACCACCAATTACCATAACCAAATCACAATCGCAGAGAGGGAGAGAGAGATGGGAGGACTTACTGTCGCGTTTGAGGGTTTTGGCGTCGAGAAGCAGCGGAGGGAAGACGAGGAGGAGGAGGAGGAGGACCAGAGAAAACGCGGCAATTGGAAGACGAAGCGCCATTGTCATCTCCAAAAGAGAATTTCGGAGATCTCTGATCTCGGACTTCTTCACTCGCACACAGTTTCAACTCGGATTAAGCAAGCGGCATTTAATTATCTGATTAGATATAAACCACTGTACTTAATTATGATTTGTTAAGTAATTAGCTGAGAGATTAGTGATAATCTCTCCAAAGTCTTCAGTCTTCTGCCAAACGCGGAATTGGAACTCTGCTTTCGTCCGTCGGTGACTCTTTTTTCTTAATTTTTAAATTTTATTTAATTTTATTTCCTTCATTTCTATTGGTCGGGCCTCCTACGGGTTTGTTTTCTTTGGGCCTCCTCCCGGGTTTTTCTTTTGAGCCCGGTCTAGTTTTTATCTACGGGTGTACACATGGGCCGTTTTTTGGGCCCTTCATTTTTCTCTTTTCAGTATTACTCGAGCGGTATTGAGCAACGGGAGTTCGAATTCAAATTTCAAAAAAAATAAATGACTTTAATCAACTGAGTTATAAATTTTATGCATCTTTTGATTCTTCCTTGTATTCTCAAACTTTATTATTCTTAATTTTTCGAAATAACATTCTAATCTTAAGGATAGAGTGTTGTCTTCTGCTAATACATCTATAATAAGAACTCGATTTTATCCTTGGTGTTGTTCAAAAAAGTACACATGTATTAGCCAATTTACTCCACGAACTTGTAAGGTATGGTCTGAATATTTTTGTTTACACCCAATAACGCGTTTCATTATTAAATGCACCTTCATGATATATGCAATTTATATTTCACCTTATTTTACGAGGAAAGCGAGAGATATATGAAATTGAGGACTTTCTTATATTACGAATATCATGGGAAACACATTCATTATCCAAAGAGCAATTGTGTCACGGGATTCACCTCACCTTATATGGGAATGGGAGATGCTATTCTCTTGGTTGACAAATTTATTCAAGTACGACACCTCAATTGCAATAAATTTTTTAGTGTATCAGAAACGGTCTAGTACACTAAATGTAATAATAAAATTGGTTGATTTTGACACTTGTGCACTGAGCCATATTTCCGCACACTAAAAATTTCCACTGAATTGCAACATGAAACATGTTATATATTCATGGAAAACTTATGAACATAAAGTGAGGGCAAAAAGTGAAAAAGGCAAAAATTGAAAACCCGAAATCTAAATTAAATTCATTCATATATTTCATAGCTACAAAAGCTTCAACTGACTATCTAAATTCGGACCCACATGGTACAAGTCCACTTTGACCTCAGAAAACAAAGCTGTAGATCCAAATCTATTTATGACATTCATGGGCTTCTTTTGAGCTGCATGATCCCGCGAAGAACATCAATTCAAGAAAATTTGAGGACCATTTCCGTGCTCGTTTTTGCTGCTTCCACAAAAACTTGTCTCGTGACTTTAATTACTTACTAATTAAATCGACTTAACTATACTAAACAAATTTAAGGTAGTGATGATATGTTCAAAAACAAGCATGGAAATAGTGTGTGCATGGCGAGAGAACGATCTAGTAGCAAGTAATTAAGAAAATATATAAACTAGTACACTTAATTATAATAAGAGGATGAATTAATTCAAGAACTCGCTAGCTCCTCGATGGTAATGTTACCCCGTGCATGATCGTCGTTCATATCACTTCAGCCGGAAGACGGAAAACCGGCTCGATTTTGGGCGCTCGATCAAGAAACGAGCAGGGCAAGAACGACTTTGGTGATGAGAGATGCCAAGAAACGCTCAAGAACCGATCAAGAACGATAAATATAATATATCCATGGTAAAAAATTCAGAAATTTGTTTTGATGAGGACGTTACTTGGGGTGCAGGGTGACTTGATGAGGTAGTGGACTGGACTTTCAATTGTGAAGAGGGTTGGGACCGGAGGGGACTAATCTCTTCTCCACACCGTATCTTGGATCAATCTCGTGACCATCTTGACGGTCGCCAGGAGCCGGCTGCGAGGGGCCGGATGGGGATACCGGTGACAGCGGTGAGAGGGGAAGGCTGGCGTGGAATATTCTGTGGTGGGTGAGTTGAAGGCACAAAGAACGTAATTGTGCGCTCGACGATTCCGAAGCTGAAGTCTGATGATCGCATTCACCGTGGTGGTGGGTTTCTTGACTATGGAGGCGGTGGGGGTTTCTTGGTGTAGCATCGGTTGGGTTAGAGATGGGTGTGGCAGCGGATGTGACAAAAAGTAGGGAGACAATGACCGCCGCTGCCGCCATGAGAAGAAGCCGCGGGAGGCCGGAAGTGGAGGAGGGAAACGAAAAAGAAGAGTGAGAGCTCTTGGTCATTTTTTGGAGAGAGCGATGTGAAAGGGTGGTGGTTTTGAGAGGTGGAAGGAATTGCAGTGGTAAAAGGAGTTTAATGCAAGGGAAAGGCGCAAGAGACACATGAAGGACTTAAATTCACAACTCATTGTCCTTTCTATTCCTCATCACCATTCACCAATATATATTGGATACTTTAACTTACTTTTATGTCATATTTTTAGGTCTGGGTTAAATTATTCTGAGTAATATTATTTAGATATGTAAAATTAATATACACGTATTATAAGATGTGCTAGCGATATCAAATGTTTTATTGCTATTATCTTGTCATATGAGTCACGTAAATATGTTATATAGTACCCTTACTCCCATATACTTTTAGGTCTCGTTTGGCAGCTTGGATAATACAAGTGCTACCAATACTATTTCAAAATACTTAGGAAGTCTGTGACTCTGAAGCCAAGTTCTAACATGATGCATAGCAAGTGATTGTTTTTATTGAAACAAGAAAATAGATGCTAACAAAACATTCACAACTGAACAAAAAATAAAAGATAAAACACAGAACAAATAACATTCTACAAAACTAAAAAACTTCAGAACCGGCCCAGGTTCTGTACACCAGCAACGAGCCCTTCGCTGGGAATCTGGGTCACTGTGAGGATAAACTTCTTGGTTTCCACAACGCAACAGTCATTGAAAATCACCCGCTCTGCCTTGTGACCCAAGCAACTGGAGGGATGCAAGTGTACCTTATCCATGGCTCCTGTCAGGTAGTGCCCGGAACCACTGCCGGATGTGCATTGTAGGTGAGCTACCTGAAACGAATATCCGGCTAACATGGCCCTCTTGATGTTGACAGATTAGTCAGGACCAGTAGTACTAATGCTAAATAACTTGAGATCACAACGAGCCATAATGCTCGCTAACTGCTGCCTAATGTTGTCTGCAGCCTTCAATGCCGCGTGATTGACAAAGTTGAGCTCGCACCAGGATGGATCCTCATTGTTTTCCTTGTAAGCACGATACACATTCAGCAGCGTGAGGTGATCTCCATCGACATGGATAAACCTTGCTTTTCTCAGCAGCGCAGCCGATTTTTGAGCCTCCCCCGAGGCTGAACAAGGGGACTCAACGGTACTGAAAGCATGGCACAAATGGACAAAATCTCATGTGAGCAGTTGAGTTTAGGGCTAACAATAAGCATCTTCGATAGCTGAGGATCTAAGGGGAACTCGCTCATAATCTCCCCCAGCTCGGTCCAACGGTATTCGTCATCCATTGCTCCCAGACGCTTCAAGATCTCTATCGCTTCCATCATTCGCTCGGGCTGAGGAGTCTCCACAAAATCAACTAGCATCAGATCCATGAGAACTATTTTCCTCAAAGTAAGAGCTGCCGAAGCAAATTTGGACCTACAAATTTCTGTCTGTGTGCGTCTTTGAAGATGGTTTCGGAGACTATTCTCACTGTAAAGTCTGAAACATTTCCCGGGCCGGGTTCCCCCGGCACGTTCATGCCTCAGAGAGGCACTTGGCCAGAAATTGGAGACACCAACAAAGATTCAACAGGGACAGGGGGGCACTGTGGGCTATATACTTTATGTGCAACCAATCCCGTGTCAATAACATAAACAATTCCAGGTACGGTTAGAGAGGTTTCTGCAATGTCTGTTGAGACGACATTCTTCCTCCCAGAAATTTGATCGAACACTTGTTCTTGATCCGATGGCGCAAGACCAAGAGTTTCCGAATACAGAGGCACGATTTTGACAGGTGCAGATACCTGAAACCGAGCAGAAGCAATTACAATTGCTTGGTTAATTTTGCAGCACACGCTTTCTATCTCGTCCTCTTTGGGGAGGAAAACGAGTATATCTCCGGCAGCTTCAAGATCTCCCATCTGCCATTAGATGTGTTATCCCGCAAACAAGAAATGGACTGCTTAGAATCCGATTCAACAACTAAATGGTTGAGAACCAACGATAGACCCAACTCATATCCACGCCGCAGAGCCAAAGCTTCAACAGCAGCAACACACGGTGTAGGGTCAACTTATCCTTCGTACTACAAAATTGGATTGTTTGAGCGAAGAGTCTCGAGGGTATATCGAATAGAAGATAAAATTGCCCTTTTTAAAAGCCACATAAGAGAAGGAAGATTCCAAGTGCGGTTCTGTTATTGGCAAGACTTTGGGGCCCGTTGCAAGACTGCTTTACTCTTCCCTAGAGAGTTTCGGAGACAGCACCCGCATGGGATATCGTTCATCAAGATCTAGAGTTTCAGAGACAGCACCCATATGGGATATCATTCATCAAGATCTTTGAAGTTGTATGTCCCAAAAAGGCCTTCCCTTTCGCCGCATATCACCAGGTCTGTTAGCCATTTGGCGGGGTCCTTGTAAAAATCCAGTCCACAAACATCAGGTTTCCATTTTCACTCAGTTCTCGAAGTATCTCCATAGCTTCCAGATCTTTGGTAGTCATGACATCGATCGTCATCGTGCAGTCACTTCTAGAAGATTTTGCACATCACCTTGTTGAATTAAAATGAAACAGATTAACTACTCCACAACTCTATCACAAATTTCAATTTATTTGAGATAAAAACAGATAAGATAAACAATAATTAAAATTGGTATTCATTAAAAATAGATTAAATTAACCGTAATAACCATAACTGCTCAATTATCGAGGAAATGGTCCGGAGATGATCCCTTTCCCTCATTCTTCTTCCCAGCCTTGAATCTGTGATAATCGAGGAGCTGTGGTTATTACTGTTAATTTAATCTGTTTTGAATGAATACCAATTTTAATTATTGTTTATCTTATCTGTTTTTATCTCAAATAAATTGAAATTTGTGATAGAGTTGTGAACTAGTTAATTTGTTTCATTTTAATTCAATAAGGTGATGTGCAAAATCTTCCAAAAGTGTGTTGGTTTGAAGATGGTTCCCATCTTCAAAGTGACTGCACGATGACGATCGATGTCATGACTACCAAAGATCTGGAAGCTATGGAGATACTTCGAGAACTAAGTGAAAATGGAAACCTGATGTTTGTGGACTGGATTTTTACAAGGACCTTGCCAAATGGCTGACAGACTTGGTGATATGTGGCGAAAGGGAAGGCCTTTATGGGACATACAACTTCAAAGATCTTGATGAATGATATCCCATGTGAGTGTTGTCTCCGAAACTTTAGATCTTGATGAACGATATCTCATATGGGTGCTGTCTCCGAAACTCTAGGGAAGAGTAAAGTAGTCATGTGATGGCCCTAAAGTCTTGCCAATAGCGGAACCGCACTTGGAATCTTCCTTCTCTTGTGTCACTTTTAAAAAGGGCAAGCTTAATCTTGTATTCGATATATCATCGGGACTCTTCGGTTAAACGATCCAATCTTGTAGTACGAAGGATAAGTTGACTTTACATCATGTGTTGCTGCTGCGGAAGCTTTGGCTCTGCGGCGTGGATGTGAGTTGGGTATATTGTTGGGTCAGGCCCATGTAGTTGTTGAATCGGATTCTAAGCAGTCCATTTCTTGTTTGCGGGATAACATCTCTAATGGCAGATAGGAGGCTTTTCCACTTTTAGCCAGGTGCTTGAAACTTGGACAAGCCTTTCAGGATTGTCGTTGGTCTTGGGTTCCAAGATCAGCCAATATGGCAACTAACCTTTTGGCGTCACGTAGTTGTGTGGAGATGTGTGATTTGTCTTGGGTTGATCGGCCCCCATCTTCGCTTGTGCATGTCTTGAGCAAAGATGGATTACCTTGCCTGCCTTAATGTGGGTAGTGCAAGGGGGGACGCTCAGAGCTTTGCTTCCAATGTCGGGTCTTCTACCCCTTATACTTCATGTCTGTTTTTTTTGGTTTTTTGCCTTCTGTTGGACATTCGTTGTGATTTTGGCATCTTTTGCCCTGGTTTATACATTTCCAGTTTTCCAAAAAAAAAAAAAAAAAAAAAAAAAAAAGATAAGTTGACCCTAAGGCCGGTTGTTTTCCTACTTTATAGGTCAGTATTTGGTCTCCCGATTCCTGTTTAATGTCAATGGTCCTATAAAAATACGGAGAAATTATTTAAAATCCCACCAACAATACAAATGCTTATTTTAAAATCCCACTGACAATACAAATGCTTATTTTTTAAAATGTAGGAAATTTACCTGGTTCGATAGAGATCAAACTCTCCCTCCTCCAGAGTTAAACCATCTTTTGGTTTGTTCAAGTCTTTTGGCTCTCCCAAGAAAATGTATTTTTTCTAGACACAGTTGTCTTCTTCGGGCTCCCAGAGTTTGGTAACTTGTGCGTCTGAAAACCCATTAGATCAAAGATCAAATCTTCATCAGAAAAACAAAGGCAAACCAAAACCCAGAAATCAGACACCAAAATTGTAAATCCCCAATTCGTAAAATCAAGAGCGAAGAAGAAAAAAACGAACAGAAAAACCCAGAAATTAGATACCAATATTGTAAATCCCCAATTCATAAAATCAAGAGAAAAGAACAGAAAAAATCCAGAAATTAGACACCAGAATTGTAAATCCCAAATTAATAAAATCAAGAGCAAAGAACAGAAAAAAACCAAGAAATTAGACACCATAATTGTAAATCCCCAATTCATAAAATTATGAACGAAGAACAGAAAAACCCAGAAATTAGACATCACAACTGAATTGTAAAAATCCCCAACTCATAAAATCAAGAGCGAAGAAGGAAAAAAACCTTGAAGAACAAAAAATTGCAGAGAAGAAATCAATAATGGAAGTGATGTGAAAAGAATGGCGATCTTCTTAACACGGCGCTGCTCGGTGCTCGACTCGAATTTCAAAATCTTATTTTTGAAGGGAGTAGTGCGGAAAGAATGGCTATTTTCGGTCATCTAGCCAGATTGGTTGGAGATGGCCTAAGAACCCTCAACTCAAATGTGTGACAGCTCATCCCGAATGGGTATATTATTTTATCCTCGATAATGTGAAATGACTTTTATACATTAGATGATGTTGTGTGACATGCATTTTGGTTGTGGTCCAATTCATGTTTTCCTTGTTTTTGGTTAGCTGCAACCTGGACCACACACTCATACACACACATCAACTCGTTGACCCTTTCTCTTTCATTCCCTCTCGGATTTCTTTCCATTTCCGTCAATTGTACGGACAATTTCTCAAACCACTTGATCATTCAAGGATCGAGGTTGTGGATGTTGTTTTTGGACTCCTTGCAAGCTTAGGAGTCGATTTATACTCGTAGTTGGACGTGAAGATTTCATTTACTCGAGAACCAGAAAACCCCGATGAGGTGCCCTATTCATCCATCGTGATCGAAGAGGTTTTGTCAAGTTTGGAGGTGTTAAAGAGCCTTAGAACTTCTTCTCCAAGCTTAGGGAAGAATTTTGGAAGGTTTTGGACGTTAGGAAGCTCGTGTTTAACAAGTTGCAGAGGTAGCGGGATTACCGTGATTTTTCCGGCGTGATCCCGTGAGTTTTAGGACCTAAAAGTGGTAATGTTTTGTTCCTTTCATCCTAAGCTTCATTTTGGTTTAAATTTCGTGAAGTTTGGTTGAAAAATGAAGAAGATATGACGATTATAAGTTTTTCCAGTTTTTTGTGACGCAGACGGTGGCCCGCGGCGACTTCGGTGAGGATCACCGGAGAAGATGAAGAATATTCCGTCAACTTTGACGGAATATACTAACGACGTTAGGTATATTTAACGGTATATTCCATTTTTGGACGAAATATTCCCTAACGCCGTAAGGATTTCCGTACGTGTGCCAAGCACTTGCCTGCGCATGGCCGACGCGTGAGGGCGTTTGGGTGATCAGAAAATTTTTCTAAATATATGGGGATGTTCGTGGAGTTAAGTAGATCACCTTGGTATATTCAAACATCCCATTTGAGCAACGTGTGAGAAGTTATTACTTAGTTTTGTTTATGTGCTTTAAAATAAAGTTTATATAGTTGTTTCGCATATAGATGAGACCTATCCAGAGGACGAGCGTAATCAAGCGAGACTCGGGAGCTACGACCCTTCCACATATCAGTGAGTGGGCTTTTGGTTTTCAGTATATGTATATATATATATATGCTTGGTATTTTTCCCAGAAAATTGATTTAAATCATTCATATGTTTTGAAATGCCATGCCAAATGTCTTATAATTAGAATATGTATTTAGTAGTTGCATATATTGTCGTTAACGCTGCGAACGCTCAGGTAAATACTAGGTGAGTTTATTGATTGTTGATGTGAGTTGCATGATTATGTTGAGATGTATTTTGAACTCATAAACCTGCACCCTGGTGTTAGTGCTCCCGCCCGTGGTTAGGGCACATTCCTTCACGTGATGTTCACCTCCTGCACCATACGCTTACCTTGGATCCAAAGGTGCAAAGTCATGTCGTACAGACCACTATAGGTGGTTCCGACTTGTAGGTAACCCGCAATTATTTGCACAGTCTTCACGCGATCGTAGAACTTGAGCGTATTTATTTACACCTAGTTTTGTCATACATACCACTTTAGGTGGTTCTGACTCGTGTGCAAGTATATTTATTGAGATGTGGATTTGAACCGTACAGGTCACGTTAGGTGACTCCGGCTGACATATCATTTTGTATTGATTTATATCACTTGGCTTACATATTTTTATGTTGAGATATTTGACATGACATATTTGTGGATTTTGCTATTCTGAGCATGGTTGTGGTATAGATATGTATTCTATGTTCTGGGAAATTATACAGGTTTTACGGCGAGGGGTTACTATCTTTGATGATGAAACGGTTTTGAAAAGCTTTGTTTTTGCCTACTCACACTTTCTGTTTTGCACCCCTCCAGGTTCTAGTTAGGAGTGCTTATTGGTGGCTTGCGAGGAATCCACGACAGCTCTGACGGATTATTACCATTGTAGGATCACCTTTGGTGTTGTATAATTAGCATTCGTCCTGTTGGACTGCACTTAGGCTACTTATGCCTTGATTGTGAATTCACACTTATTTTCGTCTTCCACTTATTCTTATCTAGTGCTCTAGTTGGTTTGGTTTTTGTTTATTCGCATTTCTTATCTAAATATTGTTTCCGCACTGTGCACATGGCTACGTCACCTTCACATGACGGCTAGCATGCCTCGATCTAGGTCGGGGTGTGTCAAATGGGCTAGGCCTAAATCCTAAACTAACAAGCAAAATCCAAAGAAGAAAATACTAATATTTTCCAAGACGCTTGTCAAACTCATGGCGGTACACGACCTAAATTACCAATAAAAAAATGTGGATGCAAACTCCATTATGTTGACTTCCAATGCCAATTCCCATACAATAAGACAGTGGAGATGGATCCAGATGAGGAAATGGTGCGAGATGCCAGTCCGGTGCTGGTTCATCAGATAGGTTGCTTGGGTGCAGATTAGACACCAGAGTACACGACAAGAACAAATGACAAATGATGAACAATGACACTTTTTTTGGACTACAACGAACAACGATAATTTTCATGATGAATCTAAATCAGAACAATCAAACAAGGAAATATGACAACAAACTGATACGGGACAAGAGCATATTAAATCTTGAATTCAAATCTGATATGATATCAAGTTGAAAATTAGAATACTCATAACGAAACAAACAAACAAAAGATAAACTATGAACATTATTTTATTAAATGGAAAACAAATAAATAAGATTGTCGAGACGGTTACAAATTGAAAATTGCATCTTGACTGACTTATTTATCATACTAAGCTACAAGCTATATCTGTTCCAAAAAAAATAAAAAAATAAAAAACTATATGCTATGCTTATAGAGAACAAAACTTAAAAAACTCTCGAAGTCTCAGATGGACTAGGTCCAAATCCTAAGGTAACATGCAAAACCCAATTAATAAAATACTAATATTTTCTAACAAAATCTTGATCAGAAAAACACGTAGCTGATCTTAATTTACAACCAAAAGTAACAATCAAATCTTGACAAAATAGCAGGACTTAAACGTAATTCAACAACAATTCACAATAATAACGGAACCGGCCTTCAACAAAATCAGTAATTTGAACGCAAAACTCAAAGGACTTCCATTATTTTCTAATAAAATGATAGTGGATTCTCTCCCGAGTCGATGAGAGTTTTTCTCTCTAACTGAGACTCATTCTCATCTCTTGTGTGAGGTTTCCGTTATTGGTTTTTCTGTTCAGGCGCCGACCCTAGCTATGGCTATGGCTAGGGTTAGTGGTAGTCATTTTCTTTTTCTTTTTGCTCTTCCCTCCCTTCTTTTCTGTTACTGTTTTTCCCCTGCTATCCATCATGATCAGTGCGACCTATGCACTCTTGTTGCCATTATTCCTACTCAATTAATTCCTCATGTCCATCCAATTCATCCCCCCATCTTCATGCCCCTCGTCCATCCCCCATAGGGATGGCAAGGGTTCGGTTTGGAGACGGAAATGCTATATCCATCCCCATAACCACGAAAATTAACCATATCCATAACCGCAAATTAACCATCGGGGATTATCCATAACCATATCCACCGGGTAACGGATTTTCAATTGGTTATCAGTTATATACATCTTCATAAAAAAAAATAAAAATATATATATATATTCATCCAATTGACGCATTATAAATTTTAGTAGATACTAATTCCGTCATTAAATAGCAACATCCAATTACAAAAAACTAACAATATATTTGAAGTTGTTCACGATAACATGCACCAATTTTTTGACAGTGAAACTCTTGAAGAGAGATGAATCTGATAAACTTATAATATTTGATAATTGATATATAAAATGATTCAATGAATAATTTGGTTAAGTATAACAATAAGAGTATTGAATTGATGAGGTTGTTGGTATACCCCATGCATGATGTTTGGTGCATAATAAAGATAGTATAGGGTTTGATGCATGCATAACGAATTAGTATAGGGAGGGTTCGGTAAATTGAATAAAATTCTATTATATATCAAAAAAAAAAAAAAAAAAAAATATATATATATATATATATATATATATATATATTCGGGTCAGATTCGGGGATGGATACGGATTGGGGATCCCTATAGCCATATCCAAAATCATAACCGAATAAAGTTCACAGTTTTTCCCCATATCCATACCATACCTGAATTTTCATATCCAAATCTAATCCATTCGGGTGGTTATCCACGGTTATTGGGTTTAACGGTTAGAATTACCATCCCTTATCCCCCACAAATCTAATCTTCTTTATTTTCGATTTGGCTCCATCCTTCATCAATTTATACCCAAATTTGGTATGCAGTTACTTTTGGCTGTGATCTGTCACGATACATCGAGAAGGTGTGTTGAGCTCTGGTTTACATATCGGCTCAGGTGTCCGCACCACTTTCTTCTATCGGTCTGCCTTTATTGGCAGTGTTGCTTGTGGGATTATCACAGGCTTCTTTGTTTTCTTCTCCTTGGTGGCTGCCGTCAGAGAGGGTTTCATTAATGGATCACATGGTCTTCCTTCCTCCCATCTCTGAGGTGTTGATTGGTCGGAATTCTGGAGTAAGTCGATGTACATGGTTCCTGCTGTTCGTGCAGTGCTGTAGAGGCGGTTGTAGCAGAAGGCTAGGGTTCTCTTTCAATGTGTCTTTGTTTTTGGGCTTTAGTCTTTGGGCTTTAGCCTCTGAGGTGTTGATTGGTCGGAATTCTGGAGTAAGTTAGGTGTACATGGTTCCTGTTGTTCGTGTGATGATGCACATGCGGTTGTAGTAGAAGGCTAGGGTTCTCTTTCGGTGTGTCTTTGTTTTTGGGCTTTAGCCTTTGTTTTGGCCCTTTGTGTGTAGTTTGTAAGGTCCATTTTTGTGTTATGTATATGGTTTGGACCTTGGTGTGTAGTTTGTTTGGCCCTTTTTTATTTGTGTTTTAGTGTGGGCCTTTGTGTTGTAAATTTTCGGTTGGTAATAATTTTACTATTTGTAACCCAAAAAAAAAAAAAAAAAACTTAAAGAATCAAACTTGATATGGCATCATCAATAGATCTTGTAGAATAGCATAATGAAATTACAATCATAGACACCAAATTTGTAAATCCCCAATTCACAAAGTCAAGAGAGAAGGAGAACCAAACAAAAATACTATTACACCCTATTGCATTGAGATAAGTATTAGAAAAGAAAATTCATAGATATTAAAGTAATTTTACACAAAAAGATTTTCCTTTTAAAATTTTCTCATCCACATATCATCAATGCATGTCTCTATCTATATTTCCCAAAATTTAAAAATTAAACTAAAAAATCTTTCATTGTTGTAAAAATTGTGGAAATGTATGCCCACATGCTTTAGCTAATAGTGAGGAAGACTTAAGAATAGTTGTGTTGTTGTTGATATGTGAGATTTTTCAAAAGACAATCATTTCATTTTTTGTAAACCTTCACGGATGTAGCTCTATATAACGAGCACTCCGTATGTGATCACAATACACAGTAAAGAACAGAAGTGAAAGCAATTATATCAATATCTCCTTCCTCTCTTTACCTACAATCATTTTGTGTTATAGTTACAAAACTCAACGGTGTGATATTTTGCACCCGCGTTCTTGTCCCTAGCAAATGTTATTTCTCTAATTTTTACCTACTTATAACATTCACGATCTATCTACTTCACATTTTTCTCCCAACTTCTTCCTCCCATATATATTTTTCATTTTCATTTTTTTATACACACACTAGGGCTGGCCCTGAGGGTGTGCAAGTGGTGCCACCGCACAGGGCCCCCAAATCGAAAGAGCCCTCGATTTTTCTATTTTACATGAATATACGTATATAGACCAATATGTGTGGAAAAAATTATAAAATTAACTATTAGCACAAGTGGTACTTATGCTTCTCTGTAATTGTTTGGGAATGGGTTCGAGACTTTGCCTCCATCATTTTTTACTTTATTATTATTAAATACGTAAAGTTTCACAAAAATAATATAAAAATTCCACAAAACTAAAATAAAAATTTTAACCCTGGACCTTTAAGTAATTTTATTTTTTTTGAACAAACAATGTTATTTACGCTAAGGAGAAAGGGGCGGGTTTAACCTCACAATAAGCTAGCAATAATATGGTTCAAACTCGTATTTGACGAGAATCAAACCTAAAACCTCTCACTTACAAGTGAAAAAGAATACCATTAGATTGTACTACTAAATGGTTAGACCTTTAAGTAATTCAGGAAAAAATAATAATTCACCTTTTTGTCAATTCATTTGTTTTATTTTTTTTTTTGCTATTACAATTTAGAGAAAGCACAACTAAAATTTAAAAATAAAAAAAATTATATTCGCAATTTTGGAACCTCTAATTCACTTTCGCATGTGGCCGACTCTGACACACAAAATGGCAGTATTAATGAATTGATTAAGATTAATTAAGATTAAACAGTGACTAAATAGATTTTGATACCGCACAACCAAAAGGAGTATGCCTGAGTATTAAATAAATGTTATTTTGATAGATATTTAGTATTTAGTTATTTACCTATCCAATCCCATTGCTCATCAGTCACCGCATCCGCCATCGCCATGGCCGTTCCTTCAACAACCTTCGTTTTCATCCTCCTCCTCTTCACCTTCTTCCCTCCGACCCACCAAACTGTTTCACTCTCTCTCTCCCCAACCTCCCTCTCCAAATCGGGCGACTCCGTCCTAATCCAATGGTCCGGCATCGACTCGCCCTCTCGACTCGACTGGCTCGGCATCTACTCGCCCCCTTCCTCCCACCACGACAACTTTATAGGATACAAGTTCCTCTCCTCCGCCCCCACATGGAAATCTGGGTCGGGCTCCATTTCCCTCCCTCTGGTCAATCTCCGATTCAACTATTCCTTCCGGATTTTCCGCTGGAACGAGTCCGAGATCGACCCCAACCACCTCGACCAGGACCACAACCCTCTCCCCGGCACCGCCCACCTGCTCGCCACCTCAGATGACGAGGTTAGCTTCGAATCGGGTCGTGTTCCGGATCAGATCCACCTCGCTTACACGGACGGAGATGACGAGATGCGGGTCATGTTCGTGACGCCAGACGGCGGGGAGAGAAAGGTTCGATACGGTCAGAGGGAGGACTCGCTCGATGACGGGGCGGTGGCACGTGTGGGGAGGTATGAAAGGGAGCACATGTGCGATGCACCCGCCAACAACAGTATCGGGTGGAGAGATCCCGGGTTTATCCACGATGCGGTCATGACCCGACTGGGAAAAGGCGTCAGATATTATTACAAGGTAAAATTTACATTTTACTGTTCTAGTTAAATTCTTAACGAGATTGATTACGAATGTTTGGAACTTGGAAGTGCATTAAGAGTAGCTTTTTTAGGAGGCAGTTCCGAAAGCACCTTAATTTCTATCAAAAGTTTCGAACTTTCGATGTACTTTTAATAAAAGTGCTTTTAGTAAAATCACTTATGAACTGAAGAGAAATGCCTTCTAACAAGCATTTCAAGAGGACCTGATAGTAAGTGTTATGTGATCAGGTCGGAAGTGATTCTGAAGGATGGAGCAAAACGCACAGCTTTGTCTCACGAAACGAGGACTCGGATGAAACTACGGCCTTTATGTTTGGTGACATGGGGACTGCAACACCTTATGCAACGTTTCTTCGGACACAAGACGAGAGCATAGCCACTGTGAAATGGATCCTCCGGGATGTTGAGGCTCTTGGTGAAAAGCCGGCTTTTGTTTCCCACATCGGAGACATAAGCTACGCGAGAGGGTACTCGTGGTTGTGGGATCAATTCTTTAGCCAAATTGAACCCCTTGCATCCAAACTTCCATACCATGTTTGTATTGGAAATCACGAGTATGATTGGCCGTTGCAGCCATGGAAACCGGAGTGGGCAACAATGTATGGGACAGATGGTGGGGGAGAATGTGGGGTGCCCTATAGTCTTAAGTTCAACATGCCTGGAAACTCATCTGAACCGACTGGAACAAGTGCCCCAGCTACACGAAATCTTTACTATTCGTTTGATGTTGGGTCAGTACATTTTGTGTACATTTCAACTGAGACCAATTTTGTTGAAGGAAGCAAGCAATTGGAATTTATAAAGCGGGATTTGGAGGCAGTGGATAGGAGGAAGACGCCATTTGTGGTGGTGCAAGGACATAGGCCGATGTACACAACAAGCTACGAGAGAGGTGATGCTCCTTTGAGGGTGAAAATGCTGGAGCATTTGGAGCCTCTGTTTGTGAAGAACAATGTAAATCTTGCACTATGGGGACATGTACACAGATACGAGAGGTTTTGTCAGTTGGTAAACTATACTTGTGGGAGTGTTGGACCTATTCATGTTGTGATTGGGATGGGAGGGCAAGACTGGCAACCGATCTGGGAGCCTAGACCAGATCATCCAACTGACCCAGTGTACCCACAGCCAGAGCGGTCTTTATACCGCGGTGGTGAATTTGGGTACACTAGGTTGGTTGCCACAAGGAAGAAGCTTACACTTACTTATGTTGGAAACCATGATGGGAAGGTGCACGACACAGTGGAGATTCTGGCTTCAGGCCAAGTTCTCGGCGATAGTGGAGCTGGTAGAGGCGGTATCAAGTCTGTTAATATCGGTAGCAGTGGTGATGCTGGGGTTATTAGGAGCAGTGGAGAGTCTACATTCTCTTGGTTTGTGAAGGGAGCAAGTGTGTTGGTGCTTGGGGTTTTTATAGGATACGTTGTGGGTTACATTTCATATTCCAGGAAAAAGGCCGTTCCAGGAAGTAACTGGATTCCTGTGAAGAGTGAGGAAACCTGAGCTCCTACAACTGCAGATTGCTGTGTTTGTAAATATTCAAACTTTCTGCACACATTTGGTGTCGGTAGTGACTTTCACTCCCGTTTTCTCTTCCCGCCATCATCCCCTTATTTCTGCCCCGTCCTTGGATCTTATTTGATTTGTTCGATCCAAAAACTGCGAAAAAAAAGGAGTGGAGGAGAAGAAAATAGGAATGCAAAACTATATGGTGTAATCTAGAGCTGTATGGTTTTTGAATCTGAACATAAAGGCTCGTTTTATTGCATGTATATCCCAAATAGGGGGAACCAGTTATATACAATCAAAAGTAATGTGCAAATTTTCTGTAGACTGCTTGCCGGTATTTCTAAAACTGTTGGCCTTCACTCGAGCAAACGGCGTGTACGTTGATTGGCACCTTTCACTCGAGAGTTAACCTCATCAATATCGTCAGAGAGATTATCGATGGCTTTGTTTTGCCTGCATTTTTCCAAAGTACTTAACAACAATGTAGAGATATAGATGCAAATCACGAAGAAAGTTCACAGCGAAGAACAAAGATATTGACCTGTCGAGTTCATTTCCCATGTCCATAGCCATACCCTTCAAATCCCCCAAAATGTTACTTAGATCTGAAAGTCCATCATCTTGCTTTGCCTTCTCATACTGTTATTCACAAACCAGTCCCAAAATAAGTAAAATCGGGAGGGCACGTAGCCACCGTAATCGCAAACACTTACCTCGACTTTCTGCACGGCACCTGAGCCTTCCGGAGGAGGCGTCACAGGAGCTGACCGCCCTTTCGGACCTAAACCCAACTTTTCCCTCTGCTGTGGATCAGCTTTTTTGGTTGCAGAAGCTGAGCATGATCACCATATACAAAAAGCTTCATGAGGTTTTGAAGAATCAGGAAATGAAGCAAGCAGATTATAACAGAACCAAACCTAATGACAGATCGGGTCCCGAAATATCCTTGGTCTTCTTCGGCTTCCAAGGCATTGAGAACATGCCTCCAAGATTGTTTAAAATCTTCTCACCCTGTTTTCAGAATGCATCATTAGGTATTACGATAAAAAATGCTGCTCCTCTTCGGGTTTCATAGTTTCTTGTGTCACAAGAAAAACTAAAATCATCTAGTTACAAAACCCTAACAAGAAGGAGAGATTACCCGACTCAATTCCTTATCGATATCAACAGCCGCCATGTGAGTCCTTGTAATTTGCTCACCCTGCTGGTGCAACATGTCAAGGGTCCTTGTAGCATCCCCTCTGATGTCCTCTGCAATCCTGAGGCAATTGTTGACACTCTTTGTTGTCTCCTCGGACTTGTTAACAGCATATTTCTCTAACTCTTGCATACTCTGCTGCTCTAATGGTTTTTTTTCGTTACTGAAATCCGGGGTGATAAGCATAGGTTCGGAAGAAGTTCTTCTCGCGGGGTTAAGCGTGTTCTTCCCCGCGTCTGAATCAGCTTGAAAACCTGGGTCTACAGAACCTTGCTTTCCAATCTTTGCAGGCGATTTCTTAAACCCAAACATTTTGCCAAAAAACAATAATTGTCAAAGTGGTCACGCCTGCAAAAGATTACGAATTTAGCAATAGAAGATCAAACTGAAACTTGTCGACCAAAAATTACAACATGGGTTATGATCAAGAACCACAAATGTACCGAGAAATGTTGATAAAAATCGAAACTTGGCAGTGTTTCTTACACAAACTGCCGCGGTCTTTGGGTTATGGGTTTGATTTGTGCTTGAAACAAGAAGAGGAATTAAGGAAGAAATTGGAGAGAAACAAAGGATTTTCTGTGGAGAAGTAATTATTTTCTGTCTCTGTGGTTGTGAGAAAAATCAGAAAAAGACATCGCGAAAAAACAGAGGAATTTGATGGCTCTAACATCCCCCGAGTCCAAGGTCCAACTTTGAGAGACCGTTGGGTAGGATTTTAACTTCTTCCCTCCTCAATTTTTCTCACTTTTTTTTTTTTTTTTTTTTTTTTTTTGGGGTTATTTCTAATCTTATTTTTATGGACGTGTTGCCACGTGGGTGAACCAGATGGCCACCGAGTACTGTGGTCCATTGGCAATGGGCAGGCTTTGTTGTTGAGCGAATGAAAATCTAAAATGGTCTTTAATTGGGTCCCTCATTTTGGGTTCAAAGAGAGGAAGTGATTGGGTAGCCCAAACCTTTGTTTCATCCTATAATTTGTTTGTTTTAATCTTTTGTGAGAGTAATTGAAGATTGAGACTTCTTTTATCGTTTGTAGAAGTGAAATATCGTTAGACTACCTGATAGTTAGTTTGTTTTAGAATTGTTAGGGATCAATCTTTTGTGTTGTGACTACTTTTTCAGCGTGATCGTTAAACTGTCGTCTAATGTTTTTAGCTCTTTTCATGTATAATATGTTTATAAATAATGTACCATAATTTTTACGAAATATCTGTAATGTTGTTGACCCATATATAATACTAACTTAGTAACACCAAGTGACATAAGACTGTCACACTTAACAAAAATTTCTCGCGAGAAATGGATGAACAACAACGTAATCTTTGAAAAAGGATGATTTGAAAATTGAATTAACGTAAAGGAAAAATCAAATTCTCAGCCAAACAAAAACACCACAAAATCAAAGTGGCTAGTTGCAATTTGAAGGGGCAAGAGTCACCAAAAGAAGGTGGTAGTTGAGTTTCCCAAAAAAAAGAAGGAAAAAAACAAGAAAAAAGAAGGTGGTAGTTGCTTGCATGGTAGCTTGTTAGGATAATGGAAAGGCCCACTTGTCTTGGCTAAAAGTGAGATCAAAATCTTCACATACATTTCAAGAAATTTCAAGGAAACGCAGAAACAATCATCATGCAAATAATTGTGCCAAATTTCCAGTTAAGTGAAAGATGGTTGGTTGAGTTGGTAAATATAGTTTTTTTTTTTTTATTAGATCAAAGTCTAGGTTCAATCTGCTATTGACAATCGTTCTTGATGGGTGATCTGTAAAAATGAAAAGAAGGGCTAAGATCTCCAAGTCCTCAAGGAAACTTGTGAAATGCCCGGACTCTGGAATGGGGTAGCCTCCCCTCCACCTAAACTTTTCAGGATCAAAAGAACATGGAGTAAGAACAAAAAATTTCTTTAGTTGGACTAGCTAATTAATTGAAAAAAGATTAATCGTGGGGACGTTGGAAAATGACGAACCAAAACATTTCCCTCGTCTCAAACATGAGGAAGATAAGCAGCCAAAAGGTAACACACTCTCTCTTTCACTAACTCTCTCCTTACTCTGCTAGTAGCTTTCTCAGAGGGATACTGAGAAAGCAATGGCGGCAATGCCGTCAAAGTTCGTCTCAAGCTTCACAGACTCCAACCACAAAAGGAGAAACTCAAGACTCTTCTTTATAACAACCTCTTGTTCTGGCAGCCGAGCAAGGAGGCAGCTTCGTGTGAAGAAGGTGGCGATGGGAAAGATGTCGCTACTCAAACCCAACAAGGTTTGGTTAAATTTGTTTCCTTTTGATATAAAGTTTTGGTTGCAACGTGCATTTTTTTTTCACAAAGTGAAAAGATTGATGCTTTCATAGCCAAATGCATAAGCACTTTCTACCCATCTTCCCTGGAAAGCACTTCAGCTCAAAAGCGTTTTCTCAGAAGCAAGTTGAAATTCTCTCTTCCATGTATTTTGCTAACCGAGATGCATATTCAACTTTTTCTATGTTGTTAAAGCGCTTTCAATATTCATTCATTTATATAAACTTCATGAAGTTGTTAATTGACGAGAAACTATGAAATTGTTTCATTTGGTCAAGTGTTTCAGGAACTTTGGCTACAAATCCTCCGGATTCTTCATCCATTGCATTGAATATCAAATACCATGCCGAATTCACACCCTCTTTCTCTATCGGATAGTTCGCGCTTCGTAAGGCATGCTACGCCACTGCTTAAAGTGTTCGTGACATGCTCATTGTTACTAAGAAAATTACCTATGAGTACTATGGCAGACTGAACGTAAGCAGGCATATTATCTCTCAATGGAGTTTCTACAGGTTTGCCATAAGCCTCTGTCTCTTTATCCTGACGCTGAAAATCACCTTTATTTTCGGCGAACCACGCACTTTATGAGGTAGAGCTCTCTTATGAAGAACTAATATGTCATAAAGCAGGCATATTAGCTCTTCATGAGGTAGATAGTGTTTCTCCAAACTTTAATTAGCTCCTTAAAAAAAAAGTATAATGGCCCTATCACGAGCCGTTTTTGAGGAACCGAATCACTTTTGATCCAACTCAAAGCACAATATTCCGAATCCTGGTTTAGTGTCCTCTCCCTTCAACTAAATGTAAAGGGTATTCCCTCTCTTTCTCATGCTCTTCAAATTGCCTTTCTAAAAGAACTCTTTTACCAATAAATTGGTTAAATTTCCCGAGTTAATAATTAGCTTACTATATTCAACTGAAGTTCAAAACTCAAAAGTTAGCATGCCATTTTCTCCATTAACCATATTTTTGTGAAAGTTATTCGGAGGATCCCCATCGAAGTTCTCTGAGATTCCTAAAGAGAAATGTCACCATTTAAAGTGGATTTGAATTTGGAACTGGCCGCCTAACATTATGAGAGAATATAATTATAAAAAAAATAAAAAATGCCTCAATTGGAATACGATTCCCTTAACAAAAGTTGATTTGGAACTCATTCGATCTTTGATTTCTTTGTCCGTTTCACACAATGACAAACTCACCTATCACCTAGAGTTCCTAGACCAGCAACACCACCTTTAAACAGTGAAAAAACTATAGTATTACTCCTACTTTAATAATGCAATGGTTAATTACTGGCCTACTGCAGTAGTTTGCAGGATTTGAACTTTGAAAGGTCTCAATGTCAAAGGACTAAGTTTGTAGATAGAAACATAGCGTGAAGCGCGCAAACAAATTTCAATTTATTAATGAAGACATTTCATTGAACACTAAGTGAATTTGTTGTCGTCATGCGAACCATGTTGCACATAAGTCAACTTGACATTTGTCAAAGCAATTTGATGAGTGCTATCAAGAGCATTTGTCGAGTGTTGTCGAGATATACCTATCAGATATTACATCAAACACTTTGTGGGTACAAAGGAGACCCATATCAAATATTCAGAAGGTTCCTAGATGATCTTCAAGGGCTTGTTTCCCGGTCTCCTAGTGATTATGAGAACACCTGGGTCCCAATATACATCCGCCCTTAGTAGTTTGTAAAACCAATATGGTCCATCTCCATTTAAACAAATTTAAAAATTTTACAGTGCTCAAGCGCATGTGGATGCATAGTTTCTTTATTTATTTGGTCAAAGAGTCTAAAGAAACAAACCATAAAACTCTTAATCATATCATGCTCGTATACATAGTTAAAAGAAATACTCCACAAACCGTAAGCATAAATTGTAGATGCATATCGGGAGAAAAACAGACTCATAGACATGACTTAAAAGCTTAATTGAGCATTATAGTTCTAGTGGGACTTGCATGCCCTAGCTTTATAGTTCACAAATGTGTTTGTTTTGCCCAAGCTAGCTAGCTACATCACGAAGTGTCCGACTTTTCAAGCCACTGATACAGTTGCAAGCTTCTGTACATCAAGCAGAATGAGAAACAATACGTAGTATATCTGTATACACATTTAAATATATTATATTTTAAGTTTTTTCTATCCAAAATGGTATATGAGATTAGTATAACTCTTCACTTTGATCCCTGAGAATTAAAATCGATAGAAGTGATTTCTGAGTTTGACCATCGTCAATTATTTTAGTCATCATGTAAGAATTGTCTGTTAAATTAGGATATATTTTATACAAAGTTTTAACATTTTTGTTTTCCGTGTCTGGGTTTCTTAAACTTATGATGTGATTGAAGTGGTTCATCAGGCAGACTCTTTACTATATATAGTAATGCCAATTGTAACTTGTACATTGGGAGGAAGATAGAAAGGAAAAAGGCCATAGAACTCTAGTGCGTGGTCCATCCTTAATTTCATAGATTACAGCGCAGAAACAAAGTTATTTGCATTTTAAAGCAGCACCACTTAATAAAAAATGATTCTGTACTATATATATAAAGCTAAAGTTAAAGAGGAACACTCGATCTCCTACAATTATTTGTGCATGAAAGCTAGCTAGCAATTTGGTTCATGCATATACATATTATTTGGTATATTTCACTTCCGACATGCATATATTTGTGTGAGCAGTTAAGATTCTGCAGAACTTATATCTTTTGGTCCAAATGGTTGTGTATGTCCCTTTCAGTGCTAGGGTTTTGTTAAGGGAACTATACAAAATGGTTGCTCAAGCTAGAATCATGGCATATTTGCCTCCACTATATAGTGAGTGTAATGATTATAATTTACTAACAATGGAAACTTATGATGACATAACACATCTAGGGTTCAATGCTTCTGGTTATTGGGATGATGCCCTGACCTACTTTTTTGTTGTAATATTTATGCTTGTAATAATTTTTCGGTGTTGGCTGTGGATAATTCTTAGCATCTTTTCCTTTTTTATTAGAGTAGAGGTTTAGAACAAAAAGAATAGAGGAAGAATTAGAAAAATTTGGAAAGAGACTTTAAGAAAAGATTTGGAAAGAGACTTTTACCTAACAGAAGACATGATGCAAAATCGAGCGCAGTAGCATTCTAGAATTTATATAGCCGACAAAAGGCAAATGTACATTAGGACCAAAGTGGTCCTAGAACCACCTGGAATCCGGGAAATATATATGTGAAGGTCTTCTAATGACGTTCTGAATATTTGGTTCTGATCCTTTTTGTTCCCACCAAGTGTTTCATGTAATGTTTACTAGCATATCTCGACAGAGACCTGTTGTGCTAACAACACTCGACAGATTGTCTCTCACTCATCAGATTGCTTCAGCAAATGTCAATATATGTTGACATCTGCTCGTAAAATAGTTTGACTAATGACAACAAGTCCACCAAGTATTTGACAAAATATCTCAGTAAATAAATTGAATTTTTCTACGGTTTTCCGCTCCGTTTCTGTCTAAAAATCTTCGACCTTTAATAGCAAGACCACCCAAAATTCAAATCATTGATCCACCACTATAGCCAACCCGACTTACTGAGATAAAACTTTGTTATTGTATTATAACAAAACTAGCCCTAAAATTTACACTTTGTACAATTATTTTCCATGTCAATCGATGGAGTTAAATATCATGAAGGTAAATTGGATATTTTTTTTACGTGCCAACTGCCAACTACATGAAATTGCCTACATTTGATCGATAAAATATATGTAATTATGTACGCCTTTATGCGTTCCATTATATTAGGATAGGGGTAACCTAATATACCTCCCCTGTCAATATACATTTCTTGAGAGCGAGGGTAAACCAAAAGTAGAAGAAAAAAAAAACTCAAGGAAAGTGGTCCCTTGCAATATTGATCACAAAAATTTGAGTCTTCATCATATAATTGCTACATAATTAACCAACGATCACCAACATAAACAAAAATAATAAAATTACAACCAATATGAACAGGACGTGCTTGCCCGAAGTTCCTAAAGTTATATTTCTACTTAGTCGGAACCCAAATCGTTCCTTGTTTGAAAATAATAAAAAAAGAAGAGAAAAACTTGTTCTTTATCGCATTAATTTGGGCAGTGCTAGTGGCTTCTGCAGAGAATACAGATGCAGATCTTTGGAGATTATGAAAATGAGCATATTGGGCCTCATGAATCATGATTTACCACATTAATCCCACAAAGATTTGATTGGTACCTTATACATTTATATTCCATACTATTATAATAAGAAGATTATGCTAGTAATTATGCTAATTATGGTGCACCTATAAATTATCTAATCCATCTGTGTAAATTTTTTAATGTTTAATCTAAACTGTTTAGAACAGTAGAATACATATTATATCATTTATACACGATATACTGGCATGCAGATTAATGTATAATCAAGAAAAGCGCCTTATTGGTGTAGGTTTATCATGAGCTCTGAATCATGCATGACAATGATAAAACTACATCAAGACAAAGTTCCAAATCCAAGGAACGTGATATATATAATTGCTTGTTTCTATATGCCATGTGATGTTTATATAGATCGAGCTGGATTTTGGTATTTTGTTTGGTGAATTCTGAATTTGTATTATTACTTTATCTAAAGGCTGGAGGTAAACCTGAACTGTTGAAGAAATAATGTTTTAGGCTTTTAGTGAACTGTTGAAGAAATAATGTTTTAGGCTTTTAGTGAGTCACTCTCGTTTTATTTTTTTTTCTTCTTTAAAGTTCAACATAATGCAGCGCAATCAAGTGCACTGTGCAAACGCATTCAAATAGAATAGCTTTCTGGATCATGGGTTAGGAGTAAATCATCGATATGGCAAGTTGGCAATCTTACTGTTTATTGAAGCAGCTTTTACGTTGGATAAAATTTTGCGTAAAATTGAATGAGATCAAAATACATAATAATTCATGTTTTTTTATTTTTTGGAGTTCGTGTGAGAAAGAAGCTTTCTTCACCGGTTGTGCCGGTGATACTGTTAGTTTGGACCCATCCTGCCCTGTATATATGCTAGTATAGACATCATAGAGAACCAATAATTCAAAGATTAATTTGCAAGGTATTGATCTCTTATTGTATTTAATTAATACATAATATTATTTTATCAAGATAATAATTGATATGAGATTTGTAATAATAATCAAATAAGAGAACCGGTGGATCCAAAACAAGGGACGGGGAGAGGCTCCTCACTGTTCTCAACTGTATGCTGAGGAGGAAACCGCAACCACTCTGATGATGACATTACAAATTTTTGGATTCCGAGGTTAGACTTTAATTCAACCATGAAATCATAACGCATATATTCTCTCCAATTTCCATACATATTGAGGTAACTTTTCAAGTTAAAGTTCACAAAATAACTACAGATTTATACTGAATACCAAAGGATTTCGAATAAACATACGATAATCAACCTCAATAATTTGGTATCGAACTCGTTATCTATGAAAGTCGTATCTAAGAGCAGAAACTTATAAAAAGTGTAACACTATATTTTCTCCAACAAGATAAATGCTTAACATTACTACACCAAATATTCATTAATGACAAATTAAACACTTACTAATCGCTTCTACCCGGTGGAATGTGTAAAAAACACAATTTTTGAGTCACCCACGTCTAGGAGGGACCCTAATGTTTTTGGGCAGGCGATTATATGGAGTCCTACAATAGTATGATTAAATATACAAAATACAAAATAAGACATTTCTAAATATAATAATAAACATGAAAAAATAAAGGTATGTATGATATTTTATAGTACTAAGCATGACAAATCGGATTAGTTAGGTACATTTCAAGTGTCATCCAAATTTTTGGAATCAGCAATATTCACTCAGAACGGAAATTTTTTCTTTTTAAATTGAAATTTCCATTTCAACTTGTATCTTGCAACAATCGATCCAATTACCCCAACGTATCTCTATAAAATCTTGTGAAATGACATGTGGGTCCCTGGGGTACGCAGTCTCCACACTCACCCTTCTAACAAAATACATAGTATATTAATTTATATCGTATCTTGACAGAGCAACTTACATAAATTGAACGTCATGCGACAGTAAGTTTATTTTATGTAATTAAGTCATTCTCACACTCATACGTAGGTCTTACAGATCATCGATTGCTAAAAAAATAAAAATATTATAGTGTTCCGAAATATACTATCCACAAAGATTTTCAAAGTTAGCAGTTCTTTATATTTGACCAAATTTTTTTTTTACAATGGTTGCCCTTTAACAAGGATTTGCATCATCACCTGAGTTTAAGAGGCTGAACTTCCTAAGTAAAACATACATATCGTTGAATTTTAATTCAACAGTTACAATTATTATAATTTTTAAAAAATCTTTTGTTTGTAATTGTTGGATCAGAATCTAACGGTTTATGTACTTTGCTCAGAAGACTTAACCTCCTGAGCTCAGGAGAGGTTCCAAATCCCTTTAACAATACATGGTCTATTATTTTTTATTTTGTAAAAATCGGTTGAAACGACGTGCTTGCTTACTTGCACGAGGCTCAAATAGTTTTTATATCAATTAAAAAGATTTGGATATTAGTCTCCCCTTCGGATCTGGCTTCTCTGCCCTCCGGTTCTCATACACTCTCATCCCCTCTTATTTGTGCAGTTACGGTTAAGTCACGTTAACATTTTATATCACTATTGTCTTTTGTCTTATTATCTTTATAAAAAGAATCAATATAAAATGTTGACGTAGTTTAACCGTGATCGCACAAAATAGGAGGGGATGGGAGTGTATGAGAACTGGGAGGGCAGAGAAGCCGGGTCCCTCTCCTTCTCCTCACCCCCTCCCCCCGGAGCCTTTCAAAAGCCTTGCCCAATTGAGGGAGTGTAATATTTAATTAGGAAAACTAATGAAAATTATTTGAAAACTTTGAGTTTTAACGATAAGGACAAAATAAAGGGTAAAGTAAATAGTACCAAAATTGATTTTTTTTTAGTGTAAAAATGTGGTTTTTCGTTAAAATAAAAAGTACCGGGAGCTTTTCGTTAAAGTTCCATATTTAATTTGGGTAATAATATGATTAATATCCTCCAAAACAAAATAAAATAATATCCTCCAAGATTTTTTTTTTTTTTTTTGAGGAAAATAATATCCTCCAAGATAAATATATTTGATTTATTATTTGTAAAAAAAAAAAGGACACGACAAAGAAATTAAGGTAAAAGGGGATGATGAACTTGGTTAAGTGTTCATCCCCTTATCACCTGTAGGCAAATATTGTTGGTTTGTTTATTTTATTTTTTTGGTCAAATGGATACATTGTTTGTTGAAACTTAATTTGACAACTGAACCATACTCGTTTGATTTCAACACCTTCTGATATGATTCATTGACTTTAATTTTAATTAACTACGGTTTATGAAAGTTGATAGCAATACTTCATCGCTCTAATCTAGTCATGTGTATCTAGCATTTACCCGCGTGATGCATAGATTGATTATGACGAACTTTACTAAGGAGAAAAATTACGCTATGAATTTCACAAAAAAAAAAAAAAAAAAAAAAAAAAAAAAAAAAAAAGTTACGCTATGAATGTGAGTTAGTTACCGCAAGCATGGAGAGCTTGAGAGAGAAGTTAGGGGTGTTGGATAGAGGAAGGTGGGTAAATCAAATTATATATAAATTGATTTAGAGTAATAATGACATAATAGTTAGTTTATCGTTGTCAAATGGTTGTTTATTTCTCTTTGGTTAACAAAGAGTTATCTTCGTATCTAGATATAGCATTTACATGGCAAACATTGGTGAGATTTGTGAGAAAAGAAAACTTGTTCTCTATGAACAAATATAGAACTAGGAGTGGATCCAAGACACCGTTTTTTTACATAATTTTTTATACACATTTTTGTTGGGCCCATTCCGTAATGTATGTTAATAATTCAGACCATCTACCTTTCACAACATCATTTATAGATCATCATTGCAAAATTAGACAAATCTAGAACAATTAATGCATTCATTTGTAATGAAGAAAATTGATGAATACAATTCTACAAAGAAACCCTAAACCTTTAGTCCAATGTCATATGATTTCAGATTTGAGTAATTTTTGGTAGATATGGACTTTGTGGGAAGACCTAAAAGATAGACGATTCAGATCGTTGAAATACATATTACAAAGAACCCCACGAAAAACATGTGTAAAAAGTTGTGCAACATATCCATCTCCTAAAATTAATTTCTCTGAGAATTACGTTATAGTCTTGTATCATAGAAAAAGCCCACAAAGAAGAGAACAAAACGAATTCAAACTTAATCGTACCATAGATGGATTTTTTTTTATATGTTACACGTGTTAATGTTCTCACAATTATTGGTATGAACATGATGTTACAACTCAAGCAACATGGTTAACTAAAGCCATGAATGTTGAGCATTGGAGAATTGTCCAAGTCATTGCAACAGTCGTACATGTAATCAACATCGTTAATTAAACACATATATTGAAAAAAAATCGAGTTTGGGATTCTACAATAAACTTGAAAATAAAATGATGAATATAATGACGAAAATCCTTCACCACCACATGAACCGGCCACATGATGATATATCTTCAATATATATATATGCGCGCACACACACATACACACGCATAAAGGGTAGCATTCACAAAGTACCATGCTACTATTCTTCGATTAAGTTACTCAATCAACATCTGACCCATGCAATAATACACACACACATGATGCATTAATTCCGTAGCCAAAAGACATGAATATAAAGAAATTGAAGGAAAGTACATCTCACTGTAATTAACATAAGAGTAATACTAGAAAAATCAACTATTTAAATTAAATTTTGTAAATCATATGATGTGTTTATGGTTAGATTGGTACTTAAGTGTTAATTAATATGTTTGTTTTTTACTTATAACACATCACATAGTACACAAATTTAATTTAAAATTTTGGTCTATCTAGTACTACTTTTCACGGAAAAATACATCTAATTGTAATTAACATATTTTTATTGGAAAAATCTTGTAGTCAAAACTATTTATTCCTGAATAACTATTTAAAGTTCATATGCCAAATATCAAATGAACCGGCGATTTTTTTTGTCACTCATATGTAGTAATAAGGTTGAAGTATCAAAACCGTTGGATACACAAGGATCGTTAAATAGTTTTTTTTATTGGTTTTTAGCAAAAGATGATATTTAAATTATTATTAAAAAAATAAATGGTTCTCCTTAATATATTTGTACGATAAAAGTATGTTGCTAACAATTGAGTGGACAATGAAGTGCACCGAATAAGTAGACATGAGCATTAATTGTCTTCATTGTTCAGATACAAGCAATGTTTAGAGAGAAATTCAAACGAATACAAGAATGAAGACTCTTAGCCGGCTGATATGCAAAATAGGCTTCTTTTTTCTTCTTTTTTTTGTATAAACGCGTGAGGGGCCATTTGCCCCGGTCTCCCCTTGGCTTTGCTTAATACGAGCCTCCCGTACTATATTTGAAAGGTTGACGGCGATTTTTCTAACTTATCTTTTCTCTCTTCCCTCCCTACCTTCTCTCTTCTCCATTTGATTCCTTTTTTCCAATTCTCTCTCTCCCTCTCTCCCTCTCTCCCCCCCTCTCTCTCTCTCTCTCTCTCTCTCTCTCTCTCTCTCTCTCTCTCTCTCTCTCTCTCCAAATATTGCCACTGTGCATTGACGAGACTAAGCTTTCCATCCCTTCTTGATAAAGTTCATAAACTACGCGTCCTTTCCAACACTCACTCACCAAAACCCTAATTTTATCTCTTTTTTTTTTTCTTCTCTCTCTCTCTCTCTCTCTCTCTCCCTCGTCCTTCAAATTCATGCTCAATTCTCACGGCCGATTACAATCCACCACTTCACGGCGGATCGTCCTGATCGATTCTCATGGACGACGACAACGAAAAACGACATCCACTAACCACGACCGAGTTCACGACTCAGTCCACCTGGACTCCCGACTCGGACAGCGCCTACTTCTTCAATACCCACGACAGAGACAACAACATACTCAGCGAGTTCGGCTGGATTTTCAACCCGGACGCCTCCAAACCCGATGACTGCTTCCCCTGCCTCGACCCCATCGCCGCCGCCGCCGACACGTCCGATTTGGCGGGAACTACTAGTAGTGGTCCTCTTGTTTTGGAGAACAACAGCAGCAGCAGCAGCGCCGCCTTTGGGAGCCCCGACCCGGCCCCTGTTGTCGGATCCGCTTCGACCAATCCGTCAGCGTCTACGAGCTCCAGCGAGGATCCGCCTGAGAGGTCTACAGGCTCCGGTGGCAAACCACCGCCCGAGATACCGTGAGTTGGGTTTCCATGATTGAGTATTATTGATTAATGATGGCTTAATGCGTGATTAACTTGCTTTTTCGTGGGCTAAAACTGTGGGAGGGGATCTTTTAACAAAATAAATAGTTCAACGGTGAAAAATGAAAAATATCAAGAAGGGAATGCAAAATCTGCAATTGGGGTGTGCGTCCGTACGCTGTAGAAAGTAAGAAACTAGAAGAAGCTCCACTTCATGCAAGTTGGGGTGGCATTTTCGTAAATCCACAGAGATTTAGGGCGTGGCAAAGCAAATTTAACCGAGATTGAAGGGCTTTTCAAGTTTCTAATTTTATGGACGCGAACACCGCCGTAACAGCGGCGGGATGGCGTGCTAAAATTCGCACTTTTAGGTAAACGCGTGCGGGGAAAAAAGAGGGAGAATATGGTGGAAATAAAGCGAGTTTTTATTATATGATTGTTTGTAAATGATTTGGGTTTAATTAGGAACAATAATGTAATTATATGCTTGCTTTATTTGTTGTAGGGTTTTTTAATATTTTAATATTGATTTGTTTCGTTATTATTGCGACTAGTGCAGTAGCATTTTCGTGAGCAAGTGATCGATGCATGTGACATACTTGTCTCTTAAGTTGCACTACCATAATAAAGAGAGAGTTGGGTGATGATAATTCTGGATTCTTCTTTAATTTGTGGTGCATATTTTTGGATTTCTTCCTAATAATAGGGGTTTATAATTACACAGAGAGATTTTACAATGTGTCGGGAATATGGGTCGGTACAACAAATATCACAATACAAGTGGTTAAACAATATAAATGATTGAATACTTGGAGAAAAAAAAAAATTCAACCATTGATTTTATGACTTGGCCGTGTTCCTGACACACTGAAAATTTCAAAATTACATGCACCATCTCACTTATAGTCGCCGACCATGTTGAACCATTTACTAATGCATGTAAAGTACTGTTTTGAATTTGAGATTTAATGTAATTTTGATAAGAATTAATGGTTTATTCCCTGACAATTTAAGGTTAATTTGGTCCTATACTCTGCCATCCCTCCTCCTGATGTGCACTAATTGTTTTTTTTTTTTTTAGTACATTGATATATTTTTACACAATGGAAGATGGGTAGTTCGGTTAAACCATACAATGAGCAAACTAATTTGGTATCAAATTTGTCATCAGTAATTGTTAAAATAAGTATGTTGTTGTATTTCCAAAAACTCTAGTATTTAACAACTACAAATACACTTGCATTTTAGATTTAATTAACGTAAAACATAATGCATGATATACACACACACACACACATAATACACTTGCATATTAGTTTTCAGTGGTAATTGAGACTTAATTAATAGAGCACTACTCTTTCATTGGTATTAGTTTTAGTTGGATCACATTAATTAGAAACTAAACATGCATGAATATGTAGTAGTACTTTATATAACATTTCCGTTTAATTTCCAATATATAGGAAATAAAATTCACTTATGTTTTGCCTTTTTTCTTTGGATTTTTCAAGCTATTGTTTTTGTTGTGATAATTGTAGGTAAAATATTTTGTAGGAGTAAGGTTAAAATGAAGGGGCCGAAGAGAATCCGGCAGCCAAGATTCGCATTCATAACAAAGAGTGAAGTTGATCATCTTGAGGATGGCTACCGTTGGCGGAAATATGGTCAGAAGGCTGTTAAAAATAGCCCCTTTCCAAGGTCTAACTTTTCTTTTAATTTTTTTTATATTGTTATTTGGGAAAGGTTCGAAACTATTTCATTAGTTTAGGGAGGAAGAAGTTTTGAACTCTCATCGCATAAATAGAAACCCAACATCCTATCCACTAGGATGTTAGCTAGACCTCATCTGTAGAATCTGATTCATGAGGAATGCACCATTTACATACAAAGCTTAATATATATACACACACTAGTTAAGCTGAAGATACTACGTGCAGCTGCTAGGCAAGCCTGGCTTCCAAGGTCTGTCACTAAATTACTATCTCCACTAAATTAGCTGGCGAGGAACTTGACATTCTTTTCAGTGCTGAATTCAAACTAAAAATGTTGGTTGATTTGATTAAACAACAATTTTCTTATGGTACTTGCTATATATTTGATTTTGAGATTGTTAAATCCTTGTCATCTGTAAACATGGAAACATTTTTCTTAATTTCTTATAACTGATAACTTTATTTATGTTTACCCTAAGTCTCCAAGCCTCAGGAATACGTCTAGAGATTGTATAATTTACGAGCGTGGCATTCCATTATCTAACGACAGAGAATACTTGAATATTAAACGACTAATTTCTTCTAGCTGACGAAATTTACAAATATGGGCTCAAACAACTTCAAATTGAATTATTGAAACAAGAGAATATTCGAACAGCAAATGTATGTACATGCATGCCTTGTAGTTTTTATATGCACATTCTTACACTCAATCTTTTGTTTAATTTGCAGGAGCTATTATCGCTGCACAAATACCAAATGCACGGTGAAGAAAAGAGTTGAGCGTTCCTCTCAAGATCCCACAACTGTAATTACCACATATGAAGGCCAACACTGTCATCATACAGTTGCATTCCCTCGTGGGGGAGTCATTGGTCATGAATCTGGCTTTGCAGGCCACCAGTTGGCTCAGCTGCCTCCAGCCTCACAGTTCATGTATTATCCAACAATTCGACCCAGAGAGATAACTAGTCCTATTAATTTGACCCCAACCTCGTCGCACCAAGTAGTAGTCCCACGTCATGACGATGATCAAGCTGCAGGAGGATCATCCCACTCCACTGACCCTCAGCTAACCCCACCTCTTCCTACAGACGAAGGGCTTCTTGGAGACATTGTACCTCCTGGGATGCGAAATTGATGAGGACACGGATAAAATGGTAACAATACACACCAATATTCCACTTGAATTATTTAACTGTTGAATGCATATAAAGATCTTTCTAATTTATAATGCCTAAGAAGAATGATTTTCATGACATAACACGTTATAGTAGCAGTGTACTCGTAGAAGTTGCTCTTACGATAAAAGTTCATAACGTCTGTACTTCCTTCTTAACAATCACCTAGCTTGAACACTTTCAGATATATATATATATATATATATTAATCACCAGAATATAGGCAATAGTACTGTTGGTTTGAACACCCTAAAAGTTAAAAGGATGATGAAGAATTATAGCAACTTAATTATATAGTAATTTTGATTTCTTGAGATGCATGTTACTTTAGGCGCTTGAATGGAAGAATGTAGCTTTTTAAGGATGAGGATCCACTCCGGATCCTCTTTGTGAGGATCTTAGGAATCCTCGTATCATGATAGTTCATAGTACATCATGTGGACGGTTTTCGTTAGGTACTATTTGTGTTTAATTTTAAATAAATAATTTTAAATAAACGGTTAGAATGTGAGGATCCCTAGAATCCCCACAACTTGAATCCGAATGGAATCCAAATATTCTTTTTAATTCTATCTCCTTGTTCTTAATCTATATGACTAGGGAAGGGGATCCTCTTTGGATCATTTCCACCTAATCCTCTCAATCAATCAATCTGGGCTCTTAAAATTTGATCAAACGGCTACAGTTATTATAACTTTTAAAGAGGCCCTTATTTGTAGCTGTTTGATCAAATTTCAAGGGTCCGGATTGATTGATTGAGAGGATTTAGTGAAAGAGATTCGGAGATGATCCCTTTCCTATGACTAGTATATAGTTTTGGAATGAGGATCCTCTCCAGATCCTATTTGTGAGGATCCAGGGGCTCCTTCAATTACGTCCGTTCATCGTACATCGTGTAGTCAGAAATCATTGTAAATTTATGCATTTAAAATTGAATACAAATATTACATGAGGAATATTAATCGTACGATTTACGATAAACGGACACAAAGAGGATCCGAAGAGGATCCTCGTTCATAGTTTTGTGCATCTAATTATGTGCTTGTGGCTTTTGATGCACCACCACTATCAACATCATGTAGTTCTCATTGGCTACAAACTTATCTGCTACGCTTGGGATCTAGTGCTAGGTTGTTGACTATATCTTATCTTTTGATTAGAAGCATGCCAACTTTAATTATTATGCCTACACATCTTCTTTTCAGCTGTCTCCTCATTCAGCTAAAACAAGTTAAAGGAAGCTCCATAACATGATAATTCAATTTTTTTTCCCTTAAAGGGCGTTTGGATTGATTATTTTCATCTCCATATTTGCAATACATATCTGATCATTCAAATGTTAAACTGTTATACTCTCGGAAACCTCCGACGTTATTACAATCTTGTGGGGCGAAACTCAACATTTTTTGTTATGTGAGTTGAAAATTTAACTGACCATTTAATAATCATTTTATTTTTAATTTTAGTTTATAAAGACTATAAACTTATTTGGTAAATGTTTTCAATTAAAAATAAAATAAGATAAATTTAAAGCTATTTTTTGAGTTTTCATACATTGGGGGATTTAAAAAAAAAAAAAAAAAAAACTAAAATGGTTATTAAATGGTTATTTTTTGGTGTGTACTAATAAGAGTTTGAAAACTGAAAATAAAGGGTGGTTTGATAACCAATTCATTTCAGTTTTTATTTTTATATTTTTTTAACTAAAAACTTGTTGGTAACTATTTTTAGTTTTCCAAAAATTGAAAACTACTACTGAGCCTGGTAACTTAGATTTGTAACTATGCAGCGCATTAAAGTGATTGGTAGTGGTAGAGCTTGAGTTGGGTGGGTAAAGATGGGGTGCGAGGTTGCATTAAGCACGTCATATGCTACTCGGGTTAGTAGGACACCCCACTCCTCAAGGGTGGTAGCAAACCAACAAAAATTAAAAAAAAAAAATTCTTTTTTTTTCTTTTTTCTTTTTTTGCCTTTTTGAGCTTCCAAAACTTGACTTGGTTAACAAATGGGGTGGCTATATTACTCTCAGGAGGTGGTATGCGCTAAGACTCGTGCATTCATATATATATATATATATATGAATGGGGTGGCTATATTACTCTCAGGAGGTGGTATGCGCTAAGACTCGTGCATTCATATATATATATAAATAGATCAAAATATGCATCAATTGAGAATTTTGGGATTGACCAGAACATTTTAAAAAGTAAGAGGGAAAAAGCCTACAAAAGAAGAAACGCATACAAATTGATGCCGTACGTTCTCATTCATAATGGCTGCAGTAAAAAACGCAAAACCCTTTAGTGTGTAATAATCCATGAGATACGCAAATTTCATTTTCAGTGCTGTTAATCATGGTTTAGCAGATAATACGTACTTAATTAAACTAAATCTTTGTTGTGTAGGTAGGGCTGTAGGATCAATATTGTTAAATTAGCTTGGCCAACGTCGTCGTCTCTACAGGCCATGCATGCATACGGGTAGGCTTAGCAGCTGCATTTTCTTCAGCTTCTGATCTAGCTAGTATATATTAAGCTTTGTATGTAAATTAATGGATTGTACCTCATGAACAGAATCTTTCATTTTTTGTACATATATAATCGAACAAATTATCCCAAGAATATCATATATTTATTCGCAACGTTAATTGCGAAAGTTGATTAACTCAACACTGAGATTTGATTACCATATTTATTCAGACAGAACTTTTGAAGACTCCACTTTTTGTTTTATTTCACGTGATATTTTTTCAGACATCGTATCGTTTTAGTATGCAGTTTTAGTTCTTAATACTGATCACATTGGATTTGGTTGGTTTTACGGACTTTAATTTGTATTATTTTATAATATAAATAAAGCATTTATTCAACAAATAACATATGTGTGTGTGTGTGTGTGTGTATATATATGTGTGTGTGTGTGTGTGTGTGTGTGTACCATGCATCGATCGTATTGTAATCATTTCGGTAGGTTTTGTAAAGTAATCGTCAGCTTCAAAACCCAGAATTAATCGCCAAACTAAATTTGTATGATCCTTGAAACATATTGTTTTTCCAGGAGATATGTGAATTGCCCTAGTTGTATAGTTGTCGGCTGAGTTTGCGTATGCGTTGCTTGGCCGACATTGCTTTTTTCACTCTTCCTTTTCACCTTTGTTTCGTCTTTTTCCGGCAATTACGTACGTAAAGCTTCCTTACCGGCCGACTGGTGTTAATTAAAGTGCCAATTCCCTTACCCCTGCGCCATTTACCAGAATTGTTAATTAATTGCCGCCTCATATTCTAAAGCTGGACATGATTAATTTATGTATACCTACCGGCCTAGCTTTTTCATGAATAGCAGTTTTACAAATTCGGTTTGAGATTCAGAGAGGAACGTACACTAGTTAATTAACTACTAATCAAGTAACGCAGTGACCAGTGGCCCCCTCTTTTTGTTTGGTGATGGCAGTTGCTTTCTGTCGAACATAATTTCCCTTTAAAAACCCTAGAAAGCACCCGTGAGTAAAGTTACCCTAAGGACGTATAAAGAAGTTATCTTACGTTAGGTTGCGGATTAATCCTGTTATAGTTGATATCGTTGTTATTGTGTTTGCAAGTGCAGCTAGCTGCAACGGAGTATAACTAAAACATAAAAATCCAATCGATTAGAACTAGATGGTATTTATTTTGGTCCAAGTTTTAGAAATTATAACGATGTGGTTAATTTTGATAAATTCTGTGTGCATGCATACATTAACAATTCCAATTCCAACTCCAAAAGAGTGTGTGGAGTTGGATGATTAAAATGAAGGCTTTCAACATTCATGCATGAACAAGTGGCGTGGTGTCGTGTAATCAGATTCTTCAATGTCAGCATAGCAGATAGCAGAGGACGCGCGCGTGCGGTATTGAGCAGCTCTCTGAGGCTCTGAATCAGTGATGAGTGAATAAGCAGCGTAAAGTGGTAACGTAGAAAATAGAAATTGAGGTGGTCCAAGAGATGAGCTAAACCTGCCGCTATGTGCGGGAGGGGATATGATCACAGGCCAGGAAATTTCCAGTCTCCCGTCTCCTTGATCGTCGGTGGCATGGAATATGTATATATATAGGAAATCTTTAAAGGAAGAGATTTTATTTATTTATTTATTTTTTTTAATAAAAATGGAGATTAGTTGTGGGGTTCACACCACATCAAACTTTAACGATCCGAATCGTCTATTTTTCAAGTTGCACCGTATACATCATCCTTGCAAAATATTAGCTAATCGGAAATGTTTAAGACACCTAATTGGGTCCAAAAAATTAATGAATACTTTGTTATATAAAAAACAATAAAATTTTATCTTGATAATTAAATAGGCAAATGGTTTCAGATTGAATTGAATTTTTGCAAGGATGATATATGAATAGAGACTTACAAAATAGACGTTCGGATCGTTGAAGTTCGATGTGGAGTGAGCCCCACACTTAATCCCCATTTTTTTTTAAAATGGGGATCCCTTTACATAAAGAGCCTGTATATATACATAACGTTTATTTCATGTAAATTAATAACACCATGTGGCCGTATAATTGTCATATAAAAAAACTTCTCATTCTCAATGTGCGCATTAGCTTCCCATCGCATCCTCATTCTAACCCTAGCCGCTGTTTAAAGTTAGGCTTAAATGTTAAAATGGTCCCTGTGTTTTAGTTATTGGGTCAATTTAATTCTTGTGTTTTCAATTTGGCCAATTTGATCATTGTGTTTATCTTCGTTAGTCAATTAAGGACATTTCCATTCAATTTCTGTAAAAAATTTATAAATTATTACAAACTTATTTATAAAATTATTTTAAAATGAAAAAAAATTAAAAAAAAAATTATTCTCTTCCTAACTCCCCGACCTTCTCCCTAACATTACCCCTCTCTTTTCTATGTCACAACCTTAATCATTTTTCATATTGGAAGCTTTATCTCTTATATGTGTAATTTCTCATTGATTTGCATTTTTCTGTAAAGAGAAAGGGTAATTGTATCTCATATAATTTTTCTTATGGGTTTTTTTAAAAGAGATTGAATTAAATGTCCTTAATTGGCTAACAATGACAAACACGAGGACTAAATTAGCCAAATCGAAAACACAGGGACTAAATTGGCCATATGATTATAACACAGGGACCATTTTGACATTTAAACCTTAAAGTGATATAGAGTGGTGGAACTGTCGAATCTTGTGGCCTCCGAAAATGGAGGACTCACCTACACGCATTTGTACGCCTAGGTATTCATGGCATCCTAGATGATTAATACAATGTCACGTATTTTGAGATTTTTATATGTGATTGGTTTTGAAATATCATCATCTTTGCATTCTAGTTTTGTTTCCTCTCGAAACTGGACAACAAGTGGCAGACCTTATGTGCATATTGTTCCTGTGATTTCAGTTATGTGTAACATCCAATCAATTTATAAATCGTAGCCGATCTCCATCAAAGCAACTGATTGAGAGATTTGAGAGTGACACAACAAATCAAATTATCTTCTTCAATTAATTGAGCCATGTTGGCCTTTCTTGTGGCTGGGCTTATTACTTTGTAGTCTACAATTTTGACCATGAACATAAGCCCATCTACTAGAGAAGAAGGTTCAAACTCGAGGGTGAAAGGAGTCGGAAATTCAGAAAATTGTTATGATTTGCTCTGGTCCAACTTATAAACAAAATTACTCTCTACTTGGGTTTTTTGAGCACAGTTCCGCGCCTAGACGTTCATTCGATTGCAGGACCACTCTATATTTTCCAGATCCTTCTGCACTCACTTTGTGATTTTTCTTCTTTTTAAACATATTCTTTTGCGCAGCAATAGTCTTTTCAGACGGCTGCTCAAATCTCTTTTAAGAAGGGGCTGCTAGTATTAGGATGCATGGAGGGACTTTAGTCTCATATTCATGTTGCTGCTTAACTATGAGTACGAGTTGAATCCAGATAAAGCAGGTTATTTGTTGCCGATCCGATTTTCGATTAAGGTCATTTCTTGGTGAATGCGATCTACCATAATCTCTTTGATCCTTCATTTATGTGCTAGAATAAAGAGAGATTTGATAGGAAAGTGGAAGAGACTTTTTAATATATGAAAATCATCCACATTGTAGTATCAGAAAAGGCATGATAAAGATGTCCACCCAAAAACAAATAAAAATCAGAAACACGAGGAACCCTAGCTACCCTCAATTGTTCATGTTGGGTAATACATTTCCATCCTCTATGCAGCGGTTAAAATGGAAAAAATAGCCATGACCAACCCCACTCCTAATTCTTCCATTTCATATAAACATTTCTCTATCGGAATAAATGAGTCAGCTCCTCTATCACACCAAACAAATAATGTTTGATGCCATAAAATGGTTACACTTACACATCGATTTAATTAATGGGTACTTATTGCCCGCAGGTTCAGAAAAACAATGAGCCTGGTAATTTGTATATTAAGTCTTTCCAAGTTGGCCGGGTATACCAAAATAATTTAGCTTCTCGTATATTTAGACTCTGATTTAAGGGGAGGAGATTCAAATTTGGGTGAGAGCTTGGTAGGTAAGCATATTGTAACGACTAATTCACCTGACTCACATATGCATCAATAGTATTGTGAATTCTATAAATATTACAGGTTACTCGATTTGGATTGACAGAAGATAAAACAAGTACCAAAATCGCTACTCAAAAGTGATAGAGGTTTGTGATATGATATAGTGACAAGCCAATCCAAGTTGCCTAAAGGGTTAGAGTGTGCAATAATGAATGTTTGGTTTTGAAAGATTTGGTGTTTCCATATGAGTTCATAATTCTATTTACATAAAGCAATTGATACTCCTCTCAAGTGCTTCTTGATTCGAGTTGATGCGAATGCAATGCAAAGCTGACTCGAGCTTTTATTTCCCCATAAGAAAAAGGTTGTCTTGAGGGCTGAGGGCTGAGGTCATCTACAGAACACACACTACACTAAGATGATGGAAGGAACATATTAGTTGGAAAATAATGCACAAAACAACCCCTGTGTGCTTTGTGAAGAATAAAGGTAAATAAGCAGTACTTCGATTTTGTCATGTAGTATAACTAATTTATTCGTTAGTTATAATTAATGTTTAAAATATCGATACAAGTGAAAATATCAATATCGGTTGATTTTGATAGAAATTATGAAAATTTTGGGATGAATATATCAACTCATTTAGATTAGTGGTAATTAGAGAATAATTTCTCAAAAAAAATCCAAAGTTCGAAACCTACAATTGGTTATGCCAAATTTTCTATAGTGAATCGGTAAATATCATAGGTGAAGTTTTCATTTCATGGCCCATTTCTATATGACAGTATCAAACAATGATTCTTCCAAACGGATATGACCGTTTTGGACCAAAGTTTCACTAACACAGATGAATTAAAACAAACTCAAATGCTTAGTGGTAGGTGCTATGCAACCACCTTGAACCAAAATTTCTTCCCCATCGATGAAAAGTGCAAAATGGACTTTGATTCCTCATGATTCCACAAACTAATTATATTTCTTTAGTCCAATATTTCAACCTTGATGCTTAAGACATATCCATATCTCTAACAACCCCAAATTCTATTTGCATAAGCTTTTACTATTTTAGGATCCCCTAATTTACAAGTTGTAATGTGAAACAATTTTGTTTCTTATTTTATAAAACAGAAGGGTTGTTCCTTTGTGACCGAGATGTCACAGGTTCGAGTCATGGAAACAGCCTCTTTGCAAAGTAAGGATAAGGCTACGTACAATAACCCCAACTCTCCCCCCCCCCTCTCCCACCCACCCTTCCCGCCCACCGCCACAAAACTAAGAGCCTTATTGGCTTAAGGTTGCCATTTTTTATCACATTGAAAGAAGACTCTACAAGGAAGATTGGCTTGAAACTTTCTTCTATGTAATCATAATTTTACAGAAATGCAAATGCATATCTGAATGTGAAACACACGGTGTGAGTGATTTAGGGATGTAAATTATGGAGGAAACTTCTCTTCCAACATTTTAAGTGGCACCACTTTTTAAAATTTCCTCATAAAGCAGGTGGTCCTTGAAGAAAGTTTTGGATAAAACAGTTTTCAACACTGAATTTGGTGCTTAATAGGAAATCAGTCTCAAGTTTTGAATGGTCACAATTACAAGTGGAGTTGATTATGTAAGGTGAGAAACAATTAGTCCTTTCAATTTGTCTCTGTAATCTTTTAGGGTTAGTCTAAATGAGATCTACATGACGTTTCGTATCAATATTATTATAATATTAATTAAAAAAAATTAAAACACGTCATTATTTTATCAGCTACAGATCTCGTTCTAAAATCCAAAGAAATGTATAAATGTAAGTTTTTTTCTTTTCGGTTCAGTGAAAAATTAAACTAGTGTGAATTACAAATTCCCCTGGCCTTTAAACTTTTCCATTTAAAGTTACACGTAAAAGAGGGGAGAGAGTATGTGCTCTCGAAAATTACCTTATTTATGAAAACCATATCTGATGAAGTGTCACTTTCCATGACCTAGGACCCCATGACTTTAGCAATTACGTTCCTTTTTTGGTGCTGTGAACTATCATGGGCTAGATTATTTCTTTGGGTCGTCCTAGAGTCTCTCTGGAAGAGTTGAAATCTTCTGTACTCAAAATTCTCTGTAATTTTTCTATCTTATCTACTTAAGTGACGCATATTTGTTTGATTTAATTTATCTTTAATTTTTTATTTTATATTGGAGAGAAAAGTTGAAAAGTTAACACGGTTAAGTATAGTTTAAATAAATAACTTGATGTCAACAAAAGATATAGGTCGCAGAGAAGTCACATAGGACTTTGGATGCAGAAGATTTGATGTCCTCTCAATTAGTCAGGGGCTAGATTATTAACATACTAATTTACTATTTATGACATATTATATGATTTACAAATTTGATCTAAAAATGTCAATCCAGCATTACTCTTAACTTTTGTTTTATCCAAAACACTGTAGAAGAATATATAAAATTTAAAATTCCAAAACAGTGCACTACAAATGAGAAAGATGATGAAATAAATTATTCAGAACAAGCCAAAATACTAAAAGATGGAAAATTTGCAAGAATTACTCAATTCTTCCAAGTCTCTGAAACTAAAAATGCACCCATTACCTCTGCAAGGCATTCCCTTGAACGGATGGGACCCAAAGAGAAACAAAAAATTCACCACATTGCCTGTACTTTGCCTTCATTTGCGTCACTACAGTAACAGATAAAGAGACCCACCAAAAAAGTTTCACGCTTTTGTTGCATCTTCTTCCACGAAAATTCTAAAATCAACTAGGTGAATGAACGGCTGGAAGTGCAGTTAAGGATTCAACGTTCAAGGTTTCTGGTGCATACTGTGTTTCGGTCCATACTTGAAAAACCCTGTCTTCCAATCTACCATGCCATGTACCCAAAATGGTCATTTGCTTCATCCTCCATTGGAGCTGGAAGATTGAGATCAAATAGTGCTGTGATTTCAGCCTCATGAGGAGGGGGTTGATCAGGTTCTTGCTGCCCAAGTACCACAGTTTTGACTTCACATCCTCCAACAAAATGTGACCTTTTGTGACCTCCCAAAGCTTGGCCTGACTTGAAAACCTTGAAGCAGAATGGACACTCATGCCCCTTGCTTTTCTTGGTCCCAGAACTTCTCTTTGCACTGCCACTGAAGTCCTGATCATTCATTGGTTTTTTTCCACTGCAATGCTGATCAGCAAGCTTGCTGCTTTCGGGTGTTGGAATAGGGGAGGGATCAGTGTCTATGCTGTTTTCCCCACTCTCATACATGGACTCAGAGTAGGCATTGGTCTTGGTGTGACTTGCTCTGTGCCCCCCAAGAGCCCTATGAGAATGGAACGTTTTGTTACATGTCAAGCACTCGTATTTTCCGCTCTTTCGTGCATTTCCGCAGGGTTCGACATTGGAAGAATCATCAACAATTGGTCTGTGAAAAGTTGCATTCTCGGTTGTCTTTCTCAGTGTATACTTCATGGTCCCTCTATCTCTATGCACTTGATCAGGACTACGAGCTTCTGCATTTGACACATCCTTCCCTAATTCAGATTCAACACGAAAACCCTTCCTTATTTTCACATCATAGGACTCATATCCCACAATTCTGGATCCAAATTCTGCTCTACCCTTGTGAAATTCACCATTCCTAAAAAACCCATCAACCGAAACATCCGAATCAACTTTCTTAGGTTGCTCATGTCTAAAATACCCAGAATCAGAATTGTCAGAAACCTCAATCTCCTCAGACTTTAACTTTTTCTCTCTAACTCTCTTCATCCCCATAACATCACTCACTTTATAGGTACAGTTCAGACCTTCCTTAGTATTAATCCTCATATCGATAGACGAAGATTTGGCCTCCAAAATCACAGAGTTGTTGTCTGAAGATTCAGCAAACGAATTCAAACCCCCTTTACCACCCGAATCGCGTGACAGCATCATCAAACTAAGAGCAACCTCTTGCTGTTCTTGCTCAATTCCGGAACCACCAGACGAAGAACCACCATTTGCCACAGAAGAGTAAACATCCAGATTCTGCTGCTTCAATCTTTTGGAAATCCTTCTCTGCCTCGGAGGAGCCGATGTCTCAGTATCCGACTGACTGTCCATTACATCAAGCAGCTTCTGTTTCTCACTGAACTCTGAGATTTCTTCAAACTTGTTCATCAGCTTCTCCTTCTCCGAGTGACAAGCCATGTGACCACACAGAGCTTTCAGTGACTGAAACCCTTTGCCGCATTCTTTGCACACTTTCTCCTGCTGCAATTGGAAAGTGGGGCCCGCATCCGAAAACCTCCATGTTTTCTTGGGATTTTCTCTGAGAGAGTACCCAGAATTCCCACCATCAAAAGGTGAAAACTTTACAATCCTAGCAGCAGCTTTGGCTATAATTTCATCGTCTTCTTCCTCTTCTTCTTTTTCAATAACTGGTTTTTTGTTCAGAATCTTCAGATGGGTTCTTATGTGACCACCCAATGACTTCCCACAACGGAATCTTTTGCTGCAAAACCTGCAGACAAATTTATTTTTCTGGTTCTGATCGTTCCGATCTTCTTCTTCCATGGTTGGATTTTTTTTCATCTCTCAATAGTTCAAACCAAAAGATGGGCAGCAGTAACAAAGTAAAATCAGCAAAACTTACCTCGAACAAAATAGCTAGAATGCAGCATTATTCGGTTCCCTGATTCCAGCAAAAAATACCCAAATAGCAGATAGAAACAGAGGCACAATCTCTCTCAGATCGAGCGAGCAACTGAAGAAACAGATCACAAAGTTTGTAGCTTTATTGGAGGTGATGAACAGATGGGAGAATCAAAGTGCTGAGATGTGACAGTTTTGTGAAGTACGAGATCCGACCCAACAAAAAGTAACCCTTTAAATTCCATATCAAAGTATAACCCACAATCCCCTTCTTCAATGTTGAAAACAAAAATTAGGATTAAATCGAAAAGATCAAATTTTGAAGAAATGGGTTTCTTCACGCTAATGATGGCGATGAAGAGGCCTCTAAAAAACAATCAAAAAGCTAAGCCATGACTGATTCAGAGATTCTTCTCTCTCACTTTCTCTCTCCAAAGTCTCTCTCTCTAACTTGTGTTATACTCGGAGGAGAATTCCATGCATGGAAGCAAAAGATAAAACGGGAATAGAAGATTGGCAGCACGTGTAGTCAAGTGAGACGTGTTCGCTGTTCAATTGGACGGCCAGGATTGATGGGTGTATTTTAAGGATCCCAAGGTTTGAGGAGCAATACTACTGGTTAGTCTAAAATAAAATTGAATCATCATCGTCCAAACTAGGGTAAGGATAATCATTGTAAATTTTTTTTATTTAAAATTGAATATAAACAATATTTGATAAAAACTGATCGTACGATATACAATAAATGAATATAATTGGAGGATACTCAGGATCCTGACAAAGAGAATCCGGCAATGATCCTCCTGGTCCAAACTATGCCTTAACCTTGTCTTTGCTTGTAATTGTAGAGAAGCACAATCCAAAGGTCGGATCTTTATTGTTTTATAAGCTTCCTGTATTAATATAGTCGGAAGAGTGCTTGAGACAGTCTTCTACGCACGCACAAGTGACGCTCAACCATTGGTGCAAGTGCGAGCCCATATGAGCCGGTATGAGTGATTGCGTCCAGCACAATCCGAAAAGGAAATGTATTTGCATAGGTGATAGGGGCATGTCAACATGTGATGAATTTTCTTTGTTTTCAATCCCTTTCCCACTATTAGTATATGACTGGTGTTTTGTAGTCTATCCACACTTTCATATACCTTGTTTCTTTGTTGTTAGTCCACATTTTCATACTTTGAATTTAACAGCTTTTTCACCGTATAATTCAAGTTTTATACATAATTCAACGATTGAGACAGCTTTTTCACCGTATAATTCAAGTTTTATACATAATTCAACGATTGAGATTGAAATCATCAAACAAATCTTGAAGTTGGATGCCGACTAAGATGACACATGTTGTTCCCAATTCTTCAAACACCAAAACAAACTGTCGTTTAGAAGTGCTTTTAAAATGACTAAAAAGACTTTTAGGAAAATTGATTTTGAGTTTCAAAATCACTTTTAAGTGTTTTTTGGAAGAAGCACCAGATATGTATTTCTTACATGAAACACTTTTAAGTATTTTTCCAAGACCCATTTGATTTTTACTAAAGATTAGTTTTTAAAACATTTTCAACAAAAACGTTTTTAGTCTTTTTAAACACTTCCAAACACATACTAAGTTCCACTGTTCAATTCTTAGAAAGGCATATTTGCTTAGTAATTACCAGTTCCATTGATTAAGTCATTCACCCTTATTGTACGGATCTGATTGTCATATATCCATTTCAGATGTTTTTTTTTTATTTTTTTTATTTTCCTGCTTGGCATCTTCCATATCATGCATTATTCTTTTGTGGGTCTTATTTTTTGTTTAAAACTTATATGAGTTTAGATAACAAATACAATTGGCCAAAGAGAAAATAAAAGACGAAAAAGAAATTTATCTACTCGATTGTATCTCCTAATTTATTTTATTTGTGTCCATTAACATGATTCAAATTTTAATAAACAGACACACTATTTTAATCAATTGATTTAATTTTGACCTGTGTTTGGCCAAGCTTAACCTAAATACGAGTTCTAAACTTTTTAGAGTTGTTTGATAAATTATCTAGTGGTTGACCAAAATTTGCCAACCCAACTCAAGAGAACCACCTGGCCAACACAAAAAAGTAAAAGAATTCAACCACCCATTTTTTGAAAGGAATTGGATCCTCTACTGAGCACAAGCTCATGATCCTTCTGATCAGCACACGTGAACCGTTAGATTTTAATCCAACGATTATAAATAGGAGATTCATTTGAAAACTATAATAATTGTAACTGTTTAATTAAAATTCACGTGGGCTGATCAGCTGGATCTTGAGCTTGTGCTCAAGAGAGGATCCAATTCCTTTTTGGAATTGCAAGCATTGACTTGGAAGATATGAGTCGCAATTGCAGTGTGCATGTCAGTCCTCCCTCATTATATATTCTCAGCAGAGTGCTTGGTTGGCTGCCGCAACTAATACATTTTTTATTGGAGGAGAATTCTCTATCTTCCTAATCTCTCGACCTTTTCATGTTCTCTTATTTGAATGGTCACAGTTAAATCACATCAATATCATATATTGATTTTTTTTTTTATAGAGATAACAAGACAAAAAACAATGTCTGAGAAGAGGGGATGGAAAAAAATGGGAATAGGAGGGTAGAGAATCCTTCTCCTTTTGTATTATCTCCCGATTCATGTTTGTCGAGATGCCAACGATATCTTTTTAAAGTTCGATTTTTTATGAATTTTATGTTATTTCATTTTTTTGGTACAAAAATACATAATATGAAAGAATTATCGTTAAATTATAAGCTGATGGTACATTTACAAAAAATCTCATTCTTAGTCACCTTAGCATTTCTCATGTTTGTTTTCCTTTACTCGACTTCATCTATTAACCCATGAACCTAAATAACAAAAAGAACAATTTCACCACCCGCAACTTCAAAAGTTTGAAACACATTTTTTTTTTTTTTTTTTTTTTCACACTGCAAATATGTTAGTGTTGAAGAAAAAAAATGAAAGTGTAAATATCATTGTTCCGAGACATCGAAAAAGGGGGAAGTATTGATAAAAATTCTCATGAGGGTGCCTGCTGTGGGACTATAAATAACGAGCTAATGGAGCTGCGGTATTTCTTCGGTGCAGGTTGGCATTTGTGCCGAATTTTTGTGGCCGTCAGATCCCATCCAAGGGCCCAAAATCATCACCTGGCGGCGGGAGTTTTTCATCGGAGTATGATTTTCTTTCATTCTATTCTCTTTTCAATATGATTTTCTTTCATTCTATTCTCTTTTCCTTCTCCCCTCCTATCATATTTTTTATTTTGTCTTTCTATATAAAAAATTAATATAAAATATTGATATAACTTAATCGTGTAGATTAAGGGCTGGTTTGGTATTGTTGTGCTTTAAAAAAAAATTGCTTCTGTTGTGCTATGAGAATAAGCAGCTGTAAAATAAAGCAGCAGAGTATTTGGTAAACTTTTTTATAAAAGTGCTTTTGGGAAAAAAAAAAAAAAACAGTATTATAATGTTTAGTAAACTTTTATGTAAAACAGATGTGAAAAAAAGTTGATTTTTCAAAGCTGGGTTTTGCAGCTTCTTGTTTTTGGTTTGTTTTCACCCAAAACTGTGAAAAAGAGTTGAAGCTGAATGTTTACCAAACATAAAAATAGCCCCAGCTTTTTTTGATACTTTCTTCAGAATGTCCTCAGTACTAAACCAGACATAAATAGGAAGGGAGGAGAGAAGGAAGAACAAAGAGGGAAGAGAATCCAACTCCTTCCCATCTAATCCCAAAGCCAGGTGTTTGATGCAGAGTTGGGAAATTTGCTTAGAAAGTTGGGAATTTCGAATAAGACGAGGGGAAAGGTCGACTTCTTTTGTACGATGATCATGAAGAGAAGAAAAAGAAGAAGAATAAGAGAACAAGGAAAAAGACGATGTATTTGATGACGAGTTTAACCACTCAACATTTCTTTTCATATTTTTTTATTAGCAACTAATTGGGGTTAAAAGAATTATTTCGTAAGCCACCTAGCCACCGGCTGGTGCCTTGCGCTCATCCGTCATCTTGTAATCCGCCATTCCTTGATCAAATATGTCTTCAATCATACTCCACGTTGGCAGTAGATCATCGCCTTTCATGGTGTCCACCGCGAACCTTCCGTCCCAAACTTTAGCGTTGCAAGGCTCCAATAAATATGCATGACCAGCTGCATCACTGGATGCATTAGGTTGGCTATCCAAGCATTTGCTGCGAGAATCATGGATATTGGACTGAAATTCGAAAGATACACACGAATCATCTTGGAAATCAAATTCCTCTCCAGTACACCCTGAATTCTTTTCCCAATCCCCCAGTGTATCAAACTTTCCTTCCTTGACTGACTTCAGCATGTATGATTGTGATACATGATCTATCCTGCCATCCGCTTCGCTAGAATCTCCTTCAACATGCCCCACATCACGATCACTGTCGCCACCATCACTACTATCATCTTCTTCAGAGTAATCTTCTTCATTGCCCACACGATCATCTTGATAGTAAGGAGACTCAATAACGGAGTCTTCATCATCTTCAGCATCTCGCACATCATTGGAACCTCCATCGTTTCCATGCCACTCATCATCATCACTATCTATTTCTAGTATACAAGATCTGTTCTGAGCGCCCCGCCTGCGATGCATAAATACATTAAAATAATAGCTGACCAGTTCCCTTTTACTACGAGAAGGGAACACTGCAGACAACTGCTTCCAAAACTTCCTCCCCAGTGATGCAGGATTAGAGTAAACAACCTCAAGATAGGCCTGCTCTTCTTCTTCACTCCATCTTCGTGCCACTTCCTCCCCCATGTCACAAAACCCCAACTTGACAAACTTTTCATTTCCAAGAGTTCTTCTAAGTTCTTCCCTTGCTTCCATGACATGCTGTCGCACACACCTGACTGTACCTGCGTCCAGGCAGCTACAATCTGTTCGACCAAATCCAACCTTATCACACTCAAGTGCTGAGAGGTTTGAGTCAAGCATTGGAATGACACAAGTCCCTAAACGCTTTTCCTCACTATCATTGTTCACAGTCTTTTCTGATTCCAAAGATTGCAAGGAAATGTGGTTGTTATAAATCTCATCTTTCTGATCCGTCGATTTCATGCGTCCACTCCATAAAGGTATCCTGGCCTGATGATCTGGTCCAACTGGAACTTGTTTCCTTGGAGAGCAGTCAAACAAAGAAGAATAAGCATCCTTGAAAGGAACACATGTTCTCCTTGGGAAGTCAAATTTGAAATCCTCAGCAGGAGGTGAATAAGCATCTGGTCCAGAACGCACATCTTCTTCACCATAACTCCTGGTAACCGATGAGAAGGGAACACAACCCTTGTTGACAGCTGTTGAATCTTCAGCAACAGTATATTTTTCAAGAACCTCAAGCCACTGGGACTTACAATCACCACTCCCATTCTCACCTGTTTTACGAAGAAAAAAATATATATTAAACTTCAACATGAATCAGTCAAAGCAACCGTGTTCAGTAAGTTAAAAAGCAGGCTATATTAGCTACAAAAGGAACATGAAAGTAATGTAACGCCAAAACAACATTACCTGAAACATAAGTTTTTCGGGGAGCACCATAACAAGAAACAGCATCAAAGAATGGTGAGCACCTATCACCGAATTCATGTTGTCTTGAGTGCTTATAAGGAAGCTCCTGGAACTCGACATCATCAAAGGGCCTTTTGAATCCCATATTAACCTGAAGCCCAAATAATTAACTTCTATGAAAAATTTGAAAATATGCATGACAACACCAATAACAATAAAACTTATGCATTAGCAGGAATAAATTACTACATTTGTCATAACAGATTTTCCAAGACAAGAACTGCAGGCATGTAATGTTGCTAATCTAAATCCGCCAAAACCCGGGTAACTTGCTTTCAATTGCTCACTCACTTAATCAGAACACCAACATATCTTCACTTGATCACAGACCACTTATGCCATTTTCACCGGACCACGCACTCCAACTTAAGCTAACCAAAAACTTACAAAATATTTTGAATAATATCAATATCAATCTCAATACTGTTTCCACTTATCACATTTATTTGTCAGCATAAGAATAATAATGATAACTGATAGGGCAAAAAGCTTCCAATAATTACAACAAAAACCCATCACAAGATTATAATGACAACAACAAAATCGTACCTCTATTAATTCTTCAGAGGAACAGCAGACGGCTTGAGTAATACAATTGAACGCTGGTTATGAACAGAAGAGGATTTATCGGCCTTAGGAACCGTAACCCTAATCCAATTTTACCAAATAAAGAAGCTGGATTTTTTCAGAAACCCTAACCCTAGAAATTGCAATTGACAAGTGAAATCGTGAAATTATTGACAAAAAAAATATACGAAATAGCGAAAGAAAGGTGAGGCGAACAAAACCCCTAGAAGATTTTACACAAAGAACAAACCCTAACGAGATGAACTCTACGAAACCCTAGAAATTTGACGCGGCAGAAAAAATTTACAAAATTAGGACCAAATTCAAAAGGGCAAAGCAAGGAGACAGAAATTAGATCCAAGAAACGAGAGGGATTGGAATATTACGAGACGCAAGGGGCCGATTCAGAGTCGAAACCCTAGAATTGCACGAGGCCAAAGGATTTGGTCGAATTTGGGATTAATCGATAGAGGAGATTCGGATTTAAACAAACGGACATCCGATTCAACGATTATGATAAGAAATTAGGGGAAATCTGGAAAATAAATTTAGATCGATCTGCCTGGGATCGAATCGAAAGGCGATGACGATGAAAGATAAAAGGGCTACGGTTCGTATTTTTCTGTAAAGGAAGCGGTCCGGATTTAAAAAAAAAAAAAACCGGTTTAACTTGAAACCGTGAGAGAGAGCTTTGTTGTGGGCTGGACCCTATATAAGGCGAAAGGGCTGAAGCCGGCTTTTGTGGAATTGAATTTACGATAAGGTCCTCACGAAACAATTTTTTCTTTAGTCATTAAAGAACTTGTAGCCAACTGGTTTTGTTTTTATTTTTATTTTTATTCTTTGAACGTAAGAAGTATTGTACTTTTTTATTATGCAATCCTAACATTATATAAGGAGGTACTGTACTTTTGATCACTTAGTTAAAAGATACGCAATATAGACGATGTTTTCAAAAATACATTTGTGAGTTTGAACTCGTCATGAAAATTTCGAAACAAAAAATTATTCAGTATACAACTCCTCTCTCAATCAAAATATTCTAATAACAACATGACAATATATCCTATACATCGAATTTCTTTTGAAAAAATACAAGAGAAAAAAAAACTCATGGTACACTTGAGCGAATTTGTTGAAGGGCCAGGGGTATGTGCCCCCTCATTTTTTTGGGTTAAAAAAAATATATGCTTGGTTTTAAGTACTTTGTCCAACTACGTTTAAAATATCTCTTTTGAATTATTTTCTGGTGCAAAAGACGAGTTCAACAAAAGCTAAAAGCATCGACAACTCTCCGGTGCAATTCTATCGCTCGATTCTCATCTATGACCATGGGAAAAAATGCGTAATTATTTTTAGCAAAACGACATTGTTTCTTTAGTGAAGTTTAAAGTTCGTCATTTTTTCTTAAAAATGATAAAAGAACCGCTAACTCTCCCTTCTCTAATTGTCTTATAGATTTGAACTCTCGGCCTTGTACATATATAATTTTACTCGTTCGTTGACCTATAACAATATTAAAGTAAAATAGTATTGCAACATAGTATCATTTTACATAAATTAATAATATGATTCCAAATGTGAGGCAACGCTAGCATTCATTTGGGAGCCATTTGTTCATTCGGTTCGAGCCTTTTTCTTCTAATCATTTACACACACAGCGTTGCCTGTTTAGCATGAGATGTCATGATGACAGAGCACACGTGTTTTTCTCCAATTGTAAGCGACACTACTTTGCAACATAACAAATAAGGAAGACCAAAAGAATTATAATTTCCTGGTTTCTGATTTTATTACATTAATCTAAGAGAATAACAAATTGAGATATATTCCACTAAGCTGAGAACAAACTCAGGAACTGTATTAAGGGTACTATTACAAGTAAAATACGACGCAACATAACCCCCCAACTTTAAGAAAGCTGAAATAACAAATTAATACAAGAAGATAAAAATAAGGACGAATTAAGCATCCACTCTCAGTAACAAACTTCAGAACTGATAGAACTTTTACCCACAAGGGGATCGATCTTCAAATTACTGTGCTTCTCTCCTCATCATCAAGTCTTTACGCCACAGCGGGCATGTCCTTGAGCCACTCGTCCAGGGGCTTTCCGATCGAGTAAACAATGAACCCAATTTGCCTCAGCTTCTCAGCATCCACCACGTTCCTTCCATCGAACACAAATGCAGGCTTCTGCATCTGATCATAAATCTTCTGGTAATCAAGACTCTTGAACTCATCCCACTCGGTCAGGATGCAGATTCCGTGAGCATCCTTTGTTGCCGCATAAGCATCCCAGACTACACCAACTTGCTTCACAGCAGGGGGGCTCTGAGGTTGAAGATGAATGGGATGGTCCCAATCAAACTTCTTCATAGAAAGATCCCTCTGGATCTGATCCTCACTCACCTGAGGGTCATAAATGCTCAACCGGGCCTTGTCACCCAACAGCCCTTTGCACACATCAATGGCTGGGGTCTCCCTGGTGTCACCAGTGTCCTTCTTGAAGGCAAATCCCAGAATTGCAATCTTCTTACCCGAGACTGTGTTGAACATTGAGGAAACCACACGGTTCACAAACCGAGACTTCTGGTAGTCATTGATCTTAATGACCTGTTTCCAGTAATTTGCTACCTCAGGAAGGCCATTACACTCACAGATATATACCAAGTTCAAGATATCCTTCTGGAAGCAAGACCCGCCAAAACCAACGCTGGCATTTAAAAACTTGGGCCCAATTCTTGTGTCCTTGCCAACAGCATGTGCCACTTCTTGGACATTTGCACCAGTTGCCTCACAGAGTGCAGATATGGCATTAACAGAAGATATCCTCTGTGCCAAGAAGGCGTTGGCAGCAAGCTTTGAAAGCTCAGCAGACCACAAGTTAGAGCAGATGATTCTTTCTTCAGGGACCCAATGGGCATAGACCGACTTGAGTGCTTGAATTGCCTTCTGACCCGCTGGTGTTTCCCGTCCTCCAATGAGGACACGGTCTGGCTTAAAAAGGTCCTCGATCGCAGTTCCCTCAGCAAGGAACTCAGGATTTGAAAGAATTTGGAAGTTGATGCCTTTGCTGTTGTGGGTCAGAATCTTTTCGATGGCCTCAGCTGTTTTGACTGGGACTGTTGATTTCTCAACCACAATTTTGTCAGACTTTGAAACATCTGCAATCATACGAGCAGCACTCTCCCAGTAGGTAAGATCAGCTGCTTTACCAGCTCCAAGACCCTGGGTTTTGGTGGGCGTGTTGACAGAAACAAAGACAATGTCTGCCTCCATAACATGTTTTTCAACATCAGTGCTGAAGAAGAGGTTCTTTTCTCTGCGCTGCTTCACCACATCATCAAGGCCTGGCTCATATATGGGGAGAGTATCACTGTTCCAGGCATTGATCCTCGACACAGAAATGTCAACAACAGCTACTTCAATATCTGGGCACTTAAGGGCAATCACAGCCATAGTAGGCCCACCAACATATCCAGCTCCAATGCAGCAGATCTTCACCATCTTGTTCTGCTAATGATGGCCTACAGACGAGCAGATCAAAACAATGAGATAAGGTACAGTATTTTGAAGCACTGAAATACTAGATCTTTGTGCTGTTGTGGAATTATTATAGATTTGAAGGACTAAATGCTTCTGACCGACCTTTAACTTTTCTTAACATAACGAAAACATTTACAACAACTTGCAGAAACATAAATGAATTAAGAACAAAGGGACAAATACACCAATATATAGAATGATGACTAACAAGCTTTATTACTAATCGAACTTCATATATTCCATTGAGAATGCAGTATGATATCCAAATCTAGGAGAAAAATTGGTCATCCATGGTGAAGCAAAATAAAAAAAAAAAATCGAAAAAGATTAGAAAGATTAATGAAAATGGCTTAAAAACTTTGAGTTTTAATGAGAAAATAAAGAGTAAAATGAATAGTACCACAATTGACTTTTTAGTGTAAAAATGTGATTTTTCGTTAAAATAAACAGTACCGGAAGCTTTTCATTAAAATTCCCAAAAAGATTAACCATGAAAACAAGGGCCGACTTATCTAGCAGATTAAACAAAACTAATGAATCAATGTCTCTCCTACCGACAACCATATCACAGCATGGGCTCAAAACTTTATCTATTTCGAAGTATAATACTGATTCATGAACCTAAAACAGAGCACTGTAGTTAAGTGTGAGGTAGGTACATGCAAGATCTACAAGTTTACTAGAAAAAAAACGCATTACGATTTGCAGATCCACAATTTTTTAAGTGCAAATGAAAGAAATTTATCGAGAAGGAGGACGATTTCTTCAAATTTCAGCTACACAATCCCATTTCTACAACCCACACAAACAAATCTCAAACTATAAGATCCAAATTCCCAATTAAGAACCGATCCCAATCAGATCTACAGCAATCAGTGAGAAACTACAAGGATCTACACATTCCATCACACCCAAACAGCATCACAAGTTCATAACACAAGTAAATGAGCAATCTTGCCCGAATCAAACACCTCAATACACAAAACCCAAATCGAATCACGCAAAACAATATCCAAAATACCCAAAAACACCAAAAAAAAAAAAAAAAAAAAAACCCAAATGAGCAAAACCACTGAGCTTGATGAAATACCAAACGAGCAAAGCAGAGGAGTATTACCTCAATCAATGTGAGGCGGCAGGTCGACGGTGGAGGCAAAAAGTGAGAGAGATCTAATGCGGAAGAAGAGGAAGAGAGACGACAGAGAAAAAAAAAAGGGAGGGAGCTCTGTTTTTCTTCTTCTTCTGATGGCCGAGAATGTAGGGGATATGAGGGGTATATATATATACGCTCACAGCGCGGTGAGGAATTTTTAAGATCCAACAACCGAGATCTGCGTGACCCGGAAACAGCAGTGGTGGTGTGTACCCCGCGCCCCGCCCGATCCACGTCGATTCAACACGTTTTCGTTTCACCTTTCATTTTCCCAACCCAAACAAAACAAATATCACGTAGTAAAAAGAAAGTTCCCACCGTTAAAGTCAACCTAGTCTTCCCCATACGTTTTTTCCCTTGTTTGTTTTCGTGCGGAGATAAGTGGAAGTAACGATATATCCTCTCAGTCTTCCCCATACGTTTTTTCCCTTGTTTGTTTTCGTGCGGAGATAAGTGGAAGTAACGATATTTTTTTTTTTTTATGTTACTTTACATATATTATCACATTTATATGTGGAAAAATTTCTCGTTCACATGATTGATTTAGAGTTACAATAACGTCACCCTTGATGATATCTTGTTTCTTTCGTCAATGGAATTATTTGAATACATTGAATTAACTGATTTGTCTATTCCCTTGTTAACATAGATGTTTTGTTAGTGTATTTAGATCCAATTGTATTTAAAAATGTATAAGTAAATGTCAACTTATGTGATTTGGACTAAATCGGACAATTTATTAGTAATTATAATTAATTAAAAATCAAGCTCATCATCTATGTAAAAAAAATAAAAATAATCTCGTTTCAATTTCCAATAAGGTAAGGAACATGTCATTTTATTTACTATTCTGAAGACCTTTGGATTTCATGCTAGTTTTGTAAGGCACATTACAGTCTTGGGGTCCAAATAAAGACCTATAACCTTAAACAAACACATAACCAGGGGCGGATGGAAGTAGAGATTAAGGTGGTCCCAGAACCACCCAAGTCGAAAAAATATATATGTGAAGGCCTTGCGAGACCCTCCGAATATTTGGTACAAGTCATTTTTGTGCGTACTGGAATGCATGTTAAGCATATCTCAACATGTTGTTTTGGTACATGTCTTTTCTTTTTCCTTCCTAAAAAAACATAGAGCCATGATATACATTGTATAAAAAGTCCAAAAACAAAATGTCAAATTTCATAAATATTAAACCCATAAAAATAAGTATAAAAAAAAAGGAGAAAGTGAAGCGTTTATATATGATTAAATCATTGGAACATTTGGTAGGACCAAAAGAAAAAAATGGAGTACGATGCAAGGCAAGGCATGCATAATGCAAACAACATGTCCTCACCCTCACTGGTAGGTACAGATTCGAATAGGAAGGAAAATTATGAATGAATAATTAATTTATTTATATAAAACGTGCTGTTGCATGCACTTTCACCAATATTAATTTATTAAACGAAATATCAAATATTTATTACACCAAATAAAAGCTATCAAATATTTATGTGAGAAAATTAATTGGAGGGTATTTTTAATGTTAGACGTGAAGGACATTTGATGTTAATTTGTGAAAGAGTGACAGAGAGGAGGAGGAGAAGGAGGAGGAGGAATTGTTGTAAAAGAATTAGGTCCACTCCTTTCGCAGTCGGTTTGGTCATATGACTACGATTCCCAAACACAGAGTGTTTTTTATTTTGTTTGTTGGAATTTTGGAGTAATTACTACGCCAACAACTAGTCCTCCATTTATGGGTTTCAATTGAATTAGGCAGCTAATCATTTTCCAGGCCAAACAATACCATCGCAGGATGCGCGTTAAGGACATTAATACAGTTCAATTGTTAATATCATTTGTCGGCAATGCGGTGTTCGAGTGCAAGAAGATGAACACACTCAAGCGCGGATATACGTTTGGGACTAAGGTGGTTCAAGATCACTTGGAGTTTTGAAAATATACATGTGAATATTTTTCGAGGACTGTCCGAATGTTATGACGGGTCTTTTTTGTTCCTATCAAGTGTGTGTCGAGAATACTCGACAAATTATTTCGATCTCACTCATCAAATTTGTTTCGACATATGTCAATATTTGTTGACATTAACGCAATATAGTTCGGCTAACGACAACAAGTCCACCAAGTACTCGAAAAAATGTCTCAATGAATAAATTGAAGAAAAAAAATTTGCACTTCTTGTTCTCTTTTTATCTAGAAATTTGAACATTTAACATTAGAACCTCCAAAGTCCGAATTCTAAATCGCCCCTGAACACATTATCCATCCAATTGGCCTAGTCCGAATTCTAAATTGCATGACTCGTTATTTTTTTATCGGCACTGTTTGACATGTACATGCGAATTGGATTTGGATTTCATCGGGATCCAAATTGCTAGGATCCTCACATTTAAACTATTTATTATAAATCATGTGGTCATAAATTATTTAAACTTAAACACAAATAGTACCTGATGAAAACTGGCCGCACAATGTACAATGAACGGTTAGAATGTGAGAATTTTTTACTAAAATGTGAGGATTCTTAGGATTCCCACAAAGTGGATCCAGAGAGAATCCTCTTCCATGCGAATGAAATATATTAGACAGTGATTGGTTGGAAGAATGACAATAGTACTAGTGAAATCAACTTAAATAGGATCGAAGCGACGGACGTGTCATATTTTGCCGCCCTTGTTCATGGTTAGGCCAATTGGCATATTCAATAGGTTAGATTTTGGCTACGCAATCCTTATCATGGAGAAGGATTTGAAACTATAAGTTCTTCCTGGTCAACACAAAGATTATGCAAACATTGACCCATGTTTAAACTTTGGTGGACTGGTTGATTAGGACAGGTGGAACTGAGATAGAGTTGAACGTGGGACCACAATACAATTAGTTTTATATTTTTGTAAGTGCCCTAGAAAGGTCGGAGATTCTACACAAGTTTTTCTACCAAATGACCTAAAACCAACTCTAACGGTTTACTTATAGCTTATAATCTAAGACCAACTCTAACATAGAGTTAGGTGGGATAAATATACAAGTGTTTTTATGCTTTTGTGAAAGGTGTCAAACGAATGATGTGATCGAAAACTCTTGACAAGTCTTTCTCAATCTAAGGACCTAAGGTACTAGCTGACTGTCAATTGGGCTCGAGTGTTGGGGAGCAAACAGTATTGATAGCTTGAACATTGGATTATGATCGCTTCCTTGACGCGACAAGAACATGAATCAAAACAACCCTTGTGTGCATTTGATGAATCCTTCTGGAGTAATTTAAATGCAGAATTTCGCGGAAAGGAGCATCGGTTCATCACCTCCTTGTTCAAGTAGAAGAAGCCAAGAAGTTCTTGAACCATAGAGCAGAATCCTTAAGGTATCTCTTGAGATTGTCTTTGTAATCGACAAAATATAATCCGAATCTGAGTTTGATTGCCTTCAACGCCAGTTTGATTAGCGGAATGAGTTGCTTGAATCCCAAGGGATTGGAACGGAACACTTGTTCCTGAGTTTGCTTGCCTTTCCAGCCTTTCTCTGTTTCGCAATGTATATCGTGTGCACTAATCACACCTTTTATGTTTCTAAGTGTAACAATATATTGATTGCAAAAATAAATCAAAAGCTTGTAATTTCAAATCATATTTTTCTTTTCATAGAATCATAAGCTATTTTTGTTCCAAACGTCTGTCCACAAACTATGATCTGAACACTGTTTATGATGGCTTGCTCGATCCCAAAGAAACGTGAACTGCAACAATCCTCGTGTACTCGATGAGTTGGGGTGCAAGTGCAGGACATTCACAACATCAGATGATCATTCCCTTGTCCGAGTAGAATTCAAGAAATTCGTGAACCATTGAACGGAGTCCTTTGGGTATCTCTTGAGCTTGTCCTTATAATCCACAAAATAGAGACCAAATCGAGAAGTGTATCCAGCCGCCCATTCCCAATTATCCAGCAGAGACCAAGCAAAATAGCCTTTCACATTACAGCCGTCTTCTCTGCATTCCACGAAAACAGAATGATATCAGCTTTTACACCACAAAATATGGACAAGAAGCAGTAGATTCATAGCTAGTGGATTAATAAAAGATGGTTAATACTTGATTGAAGCTAGCAAATTCGTAAGATAGTCATGGTGGTATTTAATCCTTTTCGTATCCTTTAGAGCATCCTTGAGCGAAATGAATGGGCTATTTGGGTCATCCATGCCTGCGGAAATAATGAAACCAAGAAGATTAACTCATGAAATGTCCCATGAACATGAAGAACTTTTGGATTTCCCATCCCTTCTATTTGGAAATCGAAACATTACCATTTTCAGTGATAATCACTAGAGGATTGCCGTACTTTTTCTTAATGTAGTTCATTAATTTTCTCATCCCCTCTGGCACTATGTATAACCATATAGAATTCGCCTGCAATTTCACACAAGCATTCATGTCGGATCAATTAAAGGTAATTTACAAGAGTTTAACCATACTACATACCCTATCTCCGATAGGTTTCCCGTCTTTGAATGCTGAAAACATGGAAAAAGAAAGGAAATCTTCAGCTAACAACAAAAATTTGAATGATAACAAGTTATGGAACTCTAACATGTTGGTCTTTGACTTCCCTATCTCTGAATTGGTGATTCCGACAACTTATGGAATAACTGGAACATAGAACGGTTAAGAGGAATAGGTAGCGCGTTCAATGTGAGTACTTACGAAGAGTAATGGCACCAGAGTCTGCAAGGCTGTCATTGAGTAGATGTCCAATTATATCAGCGGTATCGTTGCTTCCATAGAAGGTAGTGTAGTGATTAATGCCCACAAAATCCAAGGACCCTTTAATTAGAGCAGACTCGGATTTGGAAAAGGTTGGCAGCCGACTTCCAACCCTACTTCTCATAGAGCTTGGATAATCCCCAAACATAAATGGATCAAGAAACCTGCCGTTCCAACATAGTGATTACACAAATTATAACGCAGTTCCTAGTCAAATATAACTAAGTAGTAAAATCAAATTTGTGATTACCAGCCAAGCTGAAAATCTTGGGCTATTTTAGTTGCAATGACGTCTGCTGTCGAGTTTGTTGCTGATTCATACCAGATAACATCAAATGATGCCCCAACCGATCCACGCTGTTTTGACTGCAAAGACACCAAGTAGCATCATTAATCAACTTCTGTTGTTAATAGTTACGCGCATGAATATTTCTCCATTCCATCATTCTTACCTTATACTTTCTCCGGTAAATATCAGCCGCAGTTCCATGAGACAGGATGACATTGTGAGCAACTATGTAAGGCTCAGTTGCTGAGTTTCCTGCCCTGCAGAAAAGTAAAAGGGGGATAGAGCACCTTCCCGGTGCCTCGAGCCCTACATCATATCCTTGTATAGAAAATGTATGTGGCTCGTTGAATGTGATCCAGTGCTTCACCCTGTCACCAAAATTTTGAAAGCATGCGTCCGCGTATGTTGCAAAGTCCTTTCTGCAATGGACTAAGGTCATATGAATCACTTGAATCCAAAACTCATTGTTAATCAAACTTACAAAAATTAGAGGAACAAAACTGTCAACGTTTATTACATGACTTGAGGGTTGAGCCACCCGTTGTATTTGTCTTCCAAGGCTTGAGGGAGGTCCCAGTGATAGAGGGTCACATATGGTTCAATGCCTGCACATACAGAATCTCATAGTTCAGTCCATGATTTCATCCTGATAAATAAACGTTCGATGCTGAAATTTCTCCGTTGCCATTAAGAAGTGTGACGGAGCTTAATGCAAAGTCAGAAGTACATACAAAACTCCGGAGAAAAAATGAAAATGTAAGGCACCTTTGGCTAGCAATGCATCGATGAGACGATTGTAGTAATCAACACCCGCCTGATTAATATGCCCGGTTCCATCTGATATAAGAAAAACTCGCAGTTAAAATTTGATGAACTAATCTTGTATGTGAAGTAAATATGAACTCATAGAACTGATAGAGCTTACTGGGGAAAATCCGAGTCCAGGATATCGAAAATCTGTAAGCATCCATTCCCATGTCCTTCATACGTTGCACATCCTCCTGCTTGCAACTAACTTAACATTTGCTCAATTTAACAAAGAAAATGCAAAGGTTAGTTTTGAGTACTATACTTGCCTTATAACGGTGATACTCATCCACAGCAATATCTGCATTACTGGAATCGGCTATTTTACCTGCAGCACAAGGCAAATGATCCGCATGCGTTAGGTGTTATATATTTCTGAATTGCTCTCTAAAATATGAACGATTTGAGTGTCACATGGAATATATATACGAGCGTCTCTCTTTTTATTTAATTATGATGTGATGAGTGAGATACTTTGTAGTTGGTAAATATTCCCAAATACAGCAAAATATAATTTAGAAATAAAACAAAGGATTGATGATAAATTAACAAATTATTACCAAAAGTATGTGAAAAGGTGTCCCAGATAGAAGGCCCCCTTCCGTCCTCTTTAACTGCACCTTCGTACTGACAAAAATCAGAAGGTTAAAAATGTAAGTAAATTGTTTTTTTTTATAACCATATTCCTCAAATAATTGTGTATCATATCAAAAGTATAATTGATATTAATAAAAGTTTAAATAAATTATGAAATAAAACAATATCTGGTTGATGAAAGACAAATTCTGAATGCTTTCGTGGTCCCTATATATACGAAAAGTTATAAGCATCAAAGGGCTGCTTTGCAAATATCGTGAAGGAATGAAGAAAAGTTCTTTCTCAATTTACTTTGTCACGTAATTACGGAATTGTAATCAGAGTCATTAATATTATAAATTACTTATACACAAACAACTGGATAAATTTGATAAAATCATTATGTACTGTTGTTCGGATTCAAAATTACATCATCGGTTCGTGCAATCGAGATCATTGATTGAACATAATTCTAGATCGTCGGATGGGAAAAAACGAGATGAGTTGGATGCGAACAAAAAATCTTTAACCCAAAAACAGTTCAATTCAAAGTAATTTTGGATACGTGCTATGTGGGCATACGGATTGGTTCCACTTGGGAAGTTTTGGGAACCAAGGGATAAAGATCAGCATTTTGGGAATGATTAGCAGCACGTGGCATGCTATAATCATTATCATTTTGGTTAATATTGTTTGTTTGCCCAAGGTCGCTTTGCTGATAGGATTGGGTTTTTTGGTTATTATTATCCATTTGAAAGTGGATGATAATGATGATGGCTAAATGTTGCTAATGCACGTGGCTCGGAATTGATCAAGAAGGTCTGATAAGATGCATGCATGAGATGAAATTTTGTTAAGAAGCCTAGATGGAATAGGATTTTGGTCTGATGAGATGCATGTATGAGATATCGAATTGAAACCTTAGTTCCGATTTTCAAATCGAAAATTTCGGGATTTCCAATTTTAAGACCGATCCCAAACCAAATTTTCGAGAATCCCGAAATAATTTTGGTATTTCGAGACAATGAAAATCCCTAAATATTTTTGGACTTTTCGGCTTTTCGACTATAATAACTTGGCTGTGGCTGTGGCTGTGCAGTGTGCAGAATAGCAAATCTGCACTACATATTTTGGCTGTGCAGTGAAGTGATGATCATCATAAAAGAAAAGCACCACCTATCCATTAAGCACCACGAAATGCACAAGACCATTTATTAATTTGAAACATAATATCAACACAAGAGTCATGACTAATAAATTTCCAGATTAACTATCAATTTTAAGTTTTAACTACTTATTTCAACTACTTAACAAATACACACATTGCCCATAATTATATTCCAAAAAGGATGTTGTGTAAAGCAAACCCAAGTATACAGTATACTACAGAAAGTGTTCACCTTCAGCTAACATTTGAAGCCAGACTAGTGATAAAGATAACAGTAGAAATTATGTTTCACCAGGCTCCGGTTGTAGTGATAAACATCTGTAGAAACATGACTCCCACACATTTTACATTATTACATATATAGTTGTTGGTAAACCTTTTCATATGCCATGATGATCCAAGTGACTTCATTCAAACCAACTGCTCAACACACCATTTTTTTTTTTAAGATATCTCATTTCAGATTTGTCCTTCCATACCACCAAATATATATACTTTCTCAAGACTCATCATGTCAACAGATGAACATACATTGAAGGTTGAACAATCGTGTATTCGAAAAAACAAAATAGCTTATAATTATATCATGGGGCAAAAACCAGAGTTTATTAGGTTCCTTCATAATTTCTTTTACGACTGACATAATTTGAGTCAGAGAAGCGGGATATGAACTTATAGTTTACATGTGTGCAAGTGTTCCCGTGAGTGAGGATCATTGCATGTGTAAACAATTTAAAAGCACAAACAATGTCATGCTTTGATGACCATTCCAGCAAAACGTTTTACAAGGAACAAAGAAACAAAAGTAAAAAAGCTCTGATTGCAGAAGGTATTTTAGAAAACATGACTTACGTCAAGCTTCCTCCCCCTTTAACCTCTCATTCCCTCTATAACCTCTCCGTCGATTCAAAATCCCTAATTCCAAAAGCCCTAATTTAGAAACCCTAATTTCAGAATTCCTAATTTAGAAACCCAAATTCAAAATCCCTAATCGAATTTGGAATCAAACAATTTGTATGAACTTTGGTTGAGTTTATTGCAGGAATTTCTTACCTTTTGTAGCGAGGAGAAGTGCGGACCGAGACCGAGAGCTCAATTCAGGAGCCGGATATGGGTGGTATGGATAGTGGGTGAAGGCGCGATTCTGGTGAGGAGTGAGGACTGTGAGGAATGAGGACTGGTGTGGGTAGATTCGGGATTAAGGCGATGGATGTGGGAGGAGAGTGGTGAGGTTCCGTTCAGAAGATACTAAGGTGAGGTGAGGTGAGGTTTTGAGTCTGAGGTGAGGTAAGTGTCGAGAGACCGAGAGAGAAAGTCAGAGACTGGGTTTGATAACTTTGATTTATATTCAACGGTTAAGATTAAATCTCAACAGAATCCGACGACTATTAAAATTCTAAATATATATTTAAAAATTAAATAATATATATATTTTTCGGTTCGGTTTGGGATTTCCGAAATCCCAAAAACTTGAGACCGATTCCCGTACTGAAATTTCGGGATCAGTTCGGTATTGGGTATCGAAATTTTTGGGAATTTCGGTTTAGGATTTTTTCGGTTCAGTTTCAGGAAATTTTCGGTGATGTGATAAGCGCAGATAGGCTCGGATAGATGACATGTGGATCAGTCTCCCTTCCAAGAGTTTGAGTTGCAGTTGAATTCTACAAATACCATCAGACTGCAAGCAGATGCACAATCACTATAAATACAAGAGGTCGTGCAACATGGAAAACATACTCCAATTCAACACACAAATTGCCTTGGGCAAACCTCTCAAACGTCTTAAGATTTTTTTATTTTCTTTTTCCACCAACACACTTCAGTTTGGATAAACAACACTGTGAAGGCAACCGGTGACATCTTCAGTTTGGATAAATAGCATTGTTGCCATATAATCAACCGTTTTCAGAGCACCTTCAGTTTGGATAAACAATACTGCGTCGAGACCAACTGGTTATCTATCCAAGTCTCGGTCAAGAAGGATTTTCGAATCCTTATTGCCGTAGGTCATCTCATTAGCCATCTTGACGAAGTGAGATGTTACAGGTTACTACATTCCGCACATTGAAAGCCGAATTTGATATTGAACTTTGCAGAACTAGCAGCCTTGTCTTTAGGCTCTAGACCTCGAAGGCCGAGGCATGTTTCTTCCTTGCCGCAGTCACAAGATCAAGAAGTCAGCAGCGCGCTCAACGTAACATCAACACATTTTACTCCTCGGCCGACGAGTTGGCACGCCTAGCATACAATTGAATGACGTAATTAGCTTATTAATTACTCGGCTTGTGCGCCACGTAGACTTGGTAGTTTTTAGGATCAATAACTGTCTATCTATTTACTGTCGTTGATTGATTGAATGATCTTAAATTTAATTTTTTTTCTTAAAAAATCCATAAAAGATGATTTATAATATAAACAGTTATGAACACTATCTAAACTGATGAGGAACTCTTCTTCAATGTTAAGAGCCAGCCAAGCTCCTCTCTACCTCTATCGTAATAGGTAGTGGTCCTTTTTTGAAGCCAAAAACTGGAAAACTCTCGAAATGAACTGGAATTCCGGTAATGACCCTCCTTTCTCAATTGCATGACTTTGTGGACTCTCGCCCTCAACCGTCATTTTGATGTGAGCTGAAGTACTTTTTCCCTTTTAAGTAGGGGTGGCATTGGTACGATTACTGTACCAAAATCCATGTACCAATTATCATACCAAATTTTTGGTATAACAAAATCTATTATCATTACCGTGCTAAACTTTCTGTATACCAAATTTCGGCATGCTAAATAGTTCGGTTGGCATGATATGGTAATAGTAATCACCACTTTGTTTTAGGCCAATTTTTTTTTTTTTTTCCAACCCAATTCAAGGCCCAAACGTGTTTTGGTCACTCCCTTTGGATTTCTAAAACTTTTTTATTTAATTATGAGAATTTTATAAGATTTATTTAAGAAACAAAAAGTAAATAGATTGAAGAATTTCTGAAAGAACCTAATATGTAACATCCCGTCCCAAATTTCATTTTAACGTACGTGTGAATTTACGATTATACCCCTAATTCGTTTTATCCCATTAGTGTGTGTTGTGTGGTGTGGTGGGACCACACACACTCATACATTTTCTTTTCTCCCGGGATTCCCTCCCTCATTCCCTCACTCTGTCTTTCTCTGTCTCTCTCTCTCTCTCTCTCTTTCTCTCTTCCTCCCCGAGTTCATCTTCTTCTTCTTCCTCTACACACGGACATACATACAAACCTAGTCAAACCTCCACCAATCAAGAAACCAAGACCACCCTCATGCTCGTGAGGCTGAGAGAAGTCCAGTGGTGTCATTTTCAGGTAGGAACTCCGACGTTTTCACGTCGATTTCACGAGCTCAGTTTTGGTTACTGTTCATGCAAATTAAATTTACTTAGTTTTTGGTTATTTGAAGCTTGTAGATGTGTTTGTGAGGTCCCAAGGAGCTTGGGAGTGGTTCGTTGGGTGAATTTGGACGTCGGGATCGTCCTGTGCAAAGTTGGCCGAACTTGGATCGTTGTTGTAGGTGAGATTTCATGGTTTTTAGGCCTTAAAACTAGTCTAACGTTGTTCTACTAGTCATAAGCTTCATTTTGGTATAAAGATTGTGAAAAATGGTTGAAAAACGAAGGAGAAAACAAAGTTTGAAAAATTCCCAGTTTTCCGGCGACGGCGCCGGCGACGGCGACGGCGACTGGCCGGAGAAGAAAGGAGAATATTCCGTTAAGTTTAACGGAATATTCCTAACGGCAGTGACGGCGTCAGTTAACGGCGTCAGTTAAGGTTAACGGAATATTCCGTCAGGTTAACGGAATATTCCTGACGGCGTCTGTTGACACCGTCAGTGTGCAGTGCACGTGACTGCGCGTGGGGGCGCGTGGGTCCGTGACTGTTCAGGCGCGTGGGGGCGCGTGCGTGGTCCAAAAATTATTTTAAAAATATGGGTGTGATCCTGAGGTTGTGTAGATCACGTTGGTATATTCAATTGTCCATTTTGAGCAATGTATGAGAAGTTATTACGAGAAGTTGCTTAGGTGCTTTTAAATTAATGTTTTCGTAACTTTGTTGCGTATAGGTGATTCGTTTCCCGAGGACGAACGTTCACATTCGAGGCAGGGGGGCTACGACCCTTCTAATTATCAGTGAGTGGGCTTTTGTTTTCCGTATATACCTATATACATTTAAATTCCCAGAAACAGATTAAAAAGAGTAATTGATTTATGCCATGCACTTTATTATTATTACTTATGCATCATCACATGCATTAGTAGCGGCATACATATATATAAATGTGTATTTGGTGCTGTGGACGCACAGGTAAGTGCCAGGTAAGAGGTATTCTTGTTGTTATGCAATTATAGTTTGAGATGTTTAGAGAGCTCATAATCTGCACCCCCGGTGTTAGTGCTCCCGCCCAGGGCCAGGGCACAGTCCTTCACGTGATGTTCACCAGCACCACACGCTCGCCTTGGATCCAAGTTAGGTGCAAGCCTTGTCGGACAGACTACATTAGGTGGTTCCGACTCGTAGGTGACCCGCGATTATTCGCATAGTCTTCACGTGATCGTAGCACTAGAGCGTATATATTACACCCAGTCCTGTCGGACAGACTACATTAGGTGGTTCCGACTCGTGTGCAGATTCAGATGTTGAGTTGAGATTGGAGCTCTAGATGCAGCGGTACATGTCACGTTAGGTGACTCCCGACTGCCAGATTATATGTTATTGATGTGAATTATGCTTGAGTATTTATAGTTGATTATGAGATTCTGATGTGGCATATTCTCAAGCATGAATGGCATATTATGGAGCATGAATGGCATATCATGGAGCATGATTGACATATCTATACATACGTATATATGTTCATTTTCTGGGAAGTATACAGGTTTTACGGCGAGGGGTTAGAATGTATTTTGCTAAAGAGTTTTCAAAGAACTTTGTTTTTGCCCACTCACGCTTTTGTTTTTGCGCCCCTCCAGGTTCTAGTGGTCTAGCAAGTTCGGTGGTTTATCCCAGAGGGCGTCCCGGCATTTCTGACAGACACTCACCATTGTAGGGTCACCTTCGGGTGTAAATATGTCGTATCTTTTCCTTTTGGACTGTTGTAGACTTGCTCTGAACTGTGTCTCACATACACTAGTATTATGTATGCTTTTAGGTTTTTAATTATTCGTACTTTTATATTACTATCTTAATAGCTTCCGCACGCGCACATGGTTACGTCACCTTCGTGTGACGGCCAGCATGCCCTGATCTCGGTTGGGGTGTGTCATAATATCCCTAACAAAATAGTACAAAGATTCCTAAATTTCATCTCTACTTTCTTTAAAATTGTACAAAAATTAACTTGATAGACGAAGTCAGGGAGAAAGACATCCAATTTGATGAAGGAGAAGATGAGATGGACTCCGGAGAGAGAGAGTCGCCGGAACTGGAGCTACAAAGATGAAGTCGGTGGCTAGATGAGTGAAAAGATGAAGAGTCGTAGCGCAAGAAGACTTAGGTTTTTTTATTGGGAAAGTTGAGGTTAGAGGGTGAGATAATTGGATAAATGACTAGGAAAAAAATATAAGTGCATATATAATGATAATAATACCTAATTATATATAAATGAATAAATAAATGATATAATATTAATAGTAGTGATACGGTACATTATACCATTGGTAATAGTTTTGAATACAATTACCGTACTAAAAATGTATGGTACGGTACAAATACTGTACCATTACCAATGGTACAAATTTTTTGACACAACTTTGGTAGGGTAATTTGGTTAAAAATTTCACCCCTACTTTTAAGTGGGTTTATTTAGCAACAAAATTGAAAAACCGGAAAAGCTCCCATGCTCCAGCAATTACATCACCATTACATTCTATCTTCACGTGATTACTGTGAATCTGCAGATGCAATGACTTGCAAAAACTACAACTACAATTATGTTTCAAACATGCAATATTTGTAACGATGAGTCAAACTCGGAACCTTACGTGCTCGGGCGCTCAAATACGAGTGGACGTGAATACTTTTAATCAAGTGAGTTATCCGCACTCGCACGAGGAACGGAGCGAGAAAAACATCAAAACTCAGAGTATAAGATGCAAATGCAAATCCCAGAAATTAATCACTGATTACTGGAAACCCAAACACTAAAAAACAGAAAACTATAATCACGAGAAATAATGAGTAATTAGTGATCTTTAACCACCACGTTAATCAAAAGGGCAAAAGAGTCGGTTGAAAAAGACGAACCTGGAAAGCAGAAGACGCAGTTCCGAAGACAAAACCTTTGGGAAAGCTACCCCTGTTGATATCCAAATCCGACAAACATGTTGGAAACCCAACAGCCAATAGAAATGCTGTGACGACCAAAGCTAGGCCTCCTCTTTCCGACCCCATCACTTCTCAACGGCGGCGGCGCGGCGGCGGAGATATTAAGAAGGAGATTGGCTTCTAATCCCTGCTTAATTAGAGAGAGATTAACGAAAACTACAGGGGAGGAATTTGTAGAAATGGGTGAGGGAATAAGGGAAGAGCGTTTATAGTGGTGAGTATATTTGCAGTGAGAGACAGACAACGTGAAAAATGGGTGGTTGAGTTCGATAAGGCATTAAAAACGTAGTGCAGTGGGTGGTGGTCACCACCAAAAGTGGCGGCGCGCTACCCCAGAGAGAGAGAGACAGAGTGGTGTTATTGGACAGTGGGGAATGAAAAACCAAACTCCTGAGTTCACACGTTTTCATACCAGAATGATGAGCATGGTGGATGCATATATATATTCATATCATAAATGTATTTGTGTATCCAGTCCATGAGGATTCAGATTTCAAATTGCAAATTGATTCATTTTACATTGCCCTTGCCTTTATCTATAATCCTGGACTGTAGTGGATTGTTTTACAGCCATTCCTTTGTTTGTTTTTGGAATATATAGTGTGCCTTATAGTCCAGCTTGGCATTCCTTGTAGGAAACGTACCACATTATCCGGAAATAATTTTAAAATGATTGAAAAAGTTTATTTTTTTTTAACAAGCGATATTATATATACTAAGCAGGAGGAGGTGGGCTTAGCCTCACAATAGGCTAACAATAATGTAGTTTAAATTGCATTTGACAAGAATCGAACCTTAGACCTATCACTTACAAGTGAAGAATAATACTACTAGACCGTAGTACTAAGTAGCGATCAAAAGTGTTTTTAGAAAAAATGTTTCTGTGTTTTAAAAACACATGAAGTGCTACCTATAAAAAACATCAGTTATGTTTGCACATGCCATGTGTTTTTCACACACGAGGTCACAAGTGATGTATATATGTCCTATCAGTTACTGATATACTATATTCAAATGTAATGTAATATAAATTGTGTTCTATCTAACATTATTACGATATAAATAATAACATAACTAGTCATTTCGTAACATCCCACATCGTTCAGGGGGGTGATCTTTATATGTATATTCTCATCCCTATCTAGCACGAGGCTTTTTGGGAGCTCACTGGTTTCGGGTTCCATCGGAACTTCGAAGTTAAGCGAGTAGCGAACGAGAGCACTCTCAGGATGGGTGACCCATTGGGAAGTTCTCGTGTGAGTTCCTAGAAATAAAACCGTGAGGGCGTGGTCGAGGCCCAAAACGGACAATATCGTGCTACGGTGGTGGAGTGGGTCCGGGAAGTGGTCCCCCCCGGGCCGGGATGTGACATTTCAGTAAGTATGGTGCAAAATTAATAATTAATTTATGGCATTTAGTTAAAATGATCAGTGAGATTGTTATATACTTCCTCATTTTGGTTCTCGAGATTTGAAATTAATAGGAATGATCTTTGAGTTTGCCACCATCAATCATTTGGTCATTCTATGAAAATTGTGTTAAACAAGGGCTAAAATGATAAAATTACTCTTAATTTAATAAACAATGGTCCAAAATAATTTGGCAAAAAGTGAGAGTATTTTTGTCTTATCCTTATTTAATGGAGATTTTTTACGGAATGACCAAAATGATTGATGGTGGATAAACTCATGGACCACTTTTATTGATTTCAAATCTTAATGATCAAAGTGAAGAGTTTATGTTAATTTTAAAGACCATTTTAACTTAAAAACCTTAATTTTTTGTCACTATTATTCACTCCATACAAAAATATGAAGGGTGTAGCGATGGTAAGTCCTTTTTTTAAGTTTTTAACTGAACAAGCAAACAAAATTGGAATATTGTTTGCGTGACGTACGATAAACTGACTAATCTGTTTTATTCATGGCAAGATGCAATTTCTTTACGGTTAAAGGATGTGTGCCCATGGAAATGTTGTAAACTTGTTATACCCTTTTATGGCCTTTACCTAACCGATATGCGGCCACACCGACATATGATGGCATTGATTTATAATGTTTAATGTTGTGACTGTTTTTGTTGGACAACAATAAGGTCATTGCTGATTTATGACACGAAATGTTAGTCGGTTAAAAAGTAATGCGTGCAAAAAATAAGAATAGTAGAAATGATAAAGCTTCGTTGAATATGTGGACGCACGAAAAATGATAGAATTAAGAATGAAAACATCCGAGGTAAAGTAGAAGTGGCCGTAGTTAAAAATAAGATGAGAGAAAATCGGTTAAGATGATTTAGTTAAAAGCTGCGACTATGAGACGGAGGCTCAAGACAAACGGGATAGAGGAAAACCTAATAAAACTTTAAAAGAGACTATAATAAAAGTTATGAAATACTTGAAAGTAATGGAAAACTTTACGTAAAATCGAGTACAATAAAATTCTAAGATTTATATAGCTGACCTTACTTAATAAAATAACGCTTGATTGTTTTTTGTTGTTGTAGTATTGTGGCTGCTTTTGATTAATCTTTATTAGCCAGCTATGACATGCATATTTAACTCCGCATATTGGATACCTTTGGTATTTCGGTCTAAAATGGGTTTAATCGTCGCCAACCAATGACAAACCATATCTCACATCATTTGGATATAAAATAGGTGAGAAATATATGTAAACAATTGGAATGTGCTTTTAAGTTTGTTCGAATTCCTGCTCCCTCAGTATCGTTTGTATATATATAAATGAAAACAATACTCTTCCATAAATTATGGACTATAATCTAAGGAAGATCGTTGTTTGTATACAATTAAACAAGTATTGAATAATTTGATTAGAAACTATCATGTAATTTGTTCCTTAATTAGGAAATTGGTTGGTCAAGTGTGTTCCTTAATTAGGAATTAATGAGCTCTTTTGAAGGTGCTTTTAAAATGACGTTTTTAGTGAAAATATTTTTGAAACCAATCATTAGTAAAAATACAAGTAAATTCTCAAAAAAAATACGTAAAGCACTGATTATAAGAAGCACTTCAAACGTTTTTAGAACAAAAAAATATTTTCTCTCAAAGTATTTTCAGTAATTTTAAAAGCATTTCAAAACGAGTCTAAAGTTAATTCAGAATGATGAATTCATGCATCCAAAAGTGATTCGAACTTCGAAACAATGCAATCTGTTTTAACCACATGAGCAAGTAAATTAATTTAAGGGAATTTTAACGAAAAGCTATCGGTACTATTTACTTGAACGAAAAACCATATGTTTACACTAAAAAGTCAATCCTGATACTATTTACTTTATCATTTATTTTGTCTTTATCGTTAAAACCCAAAATTTTCAAGCTATTTTTATTAGTTTTCCTTTAATTTCGTGAACAAAAATAGTAGTTTAGTTTGGCTTTAAGTTTATGCAAATCTATAGACTATAATGTTCTTGTTCGCCACCCCAACTGTTGAACCAATGCAAAGACCTCACCATCTCCAGTCTCTCCATTTGATTTCCGAACAAGCATTGTCCTCCTCATCCTCATAGTCCGGCGGAGCAACTCCACCCATCAAGTAATTATCTGAACCAAACAGGGACCATAATGTAAATCTAATGCTACATTATTTTCGCATACGTGGACTCTCATTCGGTTTCAAATATCTCATCCCTATTTAGATTAGTTTAAAGTATAATATTACATTGTGTGTGAGTTTATTTGGTTTTACTCATTAAACCAATTAGCCCATACACCTAGGGAGACTGGTTCAATGAAATCAACTTGAAGAAGAATTTCTCAAAAAAAAAAAAAAAAAAAAACTTTAATCTTATAATTACATTCAACATATGGTGATACTGTAGAAATGTATGCTTATTTCTAAAATAGAATAAAATACTGGCATATCATTAATACCTTTCTCGACTTTTTGGTTGAGGTCAAGTATAGTATTTGTTCAAATTAATATTTGATACGTGAGTTAATGATTAAAAAAATAATATTGGAGAATATTTAGGCTAAACTGCATTATACGCCATGTATTATTGAACTTATCACGGTAAGTCGAACTGGACCTCACATTTATATAAGAATATTACTAGACTGTCGTTTCAGTGACTTTTTGTTTATAATTTTTTTAATTTGAGAGCTTCATTTGTACCTATTTTTCATGTTTTATTTTTTTAATTTTGGTTAAGAGGTGGGCTGAAGCCCAACAAGAAAACCCATAGAAGATGAAAATGGAGAACCTCTACTCATGAAGGCCCAAACTATGACCATGACCGATGGGCCCAGTGGGTCAGCATAATTCAAGTTCAAACTGAGGTGGATCCTAAACCTGTGAATTTCCCGGGATTGGAAAGGAAATGGAAGACGATGAAGAAGCTCCACCTCTCGCCATTGAAATCGACCAACCCCTGGGACCCTACTCTCAGCAGCAACCCAATTCATCTAGTCACAAAGACGACGACGTGTTGGTCGGCGTCACCGTCATCACCGGCTACCTCGGCGCCGGAAAATCCACCGTAAGCTCACTTCTTTTTTTGCTATATTTTTCCATTTTTCGGGAAAATATTAGAGCTTTGAGTGTGTTTTTGTTGGTTTTTGAATTGGGTTAATCAGCTGGTTAATCATATATTGAATTCCCAACGCGGGAAGAAAATTGCTGTGATACTAAACGAGTTCGGTGAGGAAATTGGCGTGGAGAGAGCGATGATTAACGAAGGAGATGGCGGTGCGCTTGTCGAAGAGTGGGTGGAGTTAGAAAAAGGGGGTATTTGTTGCACTGTTAAGCACAGTTTGGTGCAGGCATTGGAGCAACTTGTTCCCAAAAGAAAGTTTTTGTAAAACTATATTGAAATTTGTATGTTTCATTGAAATTTATTATTTTTGATTGTGATTATGATGAAATTTGAGACGTGGGTTTTTGGTTTTCTTTGGTTGTAGACTTGATCGTATATTGCTGGAGACTACTGGGTTAGCGAACCCCGTTCTACTTGCTTCGGTTCTGTGGTTGGATGATAATCTAGTATCATCTGTCATGCTTGATTCAATTATCACGGTGAGTTCTGATTCGTTTATCTAGTTTGTTGCTGAGTTTTGTGTTAGTTTTAATATCGGATGCGTTACATGCCAGTGTTGTATTAAAGTTCTAGCAATTTTGTTATGGGATTTTGAGTTATAATATTATGTGTTGGAGTACCATTTGAAGTTTGGAACTTGTCTTGCTAAATGCTTACTTAGCTGCACTAAGTGTAGATGCATATGGTATGTTAGTTAGGTTCTGTCGGTTCCACTGTTTTCTGTGTTTTAAACACTAGCTGAACTTGTTAAGTTCTTTTTCCAGAGAAGCTATGTGATTTATATTTACTATGTTGGTAGCAAAGGTTTATTCATCGATTTCTGTAACATGTCGTGGATGCCAAGAACCTCCGTTTTCAGCTCAGTGAGCATCAAATCTCGTCTTCATTTCCTGAAGCATATCTTCAGATTGCGTTTGCAGTATGGTCTCCTTATGACTTATTTTGGATGCAAAATGAAGACGAATGTATAATAGGATAGCTTTATCAGACTTGGTTTTTTGTTACTGGTAGTTTTACTCATATCTGTTCTATTCTAGTGCTCTCTCTCTCTCTCTCTCTCTCTCTCTCTCTCTCTCTCTCTCTCTCTCTCTCTCTCTCTCGGGTTTCAACTTTGTATTATTATGCTGGATTGTATTGTGCTTGCTCTTCATATCTTACGAGTTTGGCTTTTTGTTGTAGGATGTTAATATTATTAACAAGGTTGATTTGGTTTCTCCAGAGGGTTCTGCGGATTTTCTGGAGGAACTGGAGAAGGAAATACATAGTATTAACTCACTCGCTAGTATCATCCGTTCTGTCCGTGGTCAAGTTGACCTGTCCAATATATTGGACTGTCGGGCCTATGATGCCACGGTGAGTCATGCGCATCTTCATTTTTTTGTTTGCTTATATTTGTAGTTCATACCGGTCTTCTAATAATATTCAAATTTTACTCAAAAAAAACAATTTAAAACCTTTTCTTTCTCAGCATGCTACCCAGTTAGCATCATTATTGGAAGAAAGTCGCACTCTTTCTACAAGTGATCTTCATGATAGTGGTGTCCGAACTTTATGCATTTCCAAGCCACGGCAGGTTGATCTTGAAAAGGTATTCTTGTGAAATAGTTATGATATGAGTTGTTTGAAATCAAATACTGTTTACTATTTAGTGCTGTGTTAACAACTTTCAGAAAGGTTAGCATTCATCATTACATTGTTGTTAGTTTGATTATTTTATTCATCTGTGAAAATTGATTGGACAATGAAGTTCTGGCAACTAACATCAATTGTTTATAAACTAAGGTTATATAGTAGGTAGAGAAAAGCAACAGTAATGAATTATTTACAATTTCTGCGGCTAAAACTGTGGTGTCAAAGATGGTGGATGCTTATTTCTCGTTGCTGCAGTTTTTCGAAAATCAACGGTAATCATATGTATCAGTCATTAATATCTGATGGTACTGTTCGATACCGTTTGTGGATTGAGGAGATTCTTTGGGAGAAGAAACATGACATGGATGTATACCGCTGCAAAGGGATTCTGAGCGTTCATAATTCATATCAATTACACACTTTGCAGGTACTGTTCGATATCAAATTATGCTACTGCTTATCTTGAAAAGTTGAGTCTTATGCTGCAAATACATACTTTGCAGGTTGATCCTGTACTTATATGGTATATTGTGTGCTATTACTGGGTCTTGTTATTTACGCAACCTTTTTTCATTGATAATGGCAGGGAGTCAGCTTTTGTTCTTCTCCACATTCTTGCCGGGTGATCCAGGAATTTGCCTATTTGCATTTCAGTGGGCTTGAACGAATCCGACGAAGAATCCCTTGCTTGATAGGGCTTGAGGTTAGAAATCCAAGATGAAATCTCTATGCTTCAGATGCGGAAGCGAGAAATGGAAGAGGGTTTAGGCTTTGCGGTTTACAGGTCATAATCTAAATGAGAATGTTCTCGCCGAGTATTTTAGATCGTGCGTAGTTTGTTGATTTGGTCACAATATTTTGTTAATTTTGAATACTTTCAATTATATACGGATTCATTATGCTACATTGAACTCTCGATGTTGTTTTGGTTGAATACTTTAAATCAGAATTGTAAACTCTTTCGACGTGTTATAACATGATGATGAGTGCAGATCGGTCACAAAACCTGTTGTTTGTCTATTCTTGCAATTATACAAATTCATTTTAGCTAGAATTCTGAACTCTCTCGACCGGTTGATTTGTAATATCATGTGAGTTGCGACACTAAAAAACTTCTCGATGAAACTTTTCTCTTGTGTCAAGTCAAATATTAGGCCAAAAATAATGTATGCATATTGTTCTGCTATATCTATATAACACTAGAAGAAGAAAAAACGAAGAAAAAAAACATCAAAACAAAGGAGCTGCATTTGCTATTTCAATGAAGGAGCTGTTTCTGCCATATCATTTTGGTTCTACGTCTTTAACAGTGCCGGCAGACGCATATTTCAAAAGAAGCTCGAGAGATTCCTTTCTATAGTCGATAACGGGCTGATTCGAAACCTCCTCGTTTATAATTCGGCATACCACGTACCTCTCAATCTGAAACAAAGGGAACAAAAAATGTCACTTACCAAACAATTTGGACAAAATTCACAACCTAAAACAAAAGCATATCATAAGAACTTTTATACGTAGTTTGCAGTCCGTACCTTATTCCTAATGCTGTCATTCAGCACATGAGCAGGTACTACACGAGGATTGAGCCTGTATTCGTTCATGACAAAGGGAGTTTTGGTCCCGTTTGGCGCCTTCCCCTCGTAGAAGTTCATGACGGCTTCAAACCCTACGATTACTTCACTATCCTTGAACAAAACCTCATATTCGTCATCGATCACCTTCCAGTAACCACCGTTTGCAGCCGTCTTAATTATCTTCCCTTCACTAGCGTCAAAGGGTTCTCTGTTGGCGAAGTAATAGGCCGCATTGCAACCAGCATTGTGTTTGAAGTCACCTGCGAGTCACAGAACGATAAGCAATTAGTTTTGAACGTAAAACAGGGACCGAACTCAATAGTAGTACAAAATAACAATCAAATCGGAAACTCACCATTCGGCAGCTGATGGGGATCATACTCGTACACATCAACCTCTTTTATAAGACCGTAGGTAGGCATTGCGCGGTCCATAATCTTGTTAAACAGAAAGTACACAACGATCTCATCTTCGGTGGGATTAAATCGATACCCTAACGGTAACCTGACCTCCGCTTCCTTCTTCCCCTCTTGGACGGTCGAACACTTCAACAGATCAAACCCCTCGTACTTGTCAGCGGACTGTGAGGAAGCTGAAGATGACTGCGAGGAAGCTGAGGATGCCATGGAGGAAGACAAGGACAATGACGCAGTTGATATTTTCTGTCACGGTTTGAGTTTTGAGCTCTCTGAGTTGTGGGATAAACCTTTGTTTTTCTGAAACCTATACATACATATATGCATGTATATATAGAGAAGCAAAAGCAATCAAAATAGGAATACCTAATGAATTCCAGCGCGAGTATCCCTTTTTTTTTTCTGGATTTAATTACCCTATTTATAGATTTTGGTTTGAATTAGACGTAAAACAATTTGATTCCTATTCTAGATCTACTTAATAATCGAATCCCATGGTACTTAGTAGATCTAGATTCCTATTTAATAGTCGCATAATTTGAATTAGACGTAAAACAATTTGATTCCTATTCTAGATCACATGGCCGTCCAACCACGCACAAAATCTAAGCCCCTGTATGTGTTACCATCCGCCGTCCGGTCTCACTTTCTTATATTTAGGGTCCTATACAGGATAGAAAATCTTCTTTAGAAGAACTAAAATTGAACCAGGAGTCGGATGAGATCAAAATACACTGGTTTCACTCCTCTTGTGTGGGGTGACCGTCCAGACACAAAATCCCTCTTTCCACACCTTCTGTCAGTTTTCTCACACCAAATTCAAAAAGCGTGAAGTCGAACGAGACCAAAATAAGCAATCAAACCAAATATTTATGCTAGATGACTCAAATTGGAATATCCTATCCGTATAATAAAGTAATTTAAAATATGGTACTGTGAAATGTTATCCCATGACATAATCAAAGCTCCTAGATTGACAAGGAAGGAGAGTGCGAGAATTGAATTTAAAAAAAAAGTTGAAAAGCCAAAGGTGGATGAAAAACTTACCGGGATTTCGTACCAGTCGGAGCCGAAAACCAGAGACAGAAGGAGAGGTGGGGAATTAGATTGTGAGTGGCGGAAGGACGGGGAAACTGCGCGTCTAGGGTTTATATAGCGGTAGGATTTTGAAAGAAGACGACGGAATTTCTTCGCTTTTATAACGTCTTTCCACGAGATACGTGAGACGAAATGAACTGTTACAATTACTTCTCCCACCGTCCCACGCAAACATTGTGTGCGAGTAAACGGAGACTTGCGGCTGTACCGAATCAAAATTCAAAAAATAAACCGACGCCGATTCACATTCGCACCGGTCCGGGTGGGGTGGGGTCTGTGTTGGTGAAAATAAAGAAAAGTAATGAAAATGATTTGAAAACTTTGAATTTTAACGAAAATAACAAAATAAATGGTAAAGTAAATATTATCAGAATTGACTTTTTAATATAAAAATATAATTTTTCTTTAAGATGAACAGTACAATGAATTTTTCGTTAAAGTTGCCGTGAAAATACGGCACAACCGAATAATTTGTTTGAATTGACCCAAAAAGTGAGTAATTTTGTTTGAAATGTTAAATACATCGGAGCGACGTCGTTTGACCTTTTCCCGAATCCCTTCTTCCTCTGGCGTTGCAGTGCGACTTCACACTGTCTCCAATTTCAAACCGAACTATGTGAGTCGTTCGACTCATTCCAGTTCCATCTGAAATTGTCGTCTTCTTCTCGTCGAACAGGTACTTTTCAAGCCCCGTATTTCTCGCTTTCTTCCATTGTTGTGCTTATGCATGAATGCTTTGTTAATTAATTGCTTCTTAATCTCGTTTTATTTGAGTTAATTTTGTCGATTCTTCAGTTTGTAGGGATTTTAATTGTTGTTTTCGTATTAATTTCCGTATAGAGTTCTTGTCTAATCGTTAATTAAGGTTTTCAGTCTGGAAAGTGGAGAGTTGCTTCTGAATTTCGAGAAGTTGGGATTTCTTTTGTGTACTTAGGCGTAGGTATATTCTTCTGCAAATGGCATTGGTTGTGATTTGTGGACAACCATGCAGCGGGAAGTCAAAGGCTGCGCTCTGCCTGGTTGAGGCTCTCAAAGAATCGGGATCAAATCAAATCATTAGGGTTATTGCTCTGTCCAAATTCAATCGGCAGCAAATAAATCAAACAAGAAATTAAAAAAAAAAAAAAGAATCGTTGGATTGAACTCATTATTCGGGATTCATGGCTGGGACTTAGAACGAGTCGCGTGAAATTGGGTAGAAATTCTAATCCCGGTGAGCAGTTGCCGCTATGCGTGATATCTTCGCCGGAGAGACGCAGAGAGAAGGGAAGTGGAAGAGGAAGACGAAGATTGGGGAAGAAGGAGAAACCGAGGAGGGAGGGAATGAAAGCAGAGAAGAGGAGAGATAATGATGGTGGAATGAGGGAAAAAGATCAAATGGGGGGAAAAGGGGAAGAGAGATAGAAAGAAGAGAGAGAGAGAGAGAGAGGAAGAACTTGTCAAATGAGGAGAAAAAGAAAAGGGTGATGGGGATGTTTGATAAATTGAGTGAGGAAAAAATATTAATATTTTATTATCAATTGTCAGAGTTATTTGTGTAGGGGTGGAGATGAAAAAAATAATTATTGTTCATTAAAGGTAGTTACTGTTTACTAGATGAATTAAATAGTGAATAATCCTAAAAAGTTTTAGACACAGTGGAACTGCTCTTAGTGCAAAACTTTGGGCTTAAAATATAAAAAACCAAAAACCGTGGGCTTAACCCACTACGATTGCCACAGCCAATATTCCACCTGCACCACTCTGGATCTGCAGATTTGCCAAAAAAATATAATATATTTCTTAACTGGCGTGGATTATCTACCTTTTCATTTTTATACTCTTCTCATGTCCTTCTGTTTGTGTTGTAACTGTTAAGTCACGTTAACATTTTATATTCATATTACTTTTTGTTTTATTATTTCTATAAAAAATTAATATAAGATGTTGACGTGGCTTAACTGTGATCACACATCACAAGAGGGCATGGGGAGAGTATGGAAATGGGAGGGTAGACAATCCACCTCCTTCTTAACTAGAAAGACTCCAAATTCCAATAGGATCCTCTTCGGATTCTCTTGGTGAGGATTTTGAATATATTGTAAATCGTGTCCATTCATTGTATATTATGTGGTTAGTTTTTGTCAAGCACTGTTTGTATTTAATTTTAAATAAAAATATTTAAAAATATTTCTAATCACGTGATGTATGATGAACAAATACAATTCACATATCACGAATATCCTCACAAAGAGTATCTGACGAGGATCTGGATTCCTCCAAATTCGCAAAAGCAGCTCTGACTCATATCTTTATTTTATTAAGTAAAATGATGGTAACCAATAAAGTTGGTTAACAGCTAACACCTACGCAATTCCTTATTTTATTTTAGTTTTGGAAAAAAAAACCCGGTTAAGCTCACGGGATGACCAGTGATTGAGATAAATTACATATATATTTTATGCGACACTTCTTGAGTATGATTTTTTTGTAAAGATAGACACCAACCTGTCCCTTTTTAAAAAAGAATTATAAACCCGGTGGTGCCAAAATACTTTTTATTAACAACATGTTGAAATTTTATATAAACCTCATGTGCTTTTCCTAGTGATTCTTTGAAAAAAAATGTTTCATTGACCCATAAGCGGTTGAACATTGTTACATTTTTCTACCAACCATAATAAAATACGCTTTTAGTACTCGAAGTATTTTTACTTTTTCTAGATACAATCTCAAATATGGCCCAAATAAATTTCCAAACGAAGTCCTAAAGTATATTTACTTTTTCTAGAAGGGGAACAACAGTTGGCAAGTTACGATTTTCTACTCCTTTGAAGTTCGGAAAAACTATAAGAAATTTCACCCTACACGTAACTAGAGTCAAGTAGACTCACCAACTGGGAGCATTGAACCTGACATCTCATAATTTTTTATTTATTGAGGAGTCGCAATCTGTGTCCTTATCATTGGGCCACTTACTATGGTTTAGTAAGTGATATTTTACAATAAAGGCTTCTTAAATTCATTATCACTATAAATTTTTCTATCAAACATAACCGAAACGCTTAACACAACCACAATCAATCCCATATGGTCGAGGGATGAGATTCTTTTGGTTTGGCCATATGGGGTTGGTTGGTTCCAAAACCCCACCGTTTTCCATTTTTGCACTGCACCAAATAGATGTGACGTGTAATTTTCTTTTCCCTCCACCGGGAATGAAAAGGAAAGGGAAGAAAAAGAACAAAGGGAAGTCAGGAAACATTTTGACAACGACGTGCTTGAAATAAATAGTAAATGCAAATTGGAATTATTGTAGAGGATTATCTTCTTCTGGGATAGTAATTAGCCAAATGGAGTATGATTAGCAATAGAAAATAGTGATTAAAACTAATTAATCCAGTTACCGTGACGGTTGAATCGCAACCGTCAATTATATTCTTTTTATATCTCGACGCTTAGTTGTAGCGTTTGCTTACGTCATGGCGTAGGAATAAAAACAACCAACAACCAAAGTTTAATTTTAAAAAAGTAAATAAAAAGTGCAAGACACAATAAATAACAATGATTTCGTATTAATTCAATTACGTTATAAAATTAATTAATTGAATGATTGTTTTCTGTCTAAATCAGCGAGCCTCTGGATCTGATTAAGGGTCGAGTTATTAATTAAACTCCAAGTCCAACACGAACACAAAATAATAATAATAATAATTAAAAAAAAAAACTAGAATTCCTATAAATTTGGACTCACATTAAAAGCTAGACTCTTTCTCTGTTTTGAGGCTTTGAATCTCCACCCTTCCACGAACCCAAAACCGGTAAGCATTTCCCCAAAACCCTAATAATTATCAGTTTTGGGAAATGGGTTTCTGTTTTCGTTAATAAATTCGAAATCTTTTTTTGGATTTCATTCCTTTTTGTTCTATGTTGGATGATTGGTTTGATTTTGCTTTTGATTGGATCTGAGTTGAAAGTTTTTGGATTTTCCATTTCGGGATCTGGGATTGGTCGGTGATCTGTAAAAATGGAAAGTCATGGCATTTATTTTTGACCTAATGCTCTGTTTGGTTGCTGGGAAAAGGGTGGAAAATTGAGAAGTGAATTTGGAATCTTTTCAGTGGATTCTGTTGTGGGATTTACTTGTAATTTTCTCAGCACCCAAATGGGAATTTATGTTTTTGGGACATTTATTGTTAGGAATTTGATTTTGTGGATCTTTGGATTTTGTTGCAGGTTGGATCTTTAGCTCAACACTTGTCATTGTCCGTTTCTTTACGAATTTGGCGTTAAATTCGCCGTGGGGAGGTTTAGAATTTTCTGGTTCATAATAATTGTGTACTGAATTGTGTTGGGTTGTGATCTTAACTTTGTGTCTAAGTAAGGATCGCGATGGATTTACAGACTGATTTATGAGTCTGATGGCACGATCAGAAAGCGAAGAATTGCATATGTTGTTGTGGAAGAAGTGGAATTTATTGTTTCAATGCTTGTAGGAATTGCTCGGATTCACGGCAATATATATACAAGCTTGTATGTTATGGTAGGTTATGATTTTTGCTGTTCTTGGAGATTTAAGCTGAAGTGCTTCGCAATTTAGTGGGGGTTATTTTGGAATTCTAAAGTCAGGGTTTCACGATTTGGACATGAGAAGCTCCTGGTTCAGTAAACTCTCCCTCATTTTAGGCCCTAGACCGCCACTCAATTGGTTACTCTTGTGTGGTGTTATTGTACTCGCACTAATTGCAGTGCTGGGATCATCTTCTTCAAATACATTTGACTCTCTAACTCCCACTTCAGTACCCAACATATATACAAACTATAGGAGGCTAAAGGAGCAAGCGGCGGTTGATTATCTGGAGCTGCGGTCTCTCTCACTGGGGGCTAGTCGACAAAGAGAGCTTGGCCTTTGTGGCAAAGAAAGAGAAAATCATGTGCCTTGTTACAATGTTTCAGCAAACGTTTTAGCTGGGTTTAAAGATGGGGAGGAGTTTGATCGGCATTGTGAAGTATCAAGAAACAGAGAACGGTGTCTGGTTCGCCCTCCTAAGGATTATAAGATCCCCTTGAGGTGGCCAGCTGGTAGGGATGTGATATGGAGTGCAAACGTGAAGATAACCAAAGACCAATTTCTTTCATCTGGAAGCATGACCAAAAGGTGCTTCGCAGTTAAAGCTATATATTTGGCCGCTTTTAAATAGTGATGTCTCAACAGTGAATTAAAACATTTACATTTCTCAACTCTTTACAAATTGAATTAGTTTTTATGCTGTTTACATATTTTTTGTTGCGAGTGAATATTTATTTCTGTACGTAATTATTTTTTAACTTCTTGACAAAATATTCAGGTTGATGCTGCTAGAAGAAAATCAAATTGCCTTTCACTCTGAGGATGGTCTGATTTTTGATGGTGTCAAGGATTATTCTCTTCAAATTGCGAAGATGCTAGGTTTGAAAAGTGACTCTGACTTTCTTCAAGCCGGTGTAAGTCTTCTTTGTGGATTACAGTCTGTAATTATCAATTTTTACTTCTCTTGGGCAGTGTGACTCTTAGATTTCAAAGAGGCTAGAATTGTTAACACATATCCCTGCTGTTGTCTCATAGCCCAAAATTTAAGGTTATGCCTGAAGCAAAACAAACCATGCTACTTTTGCTTCTTATTTGTGACACATGTAAAGTCTGACTTGTGCAAGATTTATTTTAATTATATCTACGTTAAACTACAGGTGCAAACTGTAATAGGTTGCGGTTTTGGTAGTTTTGCAAGATTTATTTTAATTATATCTATGTTAAACTACAGGTGCAAACTGTACTGGATATTGGTTGCGGTTTTGGTAGTTTTGGAGCTCATTTAGTATCACTGAATGTAATGGCTATTTGTATTGCGGCATATGAGGCAACTGGCAGTCAAGTTCAGTTGACCCTTGAAAGAGGTCTTCCAGCAATGATTGGCAACTTCATTACAAGACAGCTTCCATATCCAGCATTGTCGTTTGAAATGGTTCATTGTGCTCAATGCGGTATTGTTTGGGACAAAAAAGGTAACTGGAATTTTCATTGCGCATATTTCTCCCTTGGAGTTGCCCTTTGCTTTTTCCGAATGCCCTTCCTCTCATGGATCCTTAATTAATTCTTGAATCAGATTGGATGTTGCTTTTAGAAGTTGACCGGGTACTCAAGCCCGGAGGCTACTTTGTTTTAACGTCATCGACAAGCCAACCATATGGAAATTCGTTGAGCATGAAGAATAGCATGGTCACAACAATGGAGGAATTGACCCCGAAAGTCTGTTGGACTCTAAAAGCTCAGCAATATGAAACTTATATCTGGCAGAAAACTCTGGATTCTGATTGCTATACATCTCGGTGAGGATCTCTTGTGGATAATTGTTAGTTTGACCTTTGAAAGTTCAGTACTGTTTAAAGCTTTGGCATTGAATTGCACTATTGAGCTAGTGTATTCCAAGAGCTCTGCTCATTTTTCTTCCACTGAAAAGAACATTAGTAATGCTTTTCTTTCTGTGCTTTATTGTAGCAATCAGGGTGCTCTACCAGTTTGTAATGAAGGGCATGACGTTCGATCATATTATAAGCCTCTCGTATCATGTATAAGTGGGACCACCAGCAAACGCTGGGCTCCAATCCGAAATAGGTCCTCTAGTCCTCATCGATTGAGCTCAGCTGAGATTGAAGTTCATGGAAAGTATTGTTCCATTATCATTCAGTTCTGAGCTTCATTTGCTCTGCCAACGTATTGATACCCTTTTACCCTTGCAGGAGTTCAACCTGAAGATTTCTTTGAAGACTTACAGGTCTGGAGATCAGCTCTGAAGAACTATTGGTCTTTGCTTACACCATTGATATTTTCCGACCATCCGAAGAGACCAGGCGATGAAGACCCATTACCTCCATTCAACATGCTACGCAATGTGATGGACATGAGTGCTCACTATGGGGGTTTAAATGCTGCTTTTCTGGAGGAAAGAAAATCAGTGTGGGTGATGAATGTCGTGCCTGTCAATGCTCCCGACACACTTCCTCTCATTCTAGATCAAGGTTTTGCTGGTGTTTTGCATGACTGGTAAGTCGGTTTCAGTCTCTTCTGAAACTCTGACTAACTTGATACTAGAAGATTTTTCTTTGTGGTGTAAATGCACTGTTTTTATGAGGAAAAAGAAATTTGAGAATGGTTAACTCTAATTAAGGCTGACAAACTTTGAACGTAAAAAAACTAGGACTCATTTGTGCTCTTTATATCCTATGCTCTTCCCCTTTCTATAAAATTGTGCCTGCAATATAAATTTCTTGAGTAGAGTTGTCGTTGTGATCTATCTATCGGTACAGGTGTGAACCATTCCCTACATATCCTCGAACATATGATTTGTTGCATGCAAATGGGCTGCTCTCACATCTCTCTTCAGAGAGGTGCAGCATGATGGACTTATTCTTGGAGATGGACCGGATTCTGCGACCTGAGGTATTTTTATTTTCCTCTTTTGCTTATATTGTTAACCTTCAATATTTCCGTGTTATGTGTGAAATTGATCATTTTGGGACATGAATTTATGACCATTTGGCAGGGATGGGTTGTTCTCTGTGATAAAGTGGGAGCTATAGAGATGGCGCGCGTGTTTGCTACACAAATACGTTGGGAAGCTAGGGTGATTGACCTTCAGAATGGAAGTGACCAACGACTACTTGTCTGCCAAAAGCCGTTCGTAAAAAAATGATCATTTTACCTCAGAAGCCATCATTGCGGACATGTACAATTGTTTTTCCTCTTTTGCTCTGGTAACTTCTCTCGTCTTTCGAAAATTCAAATTTGGCTTGCGCAAGGCTGTCCAGTCTCCTGATTTAGTGGCTCTCAGTTATCAGCCCTAGGACATAGGAGGTTTAGAACGGTTGCCGGGTATTTTTCACTGAGCCTCAACTTGCGAGGAGCGATGTGGGGTTTGGGTAAATCACGAATTAACTGTCATTTTTGTGTTCGTTAGCAGATTATGATCTGGCAAGAAAATGTGATTTGTGATTAGAATCCGAAGAACGTCGAAGGCGCTCATGAGTCATTACTGGAGTGAGCATGTGGAAGCTGTAGATTAGAATATTTCGCACAGAAGTAGCTGCAACTCGTATGTTTTTGTGTTAAGGCGTTTGTAGCAATTCATTCATCCATTTTTTTTTTCTTCGTGCAATTTTCTTCTTCTTATTTGTTTATTCATTTTAATATTTGTAAGAACAAATCCTTGCTGTGTCCAAAAATCAAAGAGTTTGGACACATTTTCGTGTGATCATAAAAGGTGCTGAGTTGCGAAATACCGGAAGCAATTTGTTATTGACTTGAGGAATTTGTATTGTTATAAAATTCCCTCTTTCTTTGAATTGGGATTGATACCTCAGCACGCTATCTTACATGTGGTAAATTTGCAAGCTTAGTATATGGACAACACAAATCGCATGATGAATTTGCAAGCCTAGCATGCCATGAATCATACGATGAATTTTTAAGCCTAGTACGTGTACAATATAAATACTCTCAACATATATGGTGCCACCAAGGGCTAGTACTTGCGAACCGCACCCCTTTTGGTGTAAATATTTCGTGCAATAAAAAATCAAATACCAACATTGTTATTAATATTACGGTATGCTATTACTCACTTATAAATGAAATATCTCTTAATTTTGAATTTTATGAATAACGAGTTTAATAACTAATTACGGTTAATTCCGAGAGAGGGGCAAGTATTCAAAGGCGTTCATTTCATTGCGCGCTTCCAACTCCGAGTGTCCTCCTCTCTTTCAAGCATTCCGAACGGACGGTCCAGATCTGGTCAGGGGCACCCCGGAAGTTGCTCGATGTTTAACAGCAAACACCCCCCTAATCCTATTATTATTATAATTATTATTATTTCAGTGAGTTGAGTTCACCATCGTCTTCGCTTTGATCATCATCTTCGAACGACCATTCTCTCTCTGAAACGAAACGATGTCGTCGCCCGAGAAGGAGAGAGAGTCCCAGGTTTACATGGCCAAGCTCGCCGAGCAGGCCGAGCGTTACGAAGGTCTCTCACTCACACCTCACTCTAATTATATGTACATGTAGATTGTGAGTGTTGCAGCATTGTATCGGATCTTACAGAATTTTGTATGGAATTACGGAACGGATGCAATGCCTTCGTTTTTGTTCCATTTTTGTTGCATTGGAGGATTTCAAAGTTCTTATTAGTCGACCGTTACGTTTGTAGATTTGATCATTGTGTTGGTTTGAACTTTGAGAGAATTAAATCTCATGGATTATGCTATTTAGACAAATACTTATATATATAGATATATATATATATATATTTCAAAGCTGGCATTGATCAGATTGTGTATGTTTCAGCATTTGTATCGAATTTAGAGAATTTGTGGTATAAAGTTCTGAATGATTTTTTATTATTTGTTAGATTTGATCAATTTGTTAAATATTATGGAACATATTGTTTGGATTAATATTGAAAAATGGAAATGAATCGGACACGTGTTTTTGGCGTTCGAAATTGAATGTGTGTTTTGCTGTGTGGGTGGGGTTGCTTGCTAGTTTGATTTGGTTTTAAATGGGTGAAGGATATCTACCCGGTGATGGTTTATTGGTCGTTGTTTCGGTTTAGGGTTTGATCGTCCTTTTTTCGGAATATAGGGAGAATCAAATGTATACACTTTTATGCGTAATGTTGAAATGAGTCACTAGATGTATGTCAAGATGAGTTTCTCTCTGAATTGTAATGTTTACTCGATGATGCAGAAATGGTTGAGTGTATGAAGAAAGTTGCGAAACTTGACCTTGAACTGACTGTAGAGGAGAGGAATCTTCTTTCTGTGGGATACAAAAATGTGATAGGTGCTCGACGGGCCTCTTGGCGCATCATGTCTTCCATTGAGCAAAAGGAAGAGTCTAAGGGAAATGAGCACAATGTGAAACTGATCAAGGCTTACCGGGTGAAGGTGGAGGAGGAACTCTCCAAGATTTGCAATGACATTCTGTCAATCATAGACAAGCACCTGATTCCCTCTTCCAACTCTGGAGAGGCCACTGTTTTCTACTACAAGATGTGAGTCCCATTCATCCTACTGTATTTGAAATTAATAATGTTTTTGTGACCAATAGTTACGTGCATGTTACAGGAAGGGTGACTATTACCGGTACCTTTCTGAGTTCAAGACCGATCAGGACAAAAAAGAGGCAGCTGATCAGTCACTCAAGGGATACGAGGCATGTTTAATCTAACCACTTTTCACAAATGGACGTTAATCAGTGATTATGTATGTTTTATTCTTTACACCACCTATCAGTTGATGTGCTCTCCAATTCCCACGTCTTTTCTCAGGCTGCGTCAGCAACTGCAAACACAGATCTCCCATCAACCCACCCAATCCGTCTTGGTCTAGCCCTCAACTTCTCTGTCTTCTACTATGAGATTATGAATTCTCCTGAGAGGTATCAATGTACATCTGTTATCTGATTATTTTCGTTGAAGCAACTCCTGAGATGTTTGTTGTTATCGGATACTTGTAGGGCATGCCATTTGGCTAAACAAGCATTTGATGAGGCAATTGCAGAGTTGGACACCTTGAGTGAGGAGTCATACAAGGACAGCACCCTTATCATGCAATTGTTGAGAGACAACCTCACTCTCTGGACCTCTGATTTGCCTGAAGATGGAGGTACAGCATACCTCGATGCCTGATTAACATGCGTTTACCGTTTTCAGAAAAACCCTAATCAAAATTGCCAAGTAACACACGTTTACAATATTAATCCTTCCTAATTCCAAACAATATAAAGGAACTTTCCTTTTCAACTTACTGTACATTTAGAAAGGCTTCGAAAGACTTCTGTTTATCTTCAGCTCCTCTTTGTATGAATGTGAAACAACAACGGGCATGCTGTTGGTGAATGGATACAGGTATCAAAAACTGTATGAACTTTTAGGGTAGTATGTGACCGAAAGCATGCGTAGGTACACATACAAAGGTGCCTGTATCTCTGTGCAGGCACCGGCATGGTAGAAGTTTCTGTTCTGAATCACAATTCAGATGGAAGAGACTTAATGTGAAAGTGCTTTTGTGCAGGTGATGACAACTTCAAAGGTGAAGAAACCAAGCCTGCCGCCGAATCTGCAACTGCTAAGGTAAGTGCTTTTTATCTTTTTCTTTGGGGCTTAATCGGTAATAATCAATCCCTACTAACTGACTGTTACTTTGGATAAAACACAGTAAATCTTGCAGCATTGATCGGGTTACCTGAAATAGCCCGGAAAACAGCAAGTAGAAAGACTTCTGCAAAACGCAACCCCTTAGCATTTCTCACTCAGTTTTCGCGAGGGAATTTGACTCAAGGACGTAGACATAATTTTTTTACGATATTGATCCTTCTAGGTTCCAAAGAAGATTAGGATTTGATCAATTTTTCTGGTCTTATTTTTGTTTCTGGATTGATGGTTTTGCTACATGTTCTTTAATATAAGCTTCTTATGTTAAGCAATAGACTTTTTATCTTCTTTTTACTTTTACAGTCCCCTTGCTTGTCTTGCAAGTTTGAGATAAACTTGACTTTTCCAATATAATATATATTTTGTTAACGATGGTGAGCATTGTCACTTCATTATTTGAGATTGAATAAGTCTGATTTAATTTACCCGCTACTTGAATTTTTTAAGCTTGTTCAAACTTGAATTATTGTGATGGCGATGCTCACTATCAATAACAAGAGCGACTAAATGCATTCTCGCCAAAGCCGGCAAAGATTTCGCCCGTGGACCGAAGGGACGAACACGCTGACCGCAAAGAATTGCAAGACAGACTTGCCGCCAAAAGTTTCTATATAGAACGGTAGAAACGGAGGAATTTTATGCACTATAAGCCAAGAGTACGTTATTAGCAATCCAAAAATTTCAATCTACACTCCTTAGAAGTGTAATTTTCTTTCTAATTCCAAAAAAATTGGAGTGCAAAAGCAGATTTTTTTTTTTTTTAGTGCCAATAACAATTCCGTTTATATACCTTTTCAAAACTGTGAAGCAACATCAACATCCACTGCTGCGGTATAACCCTCAAATGCTAATTAAGATTTTCAATCAAGTTCATACATATTAGCTAAAACCACCCTGACATTGTATGGTCACGGAAAAAGACTGGATGACCGGCATCGTATAACATTAGAGCAAACACAATACGTTCGAACGAGATATAATTCTATACAAAAATAATCAGTTATGGTTCTTCCTTGACGAAGAAATTTTGAGGCAGGCAAAACTCTTCCTCGCGATTCAGGAAATCCATCTCCTCGTCGTCTGGTTTCTGAAATTCAAGGAAAAAATGGTAACATATGTAGATTTCAGTAAGTCTAAAGAGGAACAAGAGATACACACATAATTAGTCCCTTGGGACCATTTGAATGTTTCATTAGAAGTAATTTCAGTAGTTGTTTATCTCAAGTCTCACATATGCTTCCTCAAGCCTACCCTTTCACCGAATGTATGCCTCAAACTCGAATAATGCAGCTATTTAGTACCTATTTACCTATAATGCAGTGCAGAGATGAGCGTATATTTTGTATTTCTAGAGTTGTTTTACCAAAATATGAAGCTTCTAGTTATTTTACATCCATATTCTGCACGTGGCGCTGTGAATGTTCAGTGTTGATTACCGATGAACATGGATATTTAAGTTTAAAAGTTCCATCATAAGATAAAGAGCACAGAAATATGGAAAAACTGAATGATAAAATTAGATACCAGCATTTCCAAGTTGTAGAACCTCTCTAGCAATTGCAGAACCTCGTCAGCAGAGAAGTGTCGATCAAAGCTGTGAAAACAACACAACAATGAGTAAGGCTATGCATCAGAAATTGGAAGCTTTTTAGAATAACTAATATAAACCAATAAACAGAAACGTGAAGTGGGACAAACCTTCTACGAAGAAATTCCATTAAACCATAAAGCACGAAATGACGGTGTATGCCTGCGCCCAAACAAGTAGCAGATTGCTCATATATGTACTTTGCTTGCTTGTATATTTCCAAATAACATGATAATGTAAGAACAAAAATGGAAGAATTATGCTAGGGCGACTAATCATAGTATCCCTCAAAAAGTCACTCGCGTGTGTGGGGCCGACTAATCCTAGTATTCCACAAACAGTCACTCGCGAGTGTGTGGGCGACTAATCCTAGTATTCCACAAACAGTCACTCGCGGGCGTGTGGGCGACTAATCCTAGTATTCCACAAACAGTCACTCGCGAGTGTGTGGGCGACTAATCCTAGTATTCCACAAACAGTCACTCGCGGGTGTGTGGGCGACTAATCCTAGTATTCCACAAACAGTCACTCGCGGGTGTGTGAGCAACTAATCCTAGCATTCCCCAAAATGGAAACGGTATTGTATTATTGCCTAATTAATCACCCGTCGTGCATTAATGTTGATTCAGAACAGAAACTTCTATATTGAAGTTTTTTACTCCAATATAGAACAGATGGAATGTTGATTTATTATAACTCCCCTTATATTGACTTGAACCGTCAGATTCGAAGTTCGGATTCGGTAAAAAATTACAACTATATTTCTGAATTTTTCCTACCACCACAAAAAAAGATGACTTCTTTGCATTTTCTGGGTGAAAAATTCTCCATACGAAGATTAAAGATGCTAATTAACCACCCGTTTTACAATCAAAATTGATAACTTACATAAAATTGTCACCTATATAACAAACCAAAACTGGAAATCCAAAGATAATAAACTGAAATATGAGCATTAATTAGAGAAAACCTGCCTTGTAATTTTCCGGGAGGGTAAATTTCAAGAGCTTCTAACAGTCTGAGCTCCAATTCAACCTGTGATTGCTCCTATTACATTCACCATCAAATTTAAAACCAAATAAAATCAACATGTATGTGTGTGTGTGTGTGTGTGTAATCTAGAGAGAGAGAGAGAGAGAGAGAGATAGAGAGAGGAGAGAGAGGGACCTTTGGGAGAGAAGAAGCAGAGGAAGGGGGAGGTTTGCAAGGAGAGTGTACGGACATGCCGTCTTGTTCCTCTTCTTCTCTGCCTTTGCCACCACTCCTTTCCATTTTAATTCAATCGATTTTATATAATTATTTTTTGAACATGAAGAAATCTAACAAATTTTGAAATATTCAAGAGGAATACTGAATTTGGAAAGTGAAAGTGAAAGCGAAAGCAGATTACGTTCTGTTTTTTTCACTTTTTTTTTGCTAGGTTTTCCTTTTTGATCCAAAACGCTTTCTGGAAATTGAAGTGGCCTTGTTTTTGGGCTTTTGGAGTAAAGCCCAAGTTTGTCCTGGTCTTTTTGTTGACTTTATTCGAGTTACTGATTTGAACTTAAGCCCAAAATAAGTAAATTATTAGATAACGTGACATCCTAAATCGCTCTAATTTATTTATAATAATGTATGTATGCGTGGTGTGTTTGTGAGAGCGTGGGGAAAAAAAAAGAAAGAGGGGCTCGCTGCTGTATTGAAGTTTTTTACTAATTTACGGTGAGAAAGACTGAAACTTCGATTTAGAAGAAAATCACTTACTACTTCAATTAACTGACCTAATATTAGGATCATGATGCCAATATTGTTAGGGACATAGAATGACAAAGAAAAAGTCAATATGTCACTATTTAATTTGCAACAGCTTCCATTTGCACACGTCCAACATCATGCGCCCTTCATTTTTTATTTTTTATTTCTTCTTCTTATTACATTTTAGGAAATAGAAAACGGTCAAATAATTCATTTCTTTTTCTTTCTTTCTTTTTTATCAATAATAATTCATTTCTTTGGTTGGCCATATATATGTATAATTAACTAACTTTTTAATCTCTACTAATTAATAAAACAGTCATTGTCAACCAAAATCTTATGAAATTATTAGTTTATCCCTCTAATTAAAACATAACATAAATAAGAAATATGGGCAGAAATGTAATTTCACACAACCAAATTTTGCTGTTTTTTTTTTTTTCAAAGTCTCACCTACATATAATTCTAACATATCTCTAATTAAAAAAACAAAAAAACAAAAAAGAACAAAAAAACTTCCCACTCTCACATTCTCTATCACTCTCTGCATCTTTCTCGCCAAAATCCTCTTCAACTGCTCTAACCACCCCACCTCCTTCATCCCCTTCTCCCACCCCGCTTGCCTCTAACCCACCTGCAAATTATGTAGGCTCTTCCTCTCCTCCAACCTTAATCACCCTTCGCTAAACCCACCACCCAACAACTTCTCCCACATCCTCTGCGTTTTCCCCCATGACCCCTATTTCGCCACCTCCTGCCTCTTTGACCCATGAATCCTAGACCGGAGGCCCTCCCACCATGAATGGGCATCCAATGTTCTGAAGGTATGAGCCATATTATTTAGTTTTTGAATCTTATGCAAGGTTGGAGGAAGAAATTTTTAAACATTTAAAATCCCTTGCAGTACGTTCTATGTGTCATTGAAATACATATATTAATCATGATTTATCACTCCTCAATTACTTATTTTGTTGCATTCGATTGTTTTTACTTTGTTACAGGGCTTGGTTTCATCCAAGTAGAGTTCCACATTATACAACTTTTGGGAGATGTACTGAAGTTAGTGATGATTTTAGTGTTTCATGTAACAATATATTTACAAATTATTATAAAATTCTGAAAGTATTGCCTAACTCATAAGTTTGGTTTTATTTCACTAATGTTAGTAATTGTTTTCATAAGTTCATGTAACTCATACCACAGTGAAAAGATTTTTTTTTTCAGAATGACATATACATTGCACATTGATTATCACAATAAAAAGAAAATTGAGTTGTACACGTATAATGTGTATGCCGGTTGCTAGTTTTTCTAATAAGATAACGAACGACTAGATTTAAGTACTGAGGTCTAAACAGTAACTAACTTTTTAATTTTTCTAATAAGATAACGAACGACTAGATTTAAGTATTGAGGTCTAAACCGTTACAAAAAAAAGAAATTATACCGTTACAAATACGGGGTATTCAATACGCGGTGCATTGTAACCACCTTGTTACCCTTCGTGGAATTCATAAGATCTTAAGTAATAAAACGTTAATAGTTTTCCAAAACAAAAAAAAGTAATAAAACGTTAATTTTGGCTAGTATTTGATTTGTATTAATCAATTTCATCCCTTGCCTCTTTAATTTTTCTATTATTTTAAGGGATAAGTTCGTTTTATACAAACGCCATATACTTCGGTGAAAAACATACATCAATTTAGCTCAAACATACTCCTCAACAATCTTAACGTAAATTTGATTAAACCTAGTGAAATTTAAGCACAATCGAGCATGAACATTGAGTTCAGAGAATTAGGCAACGTAAAATGAATTTCAGAGAGTAAAATGTGATCGTCTTTGGATATAAACGTACATAGAAACAAACAGAGAGCATTTGAGTTTAGAGAAGAAGTTTATGCTGTAATATAAAAAAGAATAAACCAAAATTTAAAAAAAAAGAAAAGAAAAAAAGGTGCAAAAATTGAATAACGAACCTATAACAGTCTCTTCTTTCACCATCCAGTTTCTCAGTTAACAGTCTTTATCTCCATTAATGTCTGCACTATGATCTCTCTCCCCCCTCATTCTCTCTCTCTCCCTCTCTCTCTAAAAAGCTTTCAACTTTTTCAATCCCATCTCTGCCCCTCACTTAATCAAGCTCTTTGGGTATCTCTGGGTTTTATAATTTTGGATTCTGTGACATCTGCTGTCAAAATTTATCTGGTTCTCTGGTGTTTCCAGAAAACGAAAGCAAAAAGAAATCATTTTCTACGTTTTCTCCGCATCAAATTTATATAATAAAATAAATATCCTCATCTCCTCGTTTCCAACGTTCATATATGCTTTGATATCATTGCACGCGCACCCTTTTGTTTTGCCCAACTTCTCAAAAAAATCCAACTGCAATTCGTTGACAATCTTTCTTTGGGTTCAATTTTTTTCATCAGATTTTTTCTGGGGTCTGAAAAATGGCTTCAGTGATCAACCAAGTTCACTCTCCAATCCGAACTTCTCAATTTTCTTCGCTTTATTTATCGTCCAATAAGATTTCGCCTTCTTTTGCTTTGCTCAAAGTTCGCTCGCTTTCTTCCAGAGCTTCAAGCTTGGCCTTTTTACCGTTGCCGGAGGCTGCAAAGCCTTCACCGGAAATTGGATTTTCTGGCGAGGGGTTGAAGTTTTCAGGGTGGAGTCAGCAGCTGAGACGGCTGGGCTCTGTTGAGTTGCTGCCGGTTGCTAAGGCTGCAGCTGCGGATGCTGATGGTGCTGAGATTGAAATTGCTGATGGGTTGGATTTTGCTAAACCCTTAAATCTTTCTTCCTCTTTTAATATTAAAGTATGGAACTTGCAACTTTTTAATCATATGATTGGTTGCTGAGAAAATGGTGGGGAAAAAACTTTAAAAAGTAAAAATCTGAAAGAAAGAAAATATATAATTTCACGATTTCAGCTGCTTTTTTCTTTTGAGAAAGATCAAAAAATAGGCTCAGCTGAGTTTTAGTTGGACAATGATGTATTTTAACGGTATTAACGATAATTAAGAACAGTTTATTTTTTTAATCATCATTTAAAGATATCTCTGTAAAAAGTTAATCAAGTTAGAGATGGTTTCTGTGATTGTGCAGGTATGGGAAGCCTGCAAAGAGTTTTTCTGAGAAATTTCCTTTCCTGATTACCGGTTTCTTTTTCTTCATGTGGTAAGCATTCATATTCAATTTTCATTAATTTCTGATGATAATTATTTATTTCCAATAAATCAAAGCAGATGTTCATAATTTTATTTTTCTGCTTTTGTATCATGTATTTATTAGGGAGTGTATTCAATTGGGAATTTTAGAGATTTTAATGGATTTATAAATCTATGGATTTTTACGGAGTTTAACTGATTTGTAGAAATTCTATGTAAAATTTTGATTCAATTCTCTCGAAATCTCATAGGGAGAGGTGAGATTTGTGAATGCTTAAAATACACTATAAAATTTCTCAAATTCCTCAACTTTTCCAAATTCTCTAAATTCTAATTCTAATTGAATACACCTGAAATGTTAAAAATTTCTTTAAAATTCTAATTGAATACACCCGGATTTCTAAGGATTTTAGTAAACTATCTTAAAATTCTGATTGAATTCACACATTGAATTTCAGAGAATTACTTAAAATCCTGATTGAATACCTCTAGATTCATTACAAGAATTAAAATCCCTTAAAATCTCAATTAAATACATCCCAGTAAATGTCATCTTCAACATACTCAACAAGAAGGTCTACAATTATTTCCCATATCCATAGTATGTTCATCCTTCAGTCTCAAACTTATTTCGATTTTCGTTTAATTTTAGTTTTACTTACAATTTGTAGGATTTCCTTTCAGCCGTTGTGCAGTTTTGTTTCTGTTATACATCTCCTTGTTGGAGTGGTGTACTGTCTTGTTTCTTGGTCCGCTGGCTTGCCAAGGCGCGCAGTAAGTACCGTTTCTGCGATTGTTTATCTTCTGTTTTCAATCCGCAATGTGGCTTCCACTGAACTGTGTAAATTTTTTGTTCATCCAGCCGATTGACAAGGAGCAGTTGGCGCTACTGACCCCGGTTGCATTCTGTCACGCCCTCGGACATGTCATGTCCAATGTTTCATTTGCAGCTGTTGCTGTGTCTTTCACACACACCATTAAAGGTATTATGTTTAAGGGCCGTTGGAAAACCAATTCCTTAGTAAAAAGATGAGAGACAATCGAGTTTACAGTAGTTTTTGTTATCTTTGTCGACAGCACTGGAGCCGTTTTTCAATGCTTCCGCTTCGCAGTTTGTTTTGGGGCATCACATTCCCTTATCCCTATGGCTGTCATTAGCCCCTGTTGTGATCGGTAACTCTTTACTCTTTGATCTTCTTCTGTTTTATTAATCTTACACGCACACAGCGCTGACATACACTCGTTGGTAGCATAGAGTCTTCTTGTGTATTTACCGAAGTTAACTTCTGTTTTAGGTGTGTCCATGGCATCATTGACTGAACTCTCTTTCAACTGGCTTGGCTTCGGTAGCGTGATGATATCAAACATTGCATTCACCTACAGAAGTATCTACTCGAAAAAAGCAATGGTGAGCAGAGCTTCTGTTCTTTTCTTCGTGCTGCAGACTAATTTCGATCACTTAAAATGTGTTTGAACTTCAACAGACAGGAATGGACAGTACAAATGTGTATGCTCACATTTCAATCATTGCTCTCTTGGTTTGCATCCCACGAGCATTACTCGTAAGTTCATCTTTTTACTGAAATTTTAAGGATGATATAGCGAACGTCGGCCTCTACAAATTCGTGTCTGATTTATTCTGGATTGGAATGTTTTATCATCTCTACAATCAGGTAGGCAATGCACATACCATACGGAAACACGATGATTATATTCACCTGCGCCATTGCCCCCCTTTGTATGATTAACTACTTCTGGGATTACATTTGCTGCTTGCCACCAACACATTGGAACGGGTTGCCCCACTAACGCACGCAGTCGGGTTCTCCATTGTTGTGTTCGGTAATTTATATTTTACCTCATTCAAACCATATGCACCTCAAATCATAACTCAGTTTGTTAAACAGTTTGAACACGAATCGGGTTTTATCATGTGTTCATAGTTTCTCGGCTTCATGTTTGGCAGGCAATAGAATCTCTACACAAACTGGGATCGGAACTGCAATTGCAATTGCTGGTGTTGCCATCTACTCCTTAATCAAAGCAAACTTGGAAGAGCAAAAACGGGTAGAGATTTTTCGACACTTTAACCACGACATTTCCATTTTATTTTTCGTGACAAACTTCTTCGATTCAAAGCAGCCATTTTTGCTTGGACTCACATGTATCTCATACTATCCTGCATTTCAGAAGGCTGCTGCAGTTTCTACATCATAGATTTATAGCCATTGGAGGCTCTGTGGAGAATGCTTGAGTGAGAAAATAAAAGCTCTGAGAAATAACATCGAATCGAGTTGAAAGCATCGGGAGATTTTGAATTTGTTGGCATTTTTCACTTCTTGTATTACCAAAATTTCAAGTGATCTCCGAAGAGATTTGATCACTGTTGCACGGCACTCGGCGCTTAAATTCTGAATCAACAATTCATCAAGCAATATTGGGCGAGAGGGTTTTCGAGCTCGGGACATCAAAGTGCAAGGATAAATACTTTTAACCAACTGAGCTACAAACACCTTTCAACAATTCTGAAGGTTTTAACGAATGCGCTAAAAATGACGGCCAAAGAAATGGCTGAGACATCTTGTAGAAAAAAAATTGAGACTAAACCATTGAGCACAAAACAAGAAACATTTTTCCTACAATTATTGGCAACAATTTACTATTTCATTTTCCCTCATAAAGCACAAAAAGATTACATACGAAGAAAAAAACTCAATGAGGAACTAGGAGGCTATTATCGTAGCAAAGATCCTGCGAAGACTCGATGGAGATTGTCCGAGGTAATTTACAAATTCGGATGAAGGTTTACACTGGAAGATACGAGTGTGCGAGCCGGATCTCATATCCAATCAGCTTCATCAAATCATACTGCAGGCAGAAAAACAATCATCAATCAGAAACGCGATTGATGCAAGAGACCATAGAAAAAGGTGATGCAAGTTATATGGAAACAGAACGGATATCTTTCATTTCGGAAAGGAACATTTACTTACCACTTAGGCATATCCGGTGCTGTAATTGAGATTAAACAGCCAGTCCCTGCGATTCTCTGAACCCATCACAATTTTGAACCTTTTAGCCAAGGTATCCACATGATCGTCACTCTCGTAGTCAAGCTCTCGCCTACATCTTCTTCTGACCCTTTTCAGCAGTTCTTTCCTTGGTTCAAAACCAGCATTTACCTGTCCAAACATTTATTATATTCCTTACAGAGGCAGCAAACTATGTACTATGGACAAGGTTACACCACCAATGACAAGAAGAATGAAGTTACCATGTCATCAATCACCAAGACCGCAGCTTTTGGATCTCTGTTAATGAGATGAGCGTCTACAAGTAACGAGTACGACTTTGCATTGGGTTTGACGCCCACACTAACCAAGTGCTCAAATACTCTTGAAGCTTCAAAAGTCTGCCAAAAAACCATACGACCAGTTCAGCAAGATGTTATGATGTAGGACAGAGTTGGGCAGCGAAAATTAGATAGCTTAGCAGAAGTGAGGACACAGAAAACTTAAACAATAATTAAAGATAACTGGAATCACTCCAGGGGCCTGAGAGAGAGAGAGAGAGAGAGAGAGAGAGTAACTTACCTGCTTGTGCTTTCCAAAAGCATACATGAGAGCGTTGTAAGAATGTATATCAGGGGTCAATTCAAATGTGGAACTAATCGCCTCAAAGGTCTGGTAAGCACGCTCGATCTGCCAGGTATTTGCACAACCTAATATTATGCAATTCAATGCAGCAACAGATTTGTATGGAGGGTCTGCACGGCTCAAATTTTCTAATTGATAATACACCTGGGGAACATCAATATATTTCAAGTTAAAAAGCTGCAAAAGAAAATTCACAAGGGCAAATAGACGATGGAGTAATGGACCGAAACTGGAAGCACTCTCCTTGGCCCCCTTTTCACCGGACAGACAATTGCAAGATATATATTCATTTACTAGTTCTTCTTTTCTGGATTGCTCTTATTATAACAAGTTTCAGTTTGTTAAACGGTGACTTACAGAAACCTGAAAGATTTACTTCACCGGGACTAGCAATTACATCACTGATGCACAATGAGAATTGAAAAGTTGGCAGCTGCACATATGCAAAATTTAAAAAGTGCACAAAAAAATCATAAATTTGCATAATTTTGAGATAAACAAAGGTTAAAATCTTTACTAGCCTCTAGATATCTCAGAAACAAATAGATACAAGGTTTTTAATAGATTATATGTCTAAATCAAATAGGAATAAAGAAGAACTACACACCGAGTCCAAAGTTCCAAAACCTCCCTTGGAGCAGGCAACAACCAGCGGATATAATGAAGTAAATGGGGAGAATAGTTCATCTTCTGCTTCTTTATCGGAATTACCATAAGCAGACTCATATTCACGAAGAGTACTAAAAGCTCTTTGTAGACTCCCCAGTGATGCAAGGGCACACATCTTCGCACAGTAAGATTCTGGATTAGGGACCTTCTTTTGGCGCAACGAGCGTACTAAGATTGCCCATGATGCATCAAGTAAAGTAGTACTGTGTGTCCTGCCGGCAGTTGCAAGTGCCGACACAAGCAGCCCTTCATCTGTGGAAAGAAAAACAACAGGTCTTGCTTGCTCACCCCTAGCAATCCATTTGGCCATAAACTCCAGGGCATGAAATGCTAATTTGCTATTATCCTCTTGCAGAGCAACTTCTGCAATATGGTTGCACAAGTTCCACGGTGGGCAAAGAGCTTTGTTCTGATCCATTGACTGATAACACCCAAAAAAAACCTACATAAGGGAACATTGTGCAAAATTTTCCAATCCTCGATCTAAATATCTATGGTATGAATCATGTACCTTGCACTTGTCAATAATAGAAACCAAAATATCTAGCTTTCCCTTACTGACACAGCCTCGTACACATTCCCTAAACACCAGCATTGACAGCATGTAACCAGATTTTAAAGTCAAATCTATATATTTCAAGGCGGCATCAATCTGGTCCATTTGTAACAGCATGCCAACAACCAAGTCATATGACTCTTCGTCAGGCGGAGATTCCTTCCCTGTCTGCAACATCCTGATACATTGAAGTGAAATTGATTCATGCCAACATGTCTTTCTAGGAGACCCCTTCCGAAAGACGAGTGAAGAAAACAAAAGCCTTTAATCGGCACTTCAACACGAAAAATTCATTTTACTACTACCGATAATAGAAACCACGGTGGCAACATTAATTGAATTGTACAAGTTATAACTCAATGCAAATCATCATTTCATTAATGTAACAAAAACACATACAGAAAGCTTGCGAGAATCATAATCAAATCCACCAAAGAGCTAACCTTTCGAGCAATTTATTGGCGGCCTCGGTCTCTCTGGCCTGGCGCATGGCCTTGAGGACGAGATTAAACGACGCCGTGTTGGGCGTGATACCGTAGTCCTCCATATGCGCCACCAGATCCAGCATCTCCCCCGGCGAGGCTCCCATCATCAAATTGGCCCTCAAGTAATGGTTATACAAGCTCACATCGGGCTTATTCGGCTTCCCGTTCTTATCCAACGACCGAACCCAGAACTCGAACAGCTGCTTCATGTCCGGCCATCGCTGTGACGTCATCCAACCGGCGAACTCGTTCATCAGGCTCTGCGCGTCTAGGTTTTGCGACATGACCTGGAATCGGGCGCTCGGGGACTGGTTGAGTAACCCGAGGGGTAGCAGGGACTGACCCATGGGCGAGTTGGGGGCCGGATTCCGCCAGTTCTCGTTGTACATGGGGCTGCCGGAGGCGGGGTTCGGAGGGAGCGGGGTGGAGGCGATGGGGTGAGTCGGCTCGACGGCGAGTTGGGGCTCCTGCGAGAGAAATGTGAAGGTCGTGATGGACTTGAACCACGGGTTCGTATTTAGGGTTTTCGCCAGCGCTCGGGTCAGCGCGAGGATCGCCATTTGGGACGCCATTGACGGAGCTCAGTCACAGTGAGAGTGAGCTGTGTGGTAAGTTAGGGTTTTTAAGCTTTGGTTTCAGTGATTGGTAATCGTGGTGCAGTCCATTTCTGGAGGGAGGGTTGTATGGTAATTTTAAGAACTTCAGATGAGTGATGTCAGCAGCATATTCTTTGGGCTTATAAAAGTTTTACACGCGCGAGAGTCCAAAATGTCTGGTGTTGGGTTTCATGTTCTTAAAAGCCCAAATGACAGAAGACGCTCCAACTTTTAGGCCCATTTTTAATTACAAGCCCAAAATGTTACTTTGAATCCATACATCAGTTGGTCGATATTTTTAGCTGCTGCGTCGACTTTTGGGATCAGATCCTCTTTGGATCCCGTCGGGATCAATCCATCCTAGTCGTTTATCACAAACCCCGCAACCAGAAATGAGACATAATTTTTGGCTTCACGAATTGCATCAACGACCACAATGATGTGGTCTCGAGACTCCGAAGAATAAAAATCCGAAAAAGATCTGGATCCCACGTTTTGATTCGTCCATTGCACGAGTTGAGTTATGAAGCCAGTTGGTGCGACTTGAATTTGTCGTAATGGCACCGTTGTATGTTGCATGCGTAATGGAATTATGCAAGTAAATTACATTGTTTAAACAAAACAAGAGGTAGGGCCAAACGATCAAACCGACATGATCAACAAACAACTTGGATGAGAACATCATCACATGGTTGGATTTGGATGTTGGTAAAAAGATCAAATGATCACACATTTTTTTGGTTTTTCTTTTGTTCTCTTAATTTCATAATATATATATATATATATATATATATATATAGAAAGCCTTTAAAGAAAGGGATATCTATTTTTTATTATAAAAATAGAGATTGATTGTGGCGTCTCCATACCACATCGAACTTTAACGATCCGAACCGTCTATTTTTCAAGTTGCACCTCATAGTTCATCATTGCAAAACATTAACCAAATAGGAAATATTTAAGACATCCAATTGGGTTAAAAGAAATTAACGAATTATCTTGATAATTAAATAGATAAATGGTTTCGGATTGAATTTCATTTTTGTAAGGATGATCTATGAACCGAGACTTACAAAATAAACAGTTTGGATCGTTAAATTCAATATGAAGTGGGCCCCACACCTAATTCCTATTTAAAAAAAAATAAAATTCCTTTGCAATCTATATATATATATATATATATATATATATATTTTATATGAAACATATATATAATATTATTATAAAAAAAAGTATGAGGTAATATTTGATTAATTATGAACCTTTTATAGTTGAAGGTTCCTATTCCATTCGTAAGAAAGAAAAGATGGAGCATCTTACCTTTTTGTTTTTGTGTGGTCCACTTATTCTCATTAGGTCTGGTAGGAATTTGAAGCTCCCGATCAACAACTTTTGGGACTCAATTCACTAAAGTCGTCTAAAACCAACCTCAGCATTTCAAAGAATACCTTGCGACTGTTTCTCCTTTTGGTTTTGGTTCCACGTAAATAGTATCTTACATCGAAATCATAATCTGAACATAAGAAGGATTAACTCGATGAAATCACAAAATGAAAGTTTCGTGCACGTGTATCAGACTTTAATAAGTTCACATAAAACATAAATTGAACTCTACAAGATCTAATCTCTTGTTGTTTTTGGGTTACTTAATGATAAAGCGGTGGGATATTAATTGACTGATATTGTAATTTTAGTCTATTCTAAATACGGGCAATTCCTACGATGGCGCGACTTCTAAATTTTTGTTATCGATAAAAAAAATAAGCAAGGGCGATTCACCTTGGATCAAGGTGGGTCAACTGACTCTCAAACACTCTCCATGGAAGAGTTGAGTGTTGCCTTATGAAAATCTTAGATATCCTTGAAAACTGTCTTCCAGCTACTCGACAAATTGTCTTTATGGACACTGGTTGGTTGGTTAATAGCCTCATGTCTTTGTACGCATTGTTATGTGTATATGTCAATAGTTAACATATGTTGGCATGCTCGCTAAAAAACTACTCACATCAGTCGACATGCTCACTCAAGAGTTATTAACATCTAATGACAAGAGTGCAAATGACCTCATATCTACTAAGACTCGATGAAATATCAAACCACATACTATTCTGTGACAAAATTTTTTAGTCATTATGCGTGCTATTCTTATTGACACTTCAAAAATATTTCTTGAATCCGCCACTAATTCAAAGTTCCATTCCGCCTATTATGTAGGCCTGCATTTGCATGACCCCCAATACAAAATCAAATTTGACTTTGCTGTAGCCTCTTCTTTGATGATTGAGTTAAAGTAATCCAGTAATCCGTATCCATTAATGTTACGTGTCAATGTTGAGTTGCAAAGTACCGACATGGTGATGGCGACAGAATGTTTCAGATAAATATTTCCATTTGCCGTGATGACATAGAATGCCGTCCCATTTTCGGTATCCTTTCGTACCCTTATATTTTGTATGATCAAGATTAAGTTACGTTAATATTTTATATTATTTTTTTATAAAGATAATAAGATAAAAATAAATAGTAATATAAAATGTTGACGTGGTTTAACCATAACCACACAAACAGAAAGTATAGAAAAATACCGAAAATGGAAGGACATACAATTCTTGTCCGACACAGAAAGCATGGGGTTATTTGCTTCTGTGCTGTTTGTTTACTGTACACTTTATTTAGGAATGTGTCATGACTCATGAGTGCCGTGGCACCAACCCATTGGCTCTTTTAATATTTTATTTGAAATAGTTAACATGCTGACATGTGTATTGGGTTTGTGGTGAATGTGGAGGTGCATGCCTTCAAGTTCAAGCATACGTCGGAATAGGATCTTCTTTGTGGGGATATATAGATCAATCAATTGTATTTGTTTATCGTAAGTCATTCGGTTATAAATTATTTAAAATTTAAAAGTAAATATAAAGAATACCTAACAAAAATTGATCGCACGATATATGATGAACAAACATCTCTTGGATCTCTACAAAAAAGATCCGAAGAGGATCCTTGACCGCATAGGTCGACCAAAAGCCTTTTTTTATGCAATTTTTAAGGACAGAGAGAGGGGCTTAACCCAGTTGAGAACTAGTGAATTATATTAGACTTGGGGCACATTTCATGTAGGACATGTCACATGCTTAATTCATTTTGTATGAGTTGTTTGTCCACAAATTAGCCATTTTCAATAATTGTCGATATTTGAACTACATGTAAATCAACGAGTAAAAGTCATCAACTTATAAGTTATAAGTAAACAATTACCGTTCATATTCTTCCCAAGAATAAATATTGAGAAAATCTTAATTGTGTCGCCTACGGCATAACGCAACACACACACCATAAATTGTCATCCTTGCTTTGAACCTTAATGTGTTCCGACTATTATTCTTGTGTCGCCTTATGCGCTAGGCGTACCCTAAATCCCCCTATTCGACTTTTAACTCTAAAGGGATGTGTTTGATGGAAATTTCAATATGACATGTGCATTTGTCACAACTTAACATATATTGGTCATAATTTCAGCATGCCAAGGCTTAGATGGGAAAGGAAAAGAGAAAAGATTTTGGCTTTAGGAGATGGGATGATCCAACACGACAAATATATGCCTAACTTTTTAAGGTTTGTAGATGAAAACTTTCTCAACAAACTTTGAATCAAAGATGGAAAATTAAAGTAGCAAATTGAATTCAACCGTATGTGCTAGAGAAATTTACATGTTTTTTAACGTTATTGTGGTGCCTTAGACTAATAACGTTATATAATGCGTAAAGCGAAAAACATTCAATGTAATGTTATTAATTCGAAATGTCATCAAAGCATAGGAAATCTTGAACTCCAAGAAGAAATAAAGTCACCAGTGTGAATAGCCATCTCTCTCACAACAGAGATGCTGATGCAATGTGCCAAAATATGAGATGCCGATGCCTCATGCCCCAGTGCTAGCTTCACTATGACAACACACAGCTAAAGAACCACGAGCGAGGACAGAGAATTTGCCTCCACAGAACCATCTATCCCTCCATGGAAGCACGAATGGTGGGGCCCCCCATGCCCATAGACTAGTGCCAACTACCAAGTTCCCCAGTGCTAGCTCACTGTGACAACACAAGGCTAAAGAACCCTCTATCCCTTCATGTAACCTCTAAAGGCGGGCCCGGGTTGAGTTAAGTTGAATCCGAATCCTTGCAGGATCTTTTTTGCGCGGATCACAGGAATCTGTCAATTGTGTCTGATTATCGTACATCGTACGATCAGAAATTATTTTAAATATTTTTATTTAAAATTATACATAAAGACAAAAACTAACCATACAACGTATGATAAACAAACACGATTTACAAATTTATAAAATTCTCAACAAAAATGATCCGGAGAAGATTCTGTTGGGGTTAAGTTTTGATCACCCAGGTCAGTTTAAGACCGTTTTGATGGTCTGGTCTTACACAACAGTTCGTGTACATGACAAAAGCTTCTGCATGCTCATCTACCCAGAACACTCTTTAAACAAATAAATATAAATATAAATGTAAATTACAGTACTAATTGAATAGCATTTCCCCACACAATGTTAAAAACAAATCTAAATTATATATAAAAAAAAAAGGTTTAAAAACCATATCACATACGCACACCCACCGTCCCTCTCATATTATTGCTTTGCCTACTAGAAATTTCCAATCTCCCTTCGCCACAGCTCTCTCTCTCTCTCTCTCTCTCTCTCTCGCCACTCTCTCTGTTTCTTCTCTAGCTCAACCAGCGCTCTCTCTACAATCCTGCATCAATCATGGCTGCTTTAGTGTATATTGTGATCTTATTGGCCCTCACTGGCCACTCAAGTAAGCTCCTTTGATTATTATCCTCTGTTATATTTTTTCTTAATTTCCCAATCTGACATGAGAAAACTACAAATCACGGCAATCCCTTTTGTCGAATCAAACAAAAACTCCACCCAAATCATAAAGTTTCAATCTTTCTTTTGTTCTCTGTTTTTTTTTTCTTTTTTCTTTTTATGATAATTAAGGATTAGACGATATTAGCTCCTCGGAGCAGGACGATCACAAACCCGAAGAAAAAAGGTCATGAATTAATTAAAATGGTTTTAGTGTGAAGTAACAGATTTTCTGGGTTTTTTTTCTGGGATTTTTAGGTGCTACTTATTGCGTATGCAAAGATGGAGTCGGTGATGCAACACTTCAGAAGGCACTGGACTATGCCTGTGGAGCTGGAGCTGACTGCAATCCAATCCTCCAAAACGGAGCGTGTTACCAGCCCAACACCGTCAAAGATCACTGCAGCTATGCTGTCAACAGTTATTTCCAGAGGAAGGGTCAAACTGCGCAGAGCTGTGATTTTGCAGGTGCTGCTACTCAGAGCCCAACTGCTCCCAGTAGTAAGTTCATTCCTTCTGAATCTTTATTTTTACCATTTTTTTTTCAAATTTTATTTATTTATAATAACATTCACTGATTTTAATTTTTCTGGTGATTTTCCAGCCGCAAGTTCGACATGTGTTTATCCTGCAAGTTCCAGGTAGGTGGCTGAGTTTTATTTCTGACATCTTTGCAAATTTATGAGCATTTTATCAATATATTTAAATGCAATTTTCCCCAGAATTTATTTTTCTCTTAAATGGTGGATTTGAAAAGGGTTTCTTGAATAAGCAACAACAGCTGCAAAAGTAATTTTGGATATTAGGGTTCATAATTAGCTTATTTGGAAAGTGATTAAGAAAAGTAGATCTACCTCTCCACCCTTAAGTTAATACTGTATTAGCTTGATCTGTTGTATCAAGTCATAAAACAGTGAGCTGTCATGAAATAGATATATCTAAAAGTTCTGTTTCCCCTTTCGTCTTCATTTCATCTTATTGATTTAAACCATGGTTAATCTTTAGGGGTTTCGAACTCGGGGGATATCTACGAACTGGTTACAAACTTTTAATTAGAATTGGAAGACGAGAGGCATACTAAGAAATCAATAGTGGATGGTAAACCGTAGTTTTTATATTGGTTTATCGTCGGTTTAGCGTTCGTAGTGTTTTATTTTTTATTAAAAGTTTGTAACCGATTCTATTTACATTTATTTTCCTATGAACTTCAAAATTCGAGTGCATTATGTTGACATGATTTTGTTCTGTTTTGTTCTGTTTTGTTCAGTCAAGCAGGAACTGGCACGCCAACCACAGGCACGCCAACCGGTACACCCACAAACGGCACACCCACCACCCCAACCTCGGTCACACCAACCGGCACACCCACCACCCCAACCACCGGCACAACTCCAACCACCGGCACCGGCATCACAACTCCAGGATCTCCGGCATCAGTGTTCGGAATAAGCCCCACGGGGAGTGGCACTGGAATTGACAACAGTGGCGGCACGGCTAACTTGGAAGCCGCAAACCGCCTCTTCTTCTCTCTAGCTTCGGCTCTGTGCTTCACAGCGGTTTTACTGATGTGAAGAGCTGAAGGTGGGGGGTGTAATTGGCGGGTAGGCATGTAAGTTTCGACATTTTGGTGGGTGGTTGTGTAGGGAAACATCTGCAGAGGCATAAAAATCCCATCAGGGTTTTTAATTTTTCTGGTTTCTGTGTTTTGCTTTCCTTGCTCCATTGTGAAAAAGCTGGGGAATTCGATTCCATTTTGAGTGGTGCTGCTGCTAGTGCTTATTGGGGGTAGGAATCTGATCCTCTCTTTCTTTTTAGATCTTCCCTTTTGTACATGTATACGAGCCACTATTTTTTAATTTAATGGAACTACGCTCTACCCCTACCATTATTTCACCAAAGCGCCTCGCTGATTGCGTGACATGTTATCGAAAAGTACTAATAATACAAATAATGAATCCGGTTACATGCCGGATTTTGTTGCGATTTACAATTTTTTCGTTAGCCCCTATCACTGAGGTTAACAATCAATTTAGGTATCCTAATGGAGCCTGAACATTGTGTTTAAACTTACGTTTCATGTAGCATAACTACGAGACAACATCGAGGCAATCGAATGTGTCAATTTCAAGGACCCGTTTGATAATGTTTCGTTTTCGTTTTTAGATTAAATAAGTTACCTAAGAATTATGAGTCGGAAATAAGCAAGAGTGTACAGAAATGAAAAAATGAGAGGTAAAATCATTGTGTTGTATTATATTCAGTACAGCACAGCACAGCAGATTTGTTGGAAACACGGTTAGAATCCACCAGCTTGTCAAAACTACAAAAAAACCAACGGACTAGAATTATTGAACTTGACGTGCATGGCCGATATAGTGGAAAACAATCCAAATAAATTAAAGTATGTAACATGTTTTTCAGGCTACAGAAGTCGGACCTTTGATAGATGAGGACTCCTGAACTACCCACCAAACAATATAAGCCACAAAACCACTTAAATTCTACGGATTTATGGTTAAGTCAAGTTGCCGGAGCAGTGTACTCTTCCTCGACGCTTAATTCCGAATTCTCCTTTGTTTAGCGCCGCTAAAATCTATTATGCAATTATTGCGGCAGAAAAGGATGAACAATCAAAGATTAATGACGCATTCGGAAATGCTTTTAAAATAATCGAAAGAATTAAAAAAAAAAAAATGTTTTTAGGTTCCAAAAACATTTGAAGTGCATCCGTGCTTTTTCAGGATTCCCTTGTATTTTTACTAAGAATTGATCTCAGAAATATTTTCACCAAAAGCGCTTTCGTCCATTTTAAAAACACTTCCAAACGAGTCATAAAAGAAAAAAACATCAAAATTACAAATTTAAGAAAAAACTTTGCACGGATGATTCCGGATGGTTAGTTCTGACTTCTGAAAGGAATCTGAAGGCCGTCCATACATATATAAACATATGTGTGTCACTAACGCTAAGGTCAACAAATTGCACTCAGCTACTTTAAGACGATTCTTAACCACTAGGCATACACACGCAACTCCTTCTAGTTACATATGTAGCAGATAGTAATTGAAGATAAATCCTGATACAAAGTTACAATTACTGCCAGTAAAATGGATGCTTTTACATCCATGTTTGCATCTGGGGTTTGTTGCAAAGGAGTCGTTTCTATATCCTACTAGTGACCTGAACTGTCAAGAGATGACACAACTCAGATCCCGGGAACCCGAATTTATGTCTAAAAAGGTGCCAACTCCCCCCAGTTTGTAAAATATGTATGGCACGATATGAAATTGTGAATATCATTTAAGAGGAGATGGAAAGTAAACCTTCAAACTTGAGAAATACATTGGACTTCTTTGTACTGATCTTGTTGAACAAATTCCACAATCAACTTTGCAACAGAGCTTGGCTTTTCCACGTGAGGAAGGTGTCCGCATTCTGGTATTTGTCGTAAAATAGCATTTGGCAATTCGCAGTGCAGTCTCTGCAGCATACAATATAACAAACCACATGATTATCAACTGTATAGATTATACTCAAAAGGTCAAAAACACAAGGAAAAGGAACATTGTGTTCTACCAACGTTTCCAATACCTGAACGGATTGTTTCAAGGTAATTTTGATCATAAATGGTAGTTGTTTTCGTGTCATGATCTCTATTTATCCCTATAGAAAGAATTAAAGTATTACCACTCCAAGCTTGCTGCTAATAATCTGGTCATCCTCACCCCATATGATAAGCGTCCTTTGCTTTACCTGTTGAACAAAATGTGGATAACATTATTAAACAATTCATGGGTTTTGGACATTCTATGAGTAGAGCGAACATCCAGCTGACTCAAACTAACGAAAGATTAATTGCATTTATTCCCCTTGGCAAGAGATTAAGGACTTATGTGAGTAAAGAATTTAAACCACAATCTCTTTCTCATTTTCCTTTTTTAATCATGTGAACGCCTGTTCATCTTGGCAGAAGAGAACCTCTTTCCTATATGCATGATTGTTTTCCAGAAACTTCTCAAATCTAATGGAAAATAAAAAATAAAAAATAAACAAATTCAGATGTACCTGTTCTATCTGGGCACTAACATTATAACCCCCACTCATCATGAAATCCACAGCTGCATCCTCCCACCAAGGAAACAGACAATGCAAGCGGCCAATCTAAATAAATCGCAAGAAACACCAGAGTAAGATCTCTTCACCTTTAGAAGATCCTACAAGTACGGGAATATTTAACTGTAACATTCATCTATATAAATATTGCGTAAGTTTCGAAATAGAACCCCTTACATTAGTCCAATCTAAACTGGTAGCAAGTGATATGCCACTGAAGCTCAAAAAGTTTGCATAGATGCGCAGCGGGAGACTCTTCAGTATATACACCTGGGCCAGAAAAATGCCTGTCATCATTGTACTGATGACATCACATGCACATGCTCATATAAACAGTCACAAGAATGTATCAAGAAAAATATTCATATGCTAAAGCAAAAGGATTATGAGATAATAAGCACTCATTTGGTTGATTTTAATAGGGATGGTTCAACTGGTTCATAAAGTTCAAGGGCATGACCAATACAGAGAAATTCAATGGAAATAGCAGCTTAATTAGGTCAGACTTAATCGTGACTGAATTAGATATCAAGGATACAGTTCAACTGAACATCACATAAAAAAGGGAGGCCCCAAAATAAATAAGATCATAAATGGCTTTTGCAATGAGCACAGAGTCACAGATATTATACCCTCGAAGAGCACATGGTCTTAACAGAAAGATGGTGAAAGTAACATGTAGACAACAAGAAATTTGAGAAATTAGTGAGTTGAGCTAAACACTCACTCCAGCATAAGCTAACATTTTAGGCATGGTTGCTAGATTTCCCGTGCCTTCTGTATACACACTTGCATCAACCAACACCAGCCTTTCGACCTGAAAATGTAAGCTGAAATTTTCAAACTTTCATGGAACACTGCAGACGCTAACAATCCTGGCCGATGCATCAGTTGTAATTTCTTTCCAAATGAATCTACACTGCATAATTCTAAGATAAAAAAAGGAGAGAGCACTTACAGCTTCTGGATGGCTGACTGCAAAGTCGATTGCAACAGCAGCACCAAGGCTTGGTCCAACCAATATCATTGGCCTCTTAATGTAGGATTTCCAAAGCTGTCGTGAAATTTAAACAAAACATTGCTAGTCTGATCAACAATTCACAAAATTATCTTCATACAAAAATTAACTCCAATGACAAAATGTGGTAAGAAATCATAAAATGTACCTGATAAAAATGCTCACGCTTAGAGACCACATTGCAGGAGGGAAGTCTTTCTATCACATGCGAAGCAAAAATTGCAAAAAAGGAAAGAAATTTATTAAAAAGGTATAAAACATAAACGTGAAAGCAATTAAACAAATCCCTTTCGGGTCTCAAGCAATTGAAGGAGCAAACCTAAATCGGAGAAACCCCAACCAAGAATGTCCACAGCCCAAGTCTCCAATCCCGCTTCCTCGAGCAATGGATAAGTATATCTCCATTCTAAACAGGAGCTGAATAATAAGAGGCAATGAACTCCAAAGGTTCATAAGAGAAAAAAACACAAATATCAAAAACAAAAATTTAATTTACTTTAACAATGGCAGTTATTAGTAAAAGACCTGTCAAAACCATGGAGAAGAACCACGGGACTCGTCTCGCTCTGCACCAATGGCTTCACACAACTACTCATCACACTATTCTCTCCAAAACTCACCTGCATTGATATTGGCAAGGCATCCATAGATATTAAAGCTTACATTTTTAACAAGGCGAAGTTTTAAATTAATCGAATCTACGAGAAGTAAGATTGAAACTTGGGTGCAAGCCTGCAAGGGGACGGCCACACTGCTTAACAACTGACCTAAGTTCCTAACCCATGGAAATTAAACATTATTACCCAAAACAAAGTGGCTAAATTAAATACTACATTGATAACAGAAAACTGAGGAGATTGAAACGAGAGCTAGGGTTAGCTTACGGGTAGCCTTTCAATTCGGGCGGCGAGCTTGCGGGCAAACGGGTCTTTTATCTTTTCGACCTCTTTGGGAAGGAAAGAAGGGAACCCGGCAGCGGCGGAGCGAACCCTGAACCGCCTTTTGATTTGGATTGTGCATTTCGCGGCAATGGGTGTGGAGCCTCCTGTAAGAGTTAGCATGTTGTGTCACCTGCGGGTGAGTTTAACATCCGGCGGAGGAAGAACGCCGCTTGCAGTGGTTTGTTTGGCTGTAGTATCGATACTCTGTATCCCGAGAAAGAGGATGGTCTGGGTGGTCTCTTTTGTGTTTGTGTGGCGGGAGCTTCTTGTGGATACGGTGCGTTTCACGTGTCGTTTGGAAATTACGATGAGAATTTATTAATTAAAATTTCCCTATTAAAATGACTTAGGAAATTGTAGCAATGTTCTTTAATTTTAATCTAATTAGAATGTCACTCGATATTACGGCCTACTGGTATTCTTCTTCATTTGGAAGTAAGAGATCTTAGATTCAAATCTCGTGAATGACGAATTCGATACCAAATTAGATTGTTCATTATGTGGCTTAGCTGTCTCCCTTTAGTGTAAAAATATCGATGTACTAAAAAAAATAGACTAATGGTCCATTAACTAAAAATATGTGACTATTAGTCCCTTAACTCATCAAAACATACATTTGTTGTCATTTTCGTCAACTTCATAATAACTTATGTGAAAACAACTCACGTGTCATGCAAACCGAATCAAAAGGGGAAATATTAAAAACTAAATGAAAAAAATTATAGCAATAGCCCTCAACTTTAACCCAATTGTAGCAATGGTCTTTCCACCATGTCTTATTTTGACGAAAGTTCTAACGGAATTGATGAAATGACTATAATTGCGCATTTTGATAAATGAATGGACTAATAGTCACATAATTCTAGTTGAAAAATTATTACTCTAATTGAACTAAAATTAAATGACCATTGCTACTATTATTTTTAAAAATAACATCAAAACAATCTCAAAACCAAGGACAACGTGTCTTAGAAATAAAAGTTCAAATTAATGCTGACCTACAACATCAAAAGTTCAACCGTATACTAGCATTGCATACAGTGACATTGTTAATATTTTAATTCAGAGTGGGCTACAATAACTCTATTTGTTTTTTCGTCAGCCCAAAGTAAATAACATTAAATAAATGCTTTGATTTAGTTTCAACGAAGGCTTTGTTTTTATGAGACAACAATTGTGGTTTGTTATGTACCTATTAGAAATAATAGGGCTGGTCCTGAGAATTTGGGGGCCTTAAAAAAGTTTTCAAAATGGGGCTGTAAAATTCTCTGTCCGGTTCTTTGTACATTGATATATATATATATATAAGAATTCGCTAAATACATAAAAATTCTATTTCCACAGCCAATATCGTTCAAAATTAATATAAAAAAAGATAAATACACAAACATAACTTAAACATTACACGACTCATGTTTTTAGATGCAAATATACTAAATATTTGTAGTCAAGAGTCTAAGATTGAGAGTGAAGAACAATAAAACTTAATGATCAAGGGAGTAAAGAACAATAAAACTTGATTGATGAGTATAATAAATTCAACTACGCTAATTGTTTTTCTTGTGTTTTTTTTTCCGTAAAATCAACATCACACTAACGAATCGAATACTAAAACAATCCATTGAATAAAAAATTATTGAAAAGCAAAATATATATTCAAAGTTTTGATTACATTAAAGTACAATCTTCAAACCCATGTTATAGTTGGTTTAAAAATTCGATAGAAATGGAGAGATTGGGAAGTTGAAAGAAAAAAAGATTGCAAGGGGACTTGAGTTTTATAACTTTATATGTATTTGGATAGATGGATTGAGAGTTGGACATATGGATTGACAATAAATTTGAAAAACAAGAAAATTTTAATAACTAAAAGAGGTATCTTCGTATTTTGAACTCAAGACCCTAAAGAAAAAGAAAGCTGAACATTTCCATTGCGCCAACAAATGAATAATGATATCTCTTACTTTTTTCTGTATTTATATGTTATTTACATGATATAAAAAAATTTTAAAGGCCCCCATTTCGCAGGCGCTTACTTGGGCTACCCTCAAGACCAGACTTGAGAAATAAGTATGTTTTATTAATTCGAAGGCGTGAGGCGTACTTAACGTGACCTCGGCATGATGATAAATCTCTAAGCCCCTTAACGTAATTCTCTTCACTTTGCTTATCTAGAAAGCAACATTACAAAAACTAAAATATAAAAATATTTTTATAAAATTAAACGAAAATTAAACGTCCTTTTACTTTTTGCCTGTTAGGCGAGACCGCAAGAAAGCCGTTGCCACGGCGAAATCGCGCCAAACTTGCACACGAATTTTCACGGAAACAACTCGACCACTTAACGATGCTCCACGTGTATTCACGCTTCATCAGACGGCCATTATTCATCAAGTCGATTCACATTTCCAATACCGACTCAATTCATGCTTGAAATGCCCAAAAACAGAGACAAAGAGAGAAAGAAAGCGTGAGAGCACAGACAGCGATCGAGAGAGAGCCATGGATCCAAACCAGCAGAGACCAGGAATTCCACCAAATCACCCTCAGCCACCACGTCAAGGCGGCGACTCCTCGGCCATTCTCTTTGTCCTCTTCGCTTTCCTCGCCATTTTTTTCGCCGTGGTAACCCCTCTCACACTTTATACTTTGCTCTCCGCCTCAGAAGTACTAGGTTTTTTTTTTTTTTTTTACTGCTAATTTGTTTTATATTTCTTCGATATTCGCTTGTATCATCCCATTTTTAGGGTCTTTCTTCGAGCTTAATCCATCACTTGAATATGCAGTACCAACTCAATAGTTCATCAATTTGTCTCACTTTTTGGTTTTATTATGGTTAAGTAATTCCTCGATTTCAAGTATCATGTATCTGTTCTTGATTTCCACTGAATGCATATATTTGTGTTAAAGTATTAATTTCGGTTTTTTTTACAGTTTCGTAATGCTTTCTTTTGTCATGTCATTAATGGTTATCTGTCTGCTAAGCATGATTGTGTGCAGTAATCCTCTGTCTAATATTTGTATTAGTTGATTGAGAATTAGAGTTACGGGATATCCCAATAATGCATTGAATTGAAGGTTTTTTCTTGGAATTTTTCGTATTCAGCTACCTCAATTGTCTAATGTGGAAACTAAGATTGTTTCATTCATGGTATTGACTTGTAGAAGCAACTACCTCAAACAATTATGATTGTTAGTTGTAACATTTGGCTTAAGACACGTGTTCATAACGATTTTTTCAGGTTAATGGATGAAGCATGGGGAAATCCTCTGTAATGATAGTTGCAATAGACTTGGATTGTATTTTTGCTAAATATTATGATATGCTAGCTGGGGAACTTCGATTAGTATGCTAAATTCTTAAAACTGGGACGTCTTGATGTTTATAGACGGTTCTTCCAACATCATCAACTATATCAATTCTGCACCAAGTCCCAGAAGGTCATGTTGGAGTATATTGGAGAGGAGGCGCTCTTCTGAAGACAATTACAGATCCAGGTGATGTGCATTGAGAAGTTGCTTGCATAGGGCCTTAACTTTGCCTGCTTCTCATTATTTCAAATATCAGGTTTTCATCTCAAGCTGCCGCTGGTCACCCATTTTGAACCCGTTCAAGTGACCCTGCAGACTGATCAGGTAACTTTGGTAATCCATGTTTGGAAGATTGAAGATTCTGTCTTTCTATTCATTATAGTTTTGAACGCTTCTGTTAGCAACATTGTAGGTAAGGGATATTCCATGTGGTACAAAAGGGGGTGTCATGATCAATTTTGAGAAGATTGAGGTAAGGCTATGCGATATTATTCTTTAGTTTTGCGTGAAGTCGGATATCTAATATCCCCAATGTGTATGCACTAATTAGGATGCATTTTTCAGGTCGTAAATCGGCTTCGTAAGGAATTTGTGTACGAGACGCTTCTCAATTATGGCGTGCAATATGACAATACATGGATATATGACAAAATTCATCATGAGATCAATCAGTTCTGCAGCTCACATTCTCTTCAAGAAGTGTATATTGATGTGTTCGATCAGGTAACGTGGAATGCAAATGAGTCTCACATTTTTTCATCTGTAGTATCTGTAGACTATATGCATCCTGCCCGATACATACATGAGTAGCATACATTTTTTTCTTCTCTTTGTAGTGTAAACTGAGGGTTGTCACTTCTGTTTCGAATAATTGTTTTAATGAGCTAGTTTGTTGTATTATATTTGTGGCTTGAATTCTTTTTTTAGTTATATCCAAAGTCTCAATCGTCTGTCAACAAAACATACACTTTCAGATTGATGAACAGATGAAAGAAGCCCTTCAAGGTGACTGTACCCGCTATGCTCCAGGCATTGAAATCATCAATGTCCGTGTTACAAAGCCAACCATCCCGGAGAGTATAAGACGTAACTTTGAGCAAATGGAGGAGGAGCGCACCAAGGTAAAAGATAAAAAAGAGTTCATTGTATTATCTGTAATTCTGATGCAAACATTAAATGATTTGAACTATATATTCTGATTTTTACTTCCTGCTTTTTAGATATTTTGTTGAATTACAATTTCGTGTCACAAAATTTGCCCAAATATTGAGATTTTTATATCCAGTTTTACTCAAATTACTCTTCCCGTCTTCCAAGTACTTGATGCCCAAACATCGGATAGGCTTTAGAACAAAAAGTGTCATAAGATTTTTAGGCTACCCTTTCTTTAGTGTTATAGCATTCTTTGTTATATCATGACTGTTGGGGCTACTCTGTAGGTCTTAATTGCTATAGAGAGACAGAGAGTAGTGGAGAAAGAGGCAGAAACCAAGAAGAAGATGGCTATCAGTGAGGCTGAGAAGAACGCCAATGTCAGTAAGATTCTCATGGAACAAAAGTTGACGGAGAAGGACAGTGCCAGGAGGCAGCAGGAGATTGAAAATCAGATGTACACAGCTCGGGAAATGAGCCTTGCGGATGCTGATTTCTATAAAGTCATGAAGGAAGCTGAAGCAAACAAGTTGAAGCTTACTCCGCAGTTTCTTGAGCTTAAATTCATCGACGCCATTGCTGATAATACTAAGATTTTCTTCGGAGACAAGGTTGCTCTGTCTCTGTCTCTCTTTCTATATATATCTTTTATGTGCGCTTTTGTTACTTGTATTTGCGTGTTTGTACAAAACAGTACTCAGTAGTGAGTTTGCTGTGCAGGTTCCCAATATGATTCTGGATCAGAGGTTGCTGGGGAACTTCTTACAGGCTCCGACCGAGGTATCGAAAGAAGTGTCCGTGGAAGCTAACTCAGAAGCTGGTGAGGACAATCCAGGAGTCCAAACGGTCTGATGTAATTCCTATTCCTCGAGTTTGGATAGGTACATAACACACATAACACAATAGTGAGAAAGAAACTAGACTTTTGCAGCAAAATTTGTTTTGATTTTTCTCTGCGGATAAATGTCCGCATTTGATTCGTTATTTGCTTCTTAGGCCTCGTTTGGTGCGTTGGCCTGAACATGAGGTGCCACTAGTATGGTACCTTATTTGCATACTTAACAAGGTAATGTATGAGTGATAATGATAGTGTATAGGGTATTGGGTTTTTATTCATGCGATACTGATTTGAAACTCTACTCTTTTAAATGATTGTAATAGTTTCGAAAATGATAGCATAGAGGGTGTTGGTTTTCACTCTTGCGTAATTGGTTCGAAACTCCTTTTTACTAAATTATTGTAATAGTTTCGAAAATTAGAGTGTAGAGTGTGTTGATTTTTACTCATGCGGTAATGGTTTGAAACTCTTACTCTAAATTATTGTAATAGATTTCGAACTAAATTTAAAAAAAAAAAAAAAAAAAAAAAATGAAGTGACAATGATAGACATGGTGAAAAGTCATATCAAAGCATACAAATTTAGCAACCATTGAAGTGACATATATCGAAATTTTGCCTATGATACGTTGATGTATGTACTGTGAGTGGGTAGATTGTAATGTGCAGATTAACGTATCTAAACTCAGTCATCCACCGAAGTGATAAATCTTGAGGAATGAGAATTTTCTTCGGATTCTTTTTATGAGAATTTTAGGAATTCTTACATTTTAGATTTTAGCTGTTTATTGTATATCGTGCAGTTAGTTTTTATCTAGTACTATTTTTATTTAATTATAAATAAAAAATTCAAATAATTTTTTATCGCATGATGTATAATAAATGATTAAAATGTAAGAAACTTTAACATTCCAACCGTATGGATTGGGATGGGATCCAAATCCCATCTCTGAGATCTTCTAATTTTTTTTTTAAGTGCTACTGTTCATACAGACGCATGTCCTGGTAGTTTTGTAATTGGAAATTTCCAATTTGGGATGGAATTTGACGCGTAACGACAAAGTGTCTGCATAATGCGGGTGCTAATATGAACTTTTGTGAAGATGTAGCATGCCACGTACTGGCTACTTGTAAAATGTTCTTGCTTTTATGTAATTATCGAAAACGATGCTTTATCCACTATATTCGCAGCTGCGGGAAGTCTGATTTGAAATAAAGTAATTAGAACTGGATGCGTCAACTTTAAATTTTTTTTTTTTAGATTAAACATTCGTTGCCGAATCAGTTATGTGTATCTTTATAAGAAGTATTTTAAGTTTTTTTTCTTTCTTTTTTTTAATTAATTTGTATTAAAAAATATTTTTAATCATTTTAAAAGCAGTTTAAAACCAGCTCATAAATGTGTAACTAAATCTTTAAAAAGTAACAAATATTTAGTCTTCATAATTCAAAAATGAAGCACTTGTATTAAAAAATTAATGTTATTTCTATTCAAGAAGATACATTTGGATAGGAATAATTGTATTCAAGAAGATACATTTGGATAGGAATAATTGTACATTATACATTTTCCATGCTCGAAGTCTTTCTACTCTAAAACACCTTGAATTTTTATTGAAAATCCAAGTGATTCACGAAGAAGCATATGGCACGTACTTCTCTAGAAAATGCTTCTACAAGCCAAATTTTTATATGAAACACCATTAAAATGTTTTTAGTTATTAGACAATGTTTTTAATCCTAAGTAGGTTGTGAGTAGAATACTAAGGCCATTTCCAACCAAATGAGGGTTAAATGGCTCCCTTTAACCTTATAACCTTGCAAGAAATTATATATTAATGAACAATGACATCTCATATTTTATAGGGAGATTATATTCACACATCCCAAATTACTTCTCACACACTCTTTTTAATTTTTTAATATTTATTTATCAAGTGCTAGTGGTGCGTAGAAAATATTAAAAAAAAATAAAAAAAGTGTGAAAAAAGTAAGTTGGGATGTGTAAATATAATTTCTCTATTTTATATCATCTCCAACTAAGGGCACCAAAGGGCCATAGGCTAAATATAGCATTTTGACAAAAAGTCATCTCCAAATGAGAGAGTCAAAAGGTCATAGATTAAACATAATTTATTATTTTAATTGAATTAATATGATTAATTAACTTAAAATACCATATTAAAATAAAGTTTTTGAACATATTTTGAGTGCCACTTGTCGCCAAATGAATAAGCCTTTGGATTTCTTACCTTTATATAATCTCAATAATTTTTTTAATAGAATTTTCGAGTAACACGTGTCACTAATGTGAGTAACTCTCCATATTTCTTATATTTGTGTAATCTTAATAAATTTTCGAATATGATTTTGAGTGACACGTGTCGCTAAAGCGAGTAACTCTCTAGATTTCTTTTCTTTATGTAATCTTAATAATTTTTTTGATAGGAAAATAAATGGGCGCAGATGAGACGAGAAGATGAGGAGTCCGATGAAGAAGATGAAGCATAGCGCAACTCAACGTATATGGAAGCAATGTGTGACATCTCACATCGCCCAGGGGAGTGATCCTTAAATGTATATTCCCATCCTTACCTAGCACGAGGCCTTTTGGGAGCTCACTGGCTTCGGGTTCCGTGGGAACTTCGAAGTTAAGCGAGAAAGGGGCTAGAGCAATCCCATGATGGGTGACCCACTGGGAAGTTGCTCGTGAGTTCCCAAAAACAAAACCGTGAGGGAATGGTAAGTCCAAAGCGGACAATATCGTGCTACGGTGGTGGAGCGGGCTCGGGAAGTGATCCGCCCCGGGCCGGGATGTGACAGATTGGTATCAGAGCCAATCCCTGGCCGGAAATGTGCCGACGAGGACGTCGGGCCCCTAAGCGGGGTGGATTATGACATCCCACATCGCCCAGGGGAGTGATCCTTAAATGTATATTCCCATCCTTACCTAGCACAAGGCCTTTTGGGAGCTCACTGGCTTCGGGTTCCGTGGGAACTTCGAAGTTAAGCGAGAAAGGGGCTAGAGCAATCCCATGATGGGTGACCCACTGGGAAGTTGCTCGTGAGTTCCCAAAAACAAAACCGTGAGGGAATGGTAAGCCCAAAGCGGACAATATCGTGCTACGGTGGTGGAGCGGGCCCGGGAAGTGATCCGCCCCGGGCCGGGATGTGACACAATGGCTGGGGTCATGGCATGTGAGGAAATTGAAGAACAACCTCAATGGGGTGCCTCTATTGGTGGTCACTCATACAAACCACAAAATAGAGAGATCGTGCATGAGACTCTGATGAACAACTACTTCAACTCCAACTTGGTGTACACAAAAGAGGATTTTAAATGTCGCTTCTGGATGAGGCATCGTGTATTCGAGCATTTACTTCATGATGTCCAACATGTCAATCCATACTTTTGACAAAAGATGGATAAAGCATGCCGCCATGATTTCTCACCTCATCAAAAGGTTACTATTGCACTTTGAATGCTGGCCTATGCCTCCCAAACTGATGTGAAAATATATGATGGACCTAATTTGCCTTTAGATCCAATAACTGGTGATATCTCTTTAAATGAGTACATAAGGCGTCATAGGACGATATGTTCGCGTGCCACAAACAAGTACCTACAACAGGATCTATTCCACATCTTTGGGCCAAAAGAACAATGGAGTAGACGTTTAAGTTTTATGTTGTTAAATGTTTTGTTTGATATTGTTTAAGTTTGAATAACTCCCCTAAGTAGTACTAGGGTGGAGATTGTGTTGTTTTCCATCTTGAAGAACAACTTTTGTGGTTCCCCGGATTCAGTGGAGTGGTGCTTTCATAGAACTCATAGGACTTTTTGGACATACGAGTCTAAACACCTTCACACTATCTTCCAAGACCCATCTATAAGCCCTGCAAAGAGCTTCATCTTCTTTTCGAGTCCAAGCCATTCCTTTCATTGTAGATGTGGTCATTTGAAAATTATTGAAAAAATAGAATGTGAAGAATTGAAATAAAATGAGGTAAGATAGTATGGAATGGTGAAAAGTATGTGAGAAATGGTGTAGGAATGACTTAGCTATTTATCGGAAAAAATTCTTTTTTTTTTTTTTAATTCGTCCACAAAAAAATAAATCAAATTCCAACGGTAACAATATGACATTAGCTAGTTAGCATCATGTTGACGCCAGGAAAATGGGCTGAGCTGGCAAAATGTCAAGTTGACACTGGAGGGTTGGACGGCTAACTTAAAAGGGGACAACGCTTTTAATCCTAGGCAGGCCGTGAGTAGAATTTAACTTAAAAGGGGAAATAAAAACAGCGCTAGAAGGAGGGTTCGAACCTCCGACCTTGTGGTTAACAGCCACACGCTCTAACCAGCTGAGCTATTCCAGCATTTGAGAGTGTGTTCTACATACAAATATTTACATTTTGACTAAACAGCATTAATGTATACCTTGTAAAGGAGCTGAAAACCAAATTCAAGTTCCTGGAGATTATGAGCTCTCTACTAAACCACAGCACGAGGAAGAAGAGAAAGTTTGAATCTTTGGAATTTGGAATTTGGAGGTTGGAGTTTGGATGAGAGAATCTGGAGAAAACTAGAAGCTCTCACTCTCCTTCTCCTCCTAACACACAGAAGAGGAAGAAGAGCCTTCTCCTCAACACCTGAAATCCCAACCCTCTACTCCTTCCTCCAACCTTCAATCTTTGCCCTCAAGAGGGCCCCACCTCCCTCCTCCCTCCAATCCCACAGCGACCTCCCAACCCCGCCGCCCGAAACCCTGACCCCCGACCACATCGCCGCCCTCGAGACGGCCCTCCACAAGTCCCTCATAACCCACAACACTGATGCGGCCTGGAAGTCCTTCAAGACCGTCACCGGCACCTCCGCCTTCCCCAGTAAGTCGCTCACCAATTCTGCGATTACCCATTTGTCCTCACTCGGGGACATTCACAATCTCAAGAGGGCTTTTGCCACCACTGTTTATGTTGTGGAAAAAACCCAGGATTTTTGGATTTTAAAATTGTTGGGTTTGTGCTGGATGCTATGAAATGTGCCAATACTGCTGCCCCTGCTTTTGCTTTGGTTAAATGCATGTTCAAGAACCGGTTTTTCTTGCCGTTCAGTGTGTTGGGCAATGTACTTGTTGAGATCAGTAGGGAAAATGGTAACTTTGTCGCGTTCTTACGGGTTTTTGAAGAGAATTGTAGGATTGCTTTGGATGAGAAGTTGGAGCTTATGAAACCGCGTTTGGCTGCTTGTAATGCGGCGTTGGAGGGGTGTTGTCGTGAGCTTGAATCGTCGAGTGATGCCAAAAAAGCTGTTGAAACGATTGCGGTTTTGGGGGTTGGGCCTGATGAGTCGAGTTTTGGCTTTCTTGCTCATTTGTATGCATTGAAGGGTCTTGAGGAGAAAACTGAGTTAGAGGGGTTGATGGGTGGGTTTGGTTTTTCGGATAAAAAGGTGTTTCGGAGCAGTTTGATTAATGTCTATGTTAAGTGATGGAGATGGCGAATGTTTGAATTTGGCTGAAGAAACTCACAAGGCCCACATTGGTATCCAAGTACATAAATTTCTCTACTTTTTTTTTTCCAAATCATCTTAGTTTCTGTGTAATTCTTTACCAAAATAATGGCGGAATATTAATATGATTTTAAGCAATCGACGAGCAGTTCAGATGCACACTTGCTTTGATTTATTGCTGTGGGATCACCTTCAGTCCTCTGTTCATTTTCATACTGCATTTGCATGTGCTGGTAGCAGTGTCAAAGGCTGTGAAAGCAATCAGCATCGTCCTTGGTGGGGCTGACATACCGCGTTAGATTGGTAAGCCGAAACAGAAACTTGTTCACACACTCGAGCACCGTCTGGAGTTGATTTCCCTCCTTGTCTACGTCCTTTTGAAAATGGGAGTTTTAACTAAACATTCTCGTTGTTCATTTTTAACAAAAAATACATCTTTCTTTAAAAAAAAATCACCTTTGATACTATTCATTTGTCGTTTTAAAATTCAAAATTTTAAACTTTTTTTTTTTTTTTTTTTTTTTTTTTGAAAATGCATATTGCTTTATAGCTAGAACCCACAAGAAAACAGAGGCTCTGCTTTTTAGGAAGAAAAATTAGGAAGGGCACCGAAAAGAACACTTTCTTCTGTGCTTATTGACAAATAAAACTTTTATCATGTGAAAGTTGAAACTCTTCTTGCATTAGTGTGCTCTCGTTTCTTCATTTGAAGATCTCCAACTCCTCCAAAACCCTTCTTCTCCTATGCCGCCGTCGGCCTCAGAAACCCTACTTCTCATCACCATTTTCTTCTTGCTTCCTCTCGACACCCTCTCATCCGTCATCCACGCAGGCCATGCCATCCCTCTCACTGGTATGTGTGAGGACGCATGCGGTGCAATCCCAGTAAAGTTCCCATTTGGTACCGGATTTGGTTGCGGCCACCCTGAATTTGTCAGATACATCAAATGCAGCTCAGGAACACTGCAATTCTCCACCGGAACGGGCATCTACACCATTTCCTCCATAGACTACAATAGCAGCACCATCATTGTCACAGATCCACTCATGTCAACATGTTCTTCCATGCAAAATTCAGGTAGTTTTAGCTTGGACAAGTCCAGTCCTTTCACTATAGGAGAGCAAAACATCTTCGTTTTGCTCGGCTGCTCAACGACATCCCCGGTGTTTGATCCAAACGAAGACTTGTGTGACACTGGATCCGGCACCCGGGTGTGTAGAGGTTTGTACTCTTGCAAGGGGGTGGCCGGCATTGGACTGCCACAGAATGCGCCGATTTCCACCTGTTGTGTTTATGATTCTGAAATCGTGGTTGGCTCAGGTTATGCATTGGATCTTCCAAAGCTCCAGTGCTCTTCTTATACATCAGTTTACGAGTTTGGAGACGAAGGCGATCCGATGAAATGGAAATTTGGGATTTCTTTGCAATATAATGATTCTTACCACACAAATAAATGCAAGGATTGTGAAACAAGTGGAGGGATTTGTGGATTTGCTGGTTTGGATCAGTCATTTGCTTGTATTTGCAGGAGTGGTGTTAACACCACCACAAATTGTTTTGGGCGAGGTCAGTAATTAATTATTGCAATTATTAGGAGATTTAGTTCAATTAAACTAATTAATTATCACTGATTAATGCTCTTGAACTTCTGATATGATTAGGGTATGCTTGGAGTGGGGCAGTGGAACTGGATTTTCAAGTTAACACCATTATTGGAGGTACCTTTTTTGACTTTCTTTGTTTGATGTTTGTCACCTTTCCTCACAAAAAGTCTCTCTTTTGGCAAAGCATTTATCATTACTGTCAGCTTCTCTCGTTATTTGCGTAATTATACAACGTTCCTCTCACAATAACTCGACACAACTCACGGTCATGAAAGAGGCGACGACGACAGATTTGTATACAACCGTTACATGCGAGAACTTTACCTCAATTTTTGGTTGCAGGACTTTTGCTCTCGTGGGCGTTGCTACTTATATATAATCAGCAGATGGAGCTTCAAGACCTGCTGTAGTTACTTTTGGAGAAGGCAGTAGGGATATGGATGGCACCTGTAATATTTATTTACATATGCAATTTATTTGTTCATCGTCTAGATATTGAATTGATGTAATCTCACGTCCTTCCTAGTTCCTACGAAGGAATTTGACCAAAAAATGCAAACTTAAAATCCATTACGCTTTCAGCGGTTCTTTTACTCTTCCTTTGAAAAAAGTTTGTCCTGGATCCGACTATATGATCACGTCATCCATCCGACCATCCCCGGGCCCGTCACCATCTGAGTCCGACCGCCGCTCCCCCTTAGCTGGGAGAGAAAGAAGGCGGAGAGACAATTGCATAAAATAAAAGGAGTAGAAATAAATCGGTTGTGTTTTAAATGTTTTTTATGTCCCCAATCACGTTTGGAGAGTAGTAGGTAGAAAGCACACCTATCAAATCTGGTAGCTTTGCTTGAAATGCAGGGCATTAACAAAGCTAATTGGAAGACAAGTGAGTGAAAGGTTCATTATCGCTTACCATAAGCTTCTAAGTACGTCTTACGTCCTCAGGTTAATCGGAAAAATTTCACCCCACCCGCCTACACAAACCATTCCTCTTTTATCTTTGCAATATTCCTACAAGAACATGGAATCTTAAAATACTCCTCCCTAATTTGGGATCTTTAATATTCCCATCTGAATTTGGAATCCAAATTCATCAAGAAAAAGTTAGATAATACCTGAAATTGGTTGTCCTAATTCCTCAAGTAAAACCTAATTTCCTACTTCCACCTGCATGCATGCGAACACTATATAATAACGACATCAGCTGTTGTCAACATTCACATCACTATTCATCGTTGTCGATCAATCCAACACAAAGCTCCTAATTCAGACACAAAGTGCTTCTCTCTTACCACGATGGCCAACGGTGTTACTTCTACGAAGTTCTTTCTCATTGCTCTTTTACTCTATACTTTCACCGCCGTTACCTCTCAAGTTGCAACCACAAATAATTATGCGTCTGACGAAGCCATTCTCATAACCGTGGACCAGTCCGGCAAAGGAGATTACTGGAAAATACAAGACGCCATTGATGCCGTGCCGTCGAATAATGTGGAGAATGTGTACATTGCAGTTAAACCTGGAACTTATACTGAAAAAATTTGGGTGCCTGCAGATAAGCCATTTATTACGATAGCCGGCGCGGGGCCGGGCGAGACGATAATAACATGGAGTCAGGGTGGGGAGATATACGACACTCCAACCTTCACCGTCCTGGCTTCTGATTTTACCGGACGAACCCTCACAATTCAGAACACGTACGGAAAAGGAGCTCGAGCAGTGGCACTTAGGGCTTCCGGAGATAGGGCAGCATTCTACGATTGCAGTATCAAGTCGTATCAAGACACCCTACTTTCCGAAAACGGCAAGCAGTACTACAGCAACTGCTACATCGAAGGAGCCGTCGACTTCATATTCGGAAGCTCAGCCGCCCTTTTCCAGAACTGCCACTTGCACTCGACTGCGGATGAGGTCGGATTCATAACCGCCCACCGGAGGGACAACGCTTCAGAGAACTTGGGCTTCAGTTTCGTGGGTTGCAAGATAAGCGGCTTATCAAAGACAACCCTAGGACGGCCATGGAGCCCCTATTCCAGGGTTATCTTTTCCCTTACGCACATGTCGAATGTCGTGGCGCCGCAAGGTTGGGATGACTGGGGTCGGTCGCCCGAAGAACTGAGTACTGTCTACTTCGGACAGTACAGATGTTGGGGACCGGGAGCCGATACGTCGCAGAGAGTTAAGTGGGCCCGGGAACTTACGTTCCAAGAGGCTGCGCCGCTTATGACGAGTGGCTTCATTGGTGGCAGATACTGGTTAAGGCAAGCTCCGACCAGGTTCAATAGTATAAGTGCACTCCGTTCTTCAAATGTCACGGCTGCCGGAAATAACTGAAGTTTTGTAATAATTCACAAAGAAAATGAAAAACACGGAGTAGGTTGTGGTACATATTTGTATTAAGTTTGAAGTGTTTTTTTCTTCACTAAACTGTGATGTTATTAAGGGCTCACATGTGAATTGAATTTTAATTGTATTTTATATTGGATGTGACTATAAGTGTTTTAGTCGTTAGATTTGATTCCCACAGCTGTTTAGAATATCTATTTTTATAGTTCATTACCACAGCTGCAACATAATAGTGATACTCTAAACGGTTCATTACCATTTTTAAAACAGTGAGAGATTATGCTAATTAATCGGGAATATTAGTGATTAATCATGCTAATTAACCTATTTTAATTTCCTATCCAATTAGAACGTGCTATGTACGTTTATGTGGTAGCTCAGTGCACCTGCTATATATTACCTTATTTTTTCATATTTTCTAGATTTCCTTCAATATTTAATACCTAAACTACAAAATGCAATACCAATACTTAAGGATAAAAAATTTGAGATTAGAAAACAGGTAAGAACACTGTACAATCCAGCAGGATGACCAACTTCCCAATTTGACTCCCAGATTAGAAACACTACTCGGCTCCTCAGGTGTTAAGGAATTATTCCTCCTTAATTATCAATTATAGTCTAACACGTATGAAAAAATCTCGCTAAAACCGCTTTAAATTCTCATACGTGTGCAAAGAAGAACGACACCTTACATGACCAACTGTTAATATAACCGTTGTGGATTCGCTCTCATTGTGTTTCCTTAGACAACATTATCAACCATTGTTGGAGGAAGAGTAAAATTGGATCTCCTCCCTTTTATTCTTCTTTTCGATCAAGACAGAAAATTCACCAAAAACCCTTTTCGCTTTTGGGTTTTGAAGATCAGAATTGGCCAGAAATATAGGCTTTTATATGGATTTATGGATTGTAGCAGCAGCAACAGTCACTGGGGCTGGTTACGTGGCGTAGTGCTATTGGCACAAATGGCTTTCCAGAGCAACGGAAGCCGGAAGGTGTAGCAGATCAGTCAGTTCATGATGGTGAGGAGGTGACTGAGTCTTCTGGTGAGTTGGTTTCTGATTATGTTGTGGCAGAAAAAGCTGGGTTTTCTATTTATCAAAGACTAAAGAAAGGCAGATTTCTTGGAGTTAAATCAAAAGGGCTTTCTCTAAAAAGAACTTAATTCCACAGAAAGCTGCCTATTGGTTCAGATGGTGTTGTATTGGGAAAATGCTAGAGTGGAAGAGGATGTGTACAGCTCATCATGTGCATCACCTTGTATTTTGGCAATGAGGCCATTTTTGGTTAACAGTGGGAGCCAAGTCAACGACGTGTGGTTAGAGAGTGAGGAAAAGGCGCGGTGGCGGCTGGGGAGGAGGAGGAAAAGGAGATGCAGCAGCTCAACTAAACCAGTGGCTGGCAGCCCGTTTGGTTCACAAGGTTTTACGCTATTCTTATTAGGAATCTGTTATCGAGACTTAAAAAAGTCATCATGTACTATTTTGGAGTAGTAATAACAATTCCGTTCTATTCACATGAAGTTTTTTGTTTATTCTGCACACATATTTGGCTTAAATTTTTTTACTTTTCCAGGTTCAAGAAATGGAATGCTTCTCTTCTTTGTTGGAATCAGTATTGGAGTAATATATGGTATTAGTGCACGTAAAAGAGAAGTTGACAAGTTGAATGAGTTGTTGAAGCAGACTCAGAAGTTGGCACAAAACCTACCCGAGGAGGAGGAGGGTTTCAGATTCCAGGGAACTGAGAAGCAGATCATCACCTCCTTCAATGTACAAGAACTGGAGAAATCGAACAAATGTGTTGCAAAAAGGCTCAATGATCAAACGGAGGATGATGCTGAAGCAATGAGAAAAATTGAGGCAGAGCTCCTAGCCGAACTAGAGCTTTTGGAAATGAATGCTCAGGAGGAAATTAACAAAGGCGTGTCGCCTCAGGAGCTGAGTTTGCGTCTGTATGAAGTGACTGAGTCGAGGCTCGAAGCACGAATCGTGGAGCGCAAGGCATCACTTGAAGCCAGTGAAAAGAAGGTGCGCTTAACGGATTTGGAACTGAAAAACATCACTGATTGATTCATAGATATCGAAAGTACTTTCGTTCCCAGCAATTTCAAACTCTGAACTCAAAAGAAGGTGCGCTTAATTGTTCGTTGATGACACTATTTTAGCGTGATATAACAGGTTCATTACAATCAATACAAGTAAAATCAATTGGATTTTTCTTCTCCCTGATAAACAACATTCAGTTTCACCATTAGAATGTGAATCGTCAATTTCATACTTTACAAGGGAAAGATCCTTTTATACCTAAAATAAATCAGAAAAGAGAAGTACAGGAACCCACAGGCAACACCACTGAAAACCAAAACCCAATTGAATGTAGATGGACTATCGAAAACAGCGGAGGGTAAATTCATTCCAAATACTGCTGTAACAGCGGCAAAAACAGTAGCCAAGAAGGTAGCCGCTGTAAGGAGCAACTCAAACTGTATCAGATGGTTCTGAACATTGCCCTGTCCCATATAAAGCGCAATATTAGAATTCACCTGTGCATGTATTGTAGTAATTAAGAAAGTGGAAGCAGTTAATCACTCCTTACCAGTTTAAAGTTAATCAAGTCTTCGGTATCATCTATGTATTCTTTCAGCTGCATCACCAAAACAAGATATAAGCTTGTGTCAATCACTTATTGCCAGTTTAATATTTAATCAAATCTTCGTATCATCAATGCATTCTTTCAAAGCTGCATCATCAATAAATATATATATTCACTGAGCATAAAACATCTCCTACCGATAACAACTTGTTGAGAGTATGGTCGATGCCAACAAAGTATGCTTCAAGCAGCATTTCCAGTTTATCAATGTTTTCTCCGAAATTAGATGAACTCAATAAGCTTCCATTCCTGCTTGAACTCACAAAACTGGTAAAAGCCCTTTGCAATTGATGTGCTCCACTGAGTGACCCCACTGGAGAAACAGGAGCAGATTTTGAAACAATTGTTTCCTCGCCTGATGTGTTAGTTTGAAAACAAAGGTCACTTAAGGGATAACCCTCTGACCTTTGTTTCTTCTCAGTAAGGTACATCTCAGCCATGTCACCGTCATCATCCATGAGATGTTCTATTTCGTCACGGACCTAGAATGAATTAAAAGCAATTGAATTGAGGAGATGAAGAGCAGAGAACATGTATATTATGAAAAATTTGCTCTCTAAAGTAGAAATGAATGAGAGAAAAATGAAGATGCTACTACTCCACTTGAGGTTCAGAGAGCAAATTTTTGGGTGCCAATAGAATCACCTTACCTTTTGAACTCGTTGAGTCAATGCAAGAAGGTGACCTTTGAGTCTACGCACACGCTCCAGATTGACAGTGTTTATTGATGATGCTAGTTCATCCAGCACAGGGTATATGTCCATTTGCAGTTCCTTTACCTATCACATTGATGAACTTCATTAATGTAATGGGCTTGTGCTGATGACGATTCCTGCTTCTTTTTCCTAGTTTTTGTCAATTTTTACTTCATCTAATATACAAGTTCACAATAAAATTACATATAGAGTTCTGAATGACAACAAATACACGACTAGGGACTCTACCAAATTTAGGGAGAGCTATACCGCCAGAACGTAGTGAACAAAGAACTGCCTGGGGATAAATGAAGCATGTACCAAAATTAGTTGATAGGTTGTGCTGCAAATAGATTGATACCTGAGCATCTAGAGACATGCAGGTTAGTTCCAGAGCCAGCTCCAATGCTCTAAACTCGAAAGGCAAGTCATCTGAATCAAATTAGACTTGTCAGAAATGCATTCGACATTGAATTTTTACTTTGGCAATAAAAAAAATACAAAGGAAAATAAAGGCTTAAATTTGGGTGGAGAAATAAGTGGTCGCTTACTTTTTGTGGAAACCTATTTCGCTATCAGATAAGATGTTTTTAGAAATGGTATAAAAAGGTTATCACTCACATACATTGGAAAAGTACGAATAAACCCCAAGGCAGTAAAAGATATCAGATATCAGGTAGATTAGTTTCTAATTCCATACCAGATTGATCTTTGTTTGACTCTAGGCGTTTGCACAATTCAGACTTGTACTGAACAACACATCCATCCAGGGAATTCATCAGGATAACCTCGTCAGCGGTGATTATACACCTGATCTGTTCAAGACTAACAACAATAGCTCTCTCCCTTCCTAATATTGTAGAAGGGTATATGAACAAAGGATCCAAAAGTCGGAGATCTCTTCCAGGCAACGAACAATGTCTCATTATAGTAGCCTTGTCAAGCTCCAAAATACTTATATTCCCAAGCGGATCAATCTTTATCCAAGAACGACTTCCGTGACCTCTCTTCTTCAGTCCCTGAATACCAGACAGCCCACGAACTCCATGTGCATTTAACTGAGCGCTTTCAGTATTGTTAGAGGAGGTGGATTCTGGAAGATCAGAAGGAAGTAAAGGGGTTCGAGATCGCAATCTTTCCATCAGATTTTATTCACCCTGCTTTGGGTTCTAATCCAAAATCTGGAAGAAGGCAACTTCCACGTTGGTGCATATCAATCGGTACTAAAATGCAAGCCAAAGCAACCACATTCATGTCTGAGCAACCTAGTTATAAGCGGATTTCTATGTATGAAAGCGCAACCACCATATCTATGCACATTCATGTTCTTGGCACATGTCTAAAGTCGAATCTGAAAATTGTAAATTCAACTGTATAATTTCATCAAAAATACAAATAAAAGCAAGCAACTTTGAGTGTGGAAAGTATCAGTGGATGAAATCTACTCAATACAAAGAAGAAAAGAACGGAACTTTAAAATCTTCTTGAGTTGATTCAGTTTCTACAAAAACAAAAAACAAAAAACAATAAAGCTCAAATAGTCTCAAGAAACAGCTAAATCCAATCCAACCAGACCAATCCAATCCAAAACAAACCAATTCAATCCAATCCATCATTAGCTCAAACTATACAGTTTACTAAGCAATCAGAGTAATGCACAGAAGGAAATATGACAGAGAATCTGAGAAAACCCAGATGGGAAAATCGAAGAATTAACGGAAATTACCTAGAGGAAAGAGCTCGGGATTCCGACCTGGGATTGGAAGTGTTCAGTAGCTCAAGATTGAGAGAAGCGAAGGATGTGCTTCCTGGTCTCAGTGAACAGAGGAGGCCGATGACAGTACTCCGGGAAAGCCGAGATAGCATCCAACTTCCGTACCCGCCCCCGTTTACTTTTAATTTTTTTTTTTTTTTTAAATCTAAATAGTAATAATTGGAGAATTTTAATGGTTGCTATCAATTTGCTAATCAGATCAAAAGTGTACACGTGTGCTAAATAGTAATAATTGGAGAATTTGAATGGTTGTTGTTAATTTTACTAATGAGATTTTTGAAATGTCAATAACAATTTCATTTTTCAAATGATCTTAATATATATATATATATTTAATAAATGATATTATCCACCCTAATAAGTAGGAAAAACTATCTTAATATATTTAGGTAACTCTTACCAAATTCATTTTAACAGCAGTTTGAAAAATGAAAGTGAACAATAACTTTTAGCCGACGTAAAAAATTACCGACAAAATATATAATAAGTATATAATTTTATTTCATTAAAAGACAACTTTTTAAACAAAAAGAAAATACTATTATTAAGGGGAAAAAATGGAATCCAGATGAGGAGGGGTATGGATGGGTGGTACGGAATTTCGCATGTATTTTTCACAGGGCCGGGTGGAGTGGGGAATTTTCCACGCGAATCTAGCCTAATATAGTGGTGGAATTGGTGCGTACGGCTTTGTTGGCTTGTATTGATATGGGAGTTGATTATGTTCAGATTGAATAAGATTCTAAGGCACTTGTGGATATGATTACTGGCAAGGCTCAATTAAATGTTATAATTGAAAAAACTCCTTCTTAATATTCAATATGTGAAGCCACGGCTAGGGTCAATGGGTATCATTTTTGCTCCTCGTATTTGTAATACGGAAATACATCTAGTGGACGCTTCCGCCTTATGAGAGGCAGACTCTTATGGATGAGACTAATTCGAGCCATAGTGATTGTTTAACACTTTAGCTTTTGATGTAAACATTTCAATTCGAATCTAATAAAATTCTTTCCCTTGATAAAAAAAAAAAAAAAAAAAAAGAGAGAGAGAGAAAATGATTTGAAATTGTTACAGTAATTTAAGAATGAAAAGTTTCAAGTGCCGATGTAAAAACCTTACCGACAAAATATGTAAAAAAAATATATAATTATATTTCATTAAATGACAACTTTTTAACAAGAAAATACTATTATTACCTGCACGCACAACTCTAAAACGTTTTCGCCGATTGGTCGTTGCCAGTAACACCTTCTCGAATAGTAAAAAACCCAAGCTTTGCATAAAGCTTCATCTTCTTGTTTCAAACTCAAAGTTCTTCTACTAAATCTTAAGGAAATCTTGAAACTTCCTTAAAAAGGAAAAAACAAATTATATTATATATATATATATATATATATATATATATGTACATATACACACACACACACACAGACCAAATGGTATTGTGGAGGAGTAGGCTAAATCTCATAATGAGCTAATAATAATATAGTTCAAATTCATTTTTGATAAGAATCGAACTTAAAATATTTCACTTGCAAATAAAAAAGAATATCATTAGATCATAATATTATAACAAATGAACTGAGTATATTTATAAACAAAGTAACAAACCAATAAACTAAATATTAAAACTTTCTCTCAACTCGCACATAACACTCTAATTTCAAATGCACACATGATGCACACCAACCACTTCCAACACTTGACTAAATTTACTTAAAACAAATTTGTCGTGTTAAAATCGATATGTTGCCGCTAACTCAACCCTTTTATTATCAAACTATATGTCATGTTAAGTCTTATAGGTTTGATTTTGTAGAATTGGACCCATTTTATCATTGAGCGATATGTACGAAATAAATCAGATTGAATCATGTTGATCCTAATCTAAACAAATTGTCACAACGTCCTTGTTTTACGTGGCCTCTCCATATGGGATGAGCATGGCAACCGGAATTAAAGCCTAGCATAAGATAGGCCTTCAACGCCCAAAGAAGGTAAGGGAAAGTTAAAGATGGCGCGAAAGGCTTACAGATACGGATAGAAGTAGAGCCCAAAGAAACGCCGAAAGTTTCGCTACGCCTTCCATCACCAGATTTTCCCACTCACAAACCCTAATTCCAAAACCACATATTCAGATATTCAAGGGCGACAACTTTCAGCCCTAATTTTGTTTAATTTTTATTTTTTTTCAAAATTAGGGTTTAGCAATCAAAGTGCTTCTCCTCTCTCACATATTCAATTTGTTTTTTTTTTTTTTTCTAAAATTTTTAATTTATATTTCTTGGGAATTTAGTCATTCAATTCAGGCGAGGGGAGGTTTAATCTACCAAAAATATATATAATTATCGAGGTGAGGAGGAGACACAGGAATGCTGATCCCTGGTAGGATCATTTGGAAATTCAGAAATTTAAGGACTTATTTCTTATGATTCAGGTGAGCTTAATTATTTTCTTCATTTTTAATCAATTTGAATTTGGCTATCGAATTCATATCTTTTATTTGAAAATTAAATTTTATAATAATTTTTTTGGGGAAGGATAATTTTTTCTCATTTTTTTATTTATTTTTTGTTGCCATGAAATGATGAAAATGTCTGCAGATGATACGCAATGCAGGTAAACTGGTAATTGTTGAGATGATGAACTCATAAAATGTATATATTTTATGGTCTTAAGCTTTTGGTTACATTACGTATACACGTTTACTTACTCGGAATGAAAGAAGTCACGTCGTAAAAGTTATAAAATTGATAATGACCTATTATTTGGATAGGTCTGTTTCACGAAGCATTTCCTAAAATGCAAATCATAGCTAGGTTTTATTGAAATAATATTGGCATTTGATGGCAAACTTTATCAAGTATTTCTGTTACGAAATTTGTTTCGTGCATGTTTCAGCTATGGACTTAGAACCCGGAAGCAGCAGAAACAGTAAGCGTTCGGAAAGAGTTGTTGATGGAAGTGGAGGCAGTAAGCGTTCGGAAAGACCGAAGGTTCGTGACGGGAGTGATGACAGTAGCCATTTAACAATACTTCCAGAGGCCAATACTAATGAAGGTGGTCGTGTCCCGACCAGAAAGCTAGTCTCCGTATCCTCTTTGTCTTCTTTGGCATCAGACTCGTCATTGGAAGATCTCTTCCAAGTGGATACAAACAGAACTACCACTTCAACACATACTTCTTCTCTCCCTCAACATCATGACTCTAGCTCTGTAGGTCCTGCATCAACGTCCCGAGCTTCTGATGTCACCCATGGGTCCATGGTGCCCGGCTTGTCACCAACAGAATCCCCTTCAATCCAAACGATGGATCGGTTTGGAGGAGGATATGATCCTTACAGGATCCCGTCTTCTGTGTTTTCAAGAAGTAAATCCAACAAAGAATTGGAATGGAGTGTTGCATCAAATGAGTCGCTTTTTAGCATTCATTTAGGAAACAATAGCTTTTCAAGAGACCACATACTTTTGCTCGGTGATTTGGGTAAGTCTGGGGAACTGAACAAATCAGGCGAGTTTTTTGCACTCAATCTGGCCCCTCATTTTCCAGTGGTAGAAATTGAAAGCGATAGGATTGAAGAAGTGAGGATTGAAGAAATGAAGATTGAAGAAGTGAGGATTGAAGAAGTGAGGGAATCTGGAGTTGGAGTGGCAGATGAGACCATTAAGAACACTGCAAGAGCAAATGCTGAAGATCATAGCGAGGGAAGGGTGCCTGCACCAACTGGACCCGTAAAATCCCCTACCCTCTCTCGCCGTTCTGATGCGAGTGGAACTAGCACACGCTCTTTTGCCTTCCCAATGTACGTCTATATACATTTTCTAAGGTGAATTATGCATGTTTGTACCCTACTTTTCACATGGATGTAATGCATTGTTATTTTAGGATGAGCATATATACATGCAGTTTCATATAGATACTACAGATTTGGCGTTCGCGCAACAATTTCTAGTATTATACATGACCGTGCACACACAAAATTCAGGCATATGCATGCCTACAGAATTTATTGGCTAAGATTCAAAACCCCGAACTTAGTCCATGAAGAATGCACCCTTTGTTTATTGCAGAACAAAGAAGCGTGCGTGGCCATTGCGCTGCTGTTCTAACTGTAGCCGGGCGTTCTGCTATGTTACATGGCCAAGCTGCTATTGTTCGAACTGCAGCTGGGCGTTCTGCTATTCTTGGAACTGTTTCCAAAAGAGAGTGTGTTGTGTTTCTTCAACCATGTATGCATGTCTCTTTAGCTATGGTGGCCATTCGTCGGGCTTTAAGTGAAAACATAACTTTTCTTCAACAAAATATTTTCCTTTACTCAGCATCATGAATGCACTGTCATCTTTCCGTTTCTCCTGAAATCTATGGTCTGTGAATGTTATGTACATTATGTTATGCAGATTGTCAGATGGAATGACAGATAGGATGAAAAGTTCCGTGAAGGTTACACAATTTGCCGAAGAGCCATGTCTGGAGCCGGAGCCGGAGCTGCCGCCGCCGCCACCACCAATCCTCTTACCGCCCAAAAAAGTGACCAAATCAAAAGCCTCCTATTGGCTTTGTTGCTTTTCTTGGTGCAAGTGGGGTTGTTCTTGTCGCCGGCGTCGGCGTCGATGTTTTTCTTGTTGTTGCTGTTGTTGAGAAATGTAAGCGCCATGGATTATGTAAGCCTCCTCCTTGTTCATATAATGAATTCCTAACCTTCCCTTCATATACATGTACTGAGAAAAGAATGTATAGTTTACACGAGATTGTTAGCGAATTCAGTCGCTGATCGATAGTTAGCGGTGTTTTCTACGTCAGATAACCTAGTTGCAAGAACTTCTAATGTTACTAGTTTCAGGTTCAGATTTCTCACCGGTGTACCGTGTAACTGTAGTATACAGTACGTTAAATGCATTTTATAATGCATGCATTAGCATACAACAGGGAAAATTGTGCGCTCCCTTTTCTGAATACTACCTAAATTTGGCAAACGGGTCGTGTCTGTTGTGTTCGTATTATTTTTGTGTTATGTTTGTTATCTTAAAGGATTGTGTTGTGTCAAACCGTTTTCCTAACAAGTTCTTAACAAGTGACCCGTAACATCCCGATTCATTAATGGGTTGCGTCGTTTTGTGTTAGGTTAGTCATGCAAGAAATTTGTCATGTCTAATGTATTTACTGGCAAACGATATCTGATTAAGTTCTTAATAGGTGATCTGATAACGATCCGATTAGTTAATATTGGGTTCTTAATAGGTACTCCGGTAACGAACTGACTCATCGACGGATTAACTTGAAACTTGTTATGTCTGTGTCGAGTCTACAACTCGTGCAAAAAATTACCATACCTAATACTACCCGAAATTTGCAACGACACTCGTTCAAAAGGCATGTTTTGTATAAACTTTGATAGAAAAAAACTCTAACATCATTCTCTCAGTTCACACTCGCAATAAGACGGTGGAAATAACAATACTCGGCTACTCACTTTCAATAGCGGATTCAATGTTGGGGGATCCTAGTGTTAAAGGTTTATATTTTTTAATAGAAAAAGTGTGCGAAGCGGGCAAAATAAATTTTAGTTTTTTTGTTGAGGCATTTCGTTGAACACTTAGTGGGCTTGTCGTCAACTGAAGATGCACACAATTAAACAAATATCGACACATACCAAAACAATCTGATAAGTGATATCGAGAGAATTTGTTGAGTGCTCTTGACGCAACATGTCAGAAGATGCCGAAATATGCCTAGCTGGCATAACATGATTTACAAAATTTTATACTTATAATAAGAGCGGCTGATATTATAAATTACTCTGTAAAAATTAATTATCATCAAATATTCACTTATATCCAAAGTAAAAGCAGTCAGGGCAGTACGCCCGCCCTCTTAGGCAATCTCCAACCGAGGGCTAGCTAAAGGGCTTGTTTTAACCCTCTAGCCCTCCAAGATATTAATATTTTAATGAACAATATAGAGCCATATTTGCTTCCATCTCCAACTGAGGGCCAAAGGGCCATAAGGCTTGTTTAGCCTTGTCACAAAAAACGGTCTCCAATCGAGGGCCAAATAGTCATAGTGACACACCCCGACCTAGACCAGGGTGTGCTGGCCGTCACACGGAGGTGACGTAACCATATGCACGTGCGGAAGCTAATAAAGTAGTAACAAAAAGTACGAATAATTAAAAACTAGCATACAAAGTGATAAAAACCAGTGCTAGCGTAAGTGAGACGCTGAATTCGGAGCAATTAGTCTACAGCAGTCCAAAAGAAAAAGATGCGACAACAGTACACCCGAAGGTGACCCTACAATGGTGAGTGTCTGTCAAAAATGCCGGAAAAGCCCTCTGGGAAACCACCGAACCTGCTAGACCACTAGAACCTGGAGGGGCGCAAAACAAAAGCGTGAGTGGGCAAAAAAAAACAAAGCTTTTAGAAAACCATTTAATCAAATACATTCTAACCCCTCGCCGTAAAACCTGTATACTTCCCAGAAAATAAATATACGTATAGTATATATGCCAAACATGCTCAATAATATGCCATGTCGAAACCTCATAATGATATGCAAGTGCTCAGGTATAATCATATCAATAACATGTAATCTGGCAGCCGGAGTCACCTAACGTGACTTGACGGCTGCATCTAGAGCTCAAATCTCAAACTCAATAACTGAACCTGCCCACGAGTCGGAACCACTAAGGTGGTCTGTACGACAGGCCTGGGTGTAATACATATATACGCTCTAGTGCTACGATCACGTGAAGGCTGGGCGAATAATCGCGGGTCACCTACGAGTCGGAACCACCTAAAGTGGTATGTACGACAGGACTGTGCACCTAACTTGGATCCAAGCTGAGCGTGTGGTGCGGGAGGTGAACATCACGTGAAGGACTGTGCCTTACTCTGGGCGGGAGCACTAACACCGGGGGTGCAGGTTATGAGCTCTCTAAGTATCTCGAATCGCTACTGAATGTAAACATGAATAACACTTACCTGGCACTTACCTGTGCGTCCACAACACCCAATATGCATAAGAATATATATATGCAACTACTAACGTAACCAACGATGCATAAATAACGATAATGTAATGCATGACATAACTAATAAGCATTTAAATCAATTTCTGGGAAAAATATAGTATATAGGTATATACGGAAAACCAAAAGCCCACTCACTGGTATGTGGAAGGGTCGTAGCCCCCCTGCCTCGAGTGACTACGCTCGTCCTCGGGATACGTATCACCTATATGCGAAATAACTATAAAAAGGTCAATTTTAAAGCACATAACCAACTTCTCATAATAACTTATCATACATTGCTCAAATTGGACAAATGAATATACCAACGTGCTCTACACAACCTCAGGATCATACCCAAATTTTTAGAAAAATTTTTCACCGTCGCACGCGTAGGCACGTGCCTGGCACGCTGACGGCGTCAACTGACGCCGTTAGGAATATTCCGTCAGTTTTGACAGATTCCGTTAACGGCGTCAGGAATATTCCATCTCCTTCTCCAGCGAGACTCCGGCGCCGTCGCCGGCGCCGGAAAACTGGAAAAACTTCAACCTTCGATTTCTCTCTCGTTTTTCAACCATTTTTCACGATTTTTGTACCAAAATGACGCCTAGAACTAGGAGAACATAAATATACAACTTTCAAGAGTAAAAAACTACGAGATCTTACCTGTCCAAACCACCCAACTCCGGTCAACTCCAAACACAGTGATTCCGACGTCAAAATTCTTCAAACGAAGTACTTCGAGACTCCTTGGGACCTCACTAAGTCACCTACGAGCTTCAAAATCCCAAAAACTTGCTAAATTATTTTTGCATGAATAGTACTCAAAACGGACATCGTCGAATCGACGTGAAAACGACGAAGTTCTCACCTGAAAATGGTACGATTGGACTCCCACGAGCTTCACGATCTCGACTGTGACCTTGATTCCCTCGATCTGCTAGTGTTTAGGGTGTTTGTGGGTGTGTCCGTACGTGAATAGTGAAAGAGAAGGGAAATGGGGCTCGGGAGAGAGAGACAGGGAAAGGGACAGAAGGTGTGGAGTGGTGGGAAGGTGTGTGTGTGGCCCAACACGTGCCAACAACACAAAAATAACCAATAAGCGTAAAAGAAACGAACTAGGGGCAAAATAGTCTTTTCACATGTACGTTTTCGATATTTCCGAGACGGGATGTCACACATAGGGTCAAACATAATTTATTATTTAAAACCTACAACTTAAATTCAAATCTAACGGCTAAGTGAAGTCAGCATGAAATAGAAGTTATAGGAAAAAAAAAATGTAACAAATTTTGTAAAAAAATAGAATTTAAAAAAAAATATGAAACAAATTTTGTAAAATAGAAGTTATAGGAAGTTATAGAAAATAATAGAAAATAATAGAAAAAATAAATAAATAAAACTGTAAAATATAAAAAATAAAAAATAACGGTTAGCTGATGTTAGCCATCCGTTATATTAAAAAATTTCCATGTTATTTGTGTTGGTTATAATCGACACTATTTCTTTTATTCATGTCGGTTATAACCGATAGCAAAACCGACAGTATTAAAAAAAAATTCCAACTAGCCCGGGATTGACTGGATGGCTGCATGTGGCCAGCCCTTTGACCCTTTCAGATTCCGTGGGGCCCACGATTCCTCTGGCCTAGCTCTCTGTTAGAGACGATTTTCGGGTTATTTTCGATCCTTTGGCCATCTGGATCATTCGATTGAAGATGATCTTGGTACTCGCACCTAAGTTCAATTTCTTATCTCATAAATAAGATTAGAGTAGTTTATAATATTTTTGTATTAAAAAAATATGAATTGGGCTGGAAAGGTCACAGGCCCAAAAACCAATCATCCATTCCCTCCTCAGCTTCTCCATTGCTGATGAGCTGCTCACTGCTCCCTAGCTACAGAGTTTTGATCCTACTTTTTGAGTCTCAGAAATAAAAATACAATAAAACGTTTTGCGATCGCAGTTGAATTTCTTTCGACAATCGTGCATTTCCGTCTTCGTATAAAATTGTTGAGAGCTGGAATTCATCGGACAATTTGAAGAAGACGAACGAAAAAGAAGGTGACTTGAACAGCGCAGGTGCCGGTAAAGTATTCTCCGATGAGATTTCAAACATCAAATGCTAATTGCTAAACGCTCGTTTTAAGCATTTCTTTTGTATGCTTACGTCATTTTCCTTTCTGTTTATCGGGTCTTCATCTTTTTAGTAAATATATATTGCAGAGAGGGCGAGCTTGGCACAGCGGAAAGGTTGCTCCTTTGTGACAGGCTCGAGTCGTGGAAATAGCCTCTTTGCAAAGCAAAGGTAAGGCTGCATCGATGTTCCCCCGAGTGAGAGCCTTCTTGGCTTGGGGTCGTCCCTTTATTTAGTATATATTTTGCAAACAAGGTGTTTGTTGAAATGCCTGAAAGGGACCAATGTTTATGTATCTTCTATCGGCTCTTATTGTTTGCTTATGTATTTGATTAAGTAGAATCTCGTTTGAAAATTTTGTGCCTTTACGTTCACAAATTGGTTGATAACATCATAATCCCATGAATTTGTATCTGAAAATTGTCAAGTACATGTGCGGAACAGCGTTGCGAAGAAATCTTTGTTTTGTAAAAATTGAATGGGGTATAAATCTATTTCTCAATTTCTGATTGTAAATTTTACTTTTATTTTTATTTTTATGGTGTTTGGTTTGCTGAATGTTTAGATGGAGGAGTTGTTAAAGAACCAGATATTTGCAATCCATGCACTTTCTGGTGTAGGTTCAGTGGCATTAGGCACAGCCCTTACTTACCCTCTTGATACAATCAAAACCCTTATTCAGGTTTGCTCCCCGGCATCATTGCCTAGATTTCTGATGCTTTACAAGTTTTTTGCTTTGTGAAGAGCCATGTCATAATCCGTTTCTAACCTGAATCCTCATTTGTTTTTATTGGGGGAACAGGTTGGTTCAGGTTCTAGTAAGCAATTGACAACTACTCAGGTTTTAAAGAGAGTTGGATATTTTTCAGGAAATTCAGGTGCTTCCCCGATTTTCATTAGTTTTTTCAAGTCCTGTTGTTTTCTCCACTGCTTTCTGTTTGCGCTTACAGGGTTCCTTTCCTCCCCAGTGTTGTGCTTGCTGATGATTGTTAAGTTTGGCCTGTGATGCATGTTGTAGGTTTGTACAACGGTTTTCTATGGTTAGCAGCGGGAAGAACTTTGGGGTTGGGAGCTCGTTTTGGAACCTATGAAATTTTGACTGCCTTCTATAAAGGTATTTTCTCTTCATTGTTGGGTAACTGATAATAAACACGTGCATACACATGGTACCAAAATTCATCGTTATTATACATTGATTTACAGCTTCCGACACCTTTTCTGGTTGCAAATACTTTTTTGGCAGATGGTCGAGAAGATAACTATGTCTACGTCTCTGAGGCCCTCCTGGCGGGACTTGTTTCTGGTGTTGTAGAATCACTAATAAGCTCCCCATTTGAACTTATAAAACTTCGTGCCCAGGTGACCTCTGCTTCTCGCATTCCAAACTCGGCCTCTCTCATTCCAAACTCGGCCTCTCTCCCAGGAAAGGAAGCTGTTGCACCTTTGATTCAAAGATTGCTACGTGGGTGTAGTCCGGACATGAAGGCATTAAATTCTTCTGTTGCCCTTTTATCCACCCTAACAACCAAGCATCCTAATATGACGAGTGCTTTACAAGAGTACCCATGGATGATGACAGGATCTGGGAAACCACCCTCAGTGTTCAGTGTCAGGAAACCATCTGAAATCATCTCTTTGGAAGGATGGGGTGCATTATGGAGAGGTCTACGGCCAGGAGTTGTTCGGGATTCAGTTTTTGGTGGCATATTCTTTTCTACTTGGCAATCTCTACACCGAGCAATGCTTGACTGGAAGGCAGTGGGGATGGATCCTGAACCCAGGTATTAATGCAACTTGCTATTGACTAACCTGTTTCTTAGTTGAATCACACCATCGAGTACCATTTTTTTGCACTGCTAAAAGGAGTACCTGTTGAACAAAGATGCATTGTTTTATGTTTCCCTTTTTCCATGTTGTTGAAGTGAACTTGTTTTCTCATAGGTCGGATGATGAAATCGGTCCACTTTCTCCTTTGGCTATTAGTATTGCGGCAGGAATTTCTGGTTCTGTTGCTGCGGCTGCTTCTCATTGTTTTGACACTGCCAAATCTCGATCAGAATGTACTGTGCTGCCCAAGGTATGTTACTTACTCTTGGCAAAGTTTAGTCTAGTTTAAGCACGATACACCTTTTTATGCACGTATCATGATTTAATACTTAGACAACACTTGCTAGCATGTTGATCAATGCGTGTTATCTGTTATAAGGTTTGTTTTGATTGCGAATGTCATTTGTGTTTTGTGGTGGGCAGTATGTCTCAATGGAGAGGAAGCTTCTGAAATGGGGAAGACCAGGGAATGGGTTTGAGAGAGTTACAGGGATCCACCCTTCAGACAGGAATCTCCTGTTCCGCGGCCTTGGGTTACGGATGGCTCGCAGCGGGATCGCATCATTCGTCATGGTCGGAAGCTATTTCTTGGCTGTGGATCGTCTTGTTTGAAGAGCAAATTAACAGGTAGAGAAGGCTTAGTTGAACACATTGAGAAAAAGAAAGAACTGGATTTATACGTGTATAAGTTAGCTGCTTTGTTATCTCATTGAAACTGGACATCCACATAAAGCCGAAGGCATTGATAAAAGTTAACTTCCTTGGGTTGTACGATTCTTCCTCCTTTTACCAAAAACCAAGCAAAGCTTATTTTGTTTTTGTTTTTTATTGGATTCGCCAGAGATATATAGAAATTATATGGAAAAAAAAAGAAAAGGAAATAGAGAATGATTAAGGGAAGTGGTGGGATGTATTGGCTAAAATTAAAATTTAGAGAAAAATTTGACATTTCTATACAAATTTAGCGAAATAAACAAGTCAATCGACGATAAAATCAAAAGAGAAACATATACGACGTGTCGTTTCCCCGCTCAAGTATTGGCAGCTAGGGTTTTAGGTGCAGAGATTTCCAAAACCTCTGTAGAATTCAGTTCATATCTGAGCTGACATGAATACCACACGAAATTCTCCGACTTATTTTCTCCATAACCCAATTTTTCCCTTTTATTACAATTTACAATTCAACCAAAAATTAAAATTAAAATTAAAGAAATAAATAAAAATGTTGCACGGCGGCGCTCTTCTTCTTCTTCATCAAAATCCCACTCCCCCTTATCTCCCGAACGTCCCGCTGTTTCTTCCGCCCAATTCTCCGCTTCCCTAAATCTAAACCGACCCCAATTTCTGCTGGCACCTTCTCCATGGACAAAAGACTCAACCTTTGCACTCTGGCTCTCTCCAACGACTCGCCGTCGCCGTCGTATCCGGCGGTTTCCAACAAAGCCAAAAGGAAAGCGCGGCGGGAGTCGCCCGAGGGGGTCCTGAAGTACAAGCTAGACATGTGTTCCAGGCACGGCCAGCTGATCCAAGCTCTGAGCCTTTACGACGAGGCCACGAGCAATAGGGTGCCGCTTGGCCTGCACCATTACAATGTTCAGCTCTACCTTTGCTCCTCCAACGGCGGCTGCGATGACGGTGATGTGGGTTTGAAGAGGGGGTTTGAGATTTTTCGCCAGATGGTTGAGGATAAGGTTGTCCCCAATGAGGCCACTTTCACTAGCGCGGCGAGGCTAGCGATCGCGGCGGAGGACCCGGAAATGGCGTTTCATTTGGTGAAGCAGATGAAGGGTTTGGGGATTCCGCCGAAATTGAGGTCTTACGATCCGGCATTGTTTGAGTTCTTTAAGAAGAGAGAGGCTGATAGAGCTTATGAGGTCGATGCCCACATGGTTGAATCCGGGGTCGTGGCCGAGGAGCCTGAGATTTCTGCTTTGATAAAAGTTAGTTCTGGTTCGAACAGAGGTGACAAGATTTATGAGATGTTGCACCGGTTGCGGACCCCGGTGAGGCAGGTCTCGGAGTCAACTTATGGGGTGGTGGAGGAGTGGTTTAAGTCCGAGGAGGCGGCGAGAGTTGGGATGTGAATAAGGTGCGGGAAGAAGTTGTGAGAGGAGGTGGAGGGTGGCATGGGCAAGGGTGGCTTGGGAGTGGGAATTGGAGGGTGGAGAGGACTCAGATGGATGAAGCAGGGGTATGCTCTTGTTGCGGTGAAAAGCTCGTCTCTATCGACATTGACCCGAAAGAGACTGAGAATTTTGCTACCTCTTTGAGCAAATTGGCTGGCCAAAGGGAGGTTCGGGGTGATTTCATTCGATTCCAGGTGAGTGACTCTGCATTCCCTTGTTTGTTAACTTCAGTTTCTGATATTTAAAGTTCGGCATATCATAACTCAAAAATTTGAAAACCGAATGATTGCATTGACTTTTCGGATTTCCTCAAACAATTTAACTTGCTTGATATGCATCTTTATATTTATATCATTACATTGATAAGAAGATCTCATTTTGGAGGGCGGATTTATGCATTAAGTTATATAGATTGTGTTGCCACTATATCTGTACTTCACCGAATAATCAACTTTCTAATGATTAGTGCTTGAATCCCACTTAGGAAGTAAGACCGCCATAAGAACATTGTAAGGCAATATGATATCTCCATTTAACCTGTTTTTATTAGGAAAATAGGTTCATAACTCTATTGGGAAGCACAGTTTCCAAAAAGAGTACTAGTGGCAGTGTCTTCCCATTCTTCTGAGTTCAAATTCTTGGAACCACCAAGCCCTCGTGTGATAAGAAGTTAACAGAAGGAAGGGTTTCTTGTGTTTTATTGTTATGTAATCGTGATGCTGGTAGTTAGTCATTCGTCTATACTTTTATTTTGTATGACTCAGGCAAATGATACATAATATGTTTGTCAGCTGTCCTGATTGATTAGAAGTTAAACTCATCCAGGAGTGGCTTCAAAGGCATGGTCCATTCGATGCAGTTGTAGATGGTGCCAATGTCGGTCTTATCAATCAACATAATTTCAGCTATTTCCAGGTGAGTGGCAGACTATGTTTAGTTTCGTGACACTCTGTCTTTTGACTTCTTCGTATCAGATATATGAATGGGCTGCTTAATGACCATCTTTGTTGTAGCTCGATGCTCTGGTGAACCGCTTATGCCAAATGAGCCCATCAAAGAGATTGCCACTTGTTATATTGCACCAAAATCGTGTAACTGGTGGCCCTGCTCAGAATCCTAATAACAAGAGATTGTTAGAGAGCTGGAAAAAGTCCGGTGCACTTTACACTACTCCAGTGGGTTCAAATGATGATTGGTAAGTTTGTGTCTCTTGACCGATCCAAGGGTTGGACTGAACATGCATAGTTAGTCAATATATACTGCAATTTGTTTCCATGACTTCAATCATCGAAAAATCAAACTTGTGTCTAATTATTACCAGAGTTTACCTGTGCCTAAAATATAGTCGTATGCGATTTGTAGGTACTGGTTGTACGCTGCTGTTAATTGCAAGTGTTTGATGGTGACAAACGATGAGATGAGAGACCACTTGTTCCAACTTCTAGGGTATCACGCGTCTGCTGACTATTGTTTTCGTGACTTGCAAGAATCTTTTGCATGTAGACGTTTGTTGTCCATATGCATAGAACTTGAAGGATTCTCGCTTGGATCTGTTTTCACAACTACCCCAAAATTTCTCGAAGAAGGCAAGGGGAAGAAATTTGAAATGGGATCTTAGCTGCTATCGGATTTCTTTCTTACATTAGCATGGCAATGCCGGTAACAAGAAATTCGAAAAAGAACTGTGCAGTTACATTTGTTCGTACGTTGCAGGTCCGATTGTCCGTCTCAAGGCAGGGACTTAAGCTTCACATGCCACCACCTTACTCGATTGTAATTCAGGTGCGATAATCAGCCGATAATCTCATTTTTTTTCGTTCATCCGGTTTTTCAGTTTAAGTCATAACCTTTTGGTTTAGTTAAATCATGCATTGTTGATAAATACTCAACAGGAAGCAGAGGATGGGAAGTGGCATGTGCCAACAACCACAGGTGATGACATTGAGACCCCAAGGCAGTGGCTGTGTGCTACCAGAGCCAGAAATACAAAATAAGAAATGCGACTTTTTATAAACTCTCTGCCGCCTCATGCTTTTGGTACAATGTTTTAGTTGACACGAGAAATAACATTAAACTGTATGGCGGCATAACATTCATCGAGAGTCCCACTTTGAAAAATGACTTTGAGCTATGAAGTGGCAGAGCATTTCACATACAAAATAGAGAGGGAGGTTTTTTATTTTATTTTATTTTATTTTATTTTTAATTCTAAATTATTGGGATGTAATGCTTAAGTGATTATTAAAGATAAATTATAATTCATTGTACAGCATGATAACATTATTTATCTAATGATATTTTTTGTCTATCATTAAGATAGGTTCTCTATTTTCCTTGATTAAAAAAAAAGAAAAAGAAAAGAGGTAGATAATTACTTGTTAATAAATTTAAAACTTTAATTGAGTCCTTATCCCAATCACTAATTGTTAAAATTGATATAATAATTTTTTTTACTACAAAGTTCCAATATGAAAATTTATCTTATTCTAAGGATTATAACCTACTATTTGCTTGTACATACTAAAACTAGGTTAACGCTAACACATTAACTTGATACGTAGCAAAACAAGAATTACATAACGTATCAAAATTAGTAATTCCTAACGTACATAAATTAAGATTGTATAATAAACCAATCATGTCCCATAATTGGCACGTTATGGTTAATGGAATGTTAGTTGTATTTTTTAGAATTTTAATAATATCTTTTAATTGGGTGATAAAATGTGTCGTTTGAAACTAATCATGATATGATACTTTTATGTAAACTTTAGATTTTGATGATATTAATTTATCGTTTAATTGGTAAATCAAATATAAGAAAAAAATTGTAATTTTTAGAATTAAAAATGAAAATAAAGAATGTAGGATAAAAAGTTTAACAATTATAAATGTTTAATTGAAAATTCAAAATTGGGCGCCTATTTCAAAGCACTTCCGGTAGGCTGGGTGGCAGAGACACACCGCCACCTGGACAGACATGCAGGGGTCCCACATCCTTAAAGTCCTCTCGGGCCCCACTTTCGCTCTTCCCCCATTGGTCATTGAATTTTCCGACCCGAAAAACCAGAAGAAAAAGAAGCCCAATAAATTTAAATAATTCACAGAAACACCAAAGCCCTCCGAGTCTTCGTTTTCTCCAAGAAGCAGAAGAAGCAGATTTCAGAAGACGAAGAAACAAGGAGAAGGCAAAAGCCAAAAGCCATCCGCGGTCTTACCCTTTGTTCCCGAGAAGATGAAATGCCATCTGCATTTTAAAACCGCGCTTTTTCTCAACGTCTTCTGCTTATGGAGTAGCGTTTCTGGGGAGGCGCTGTTTTCTGAGAAGTCGATTTTGCTCGAGATCAAGAGCTCGGTTTCCGACCCGGATGGGGTTCTCTTCGGCTGGAGATCCAACAGCTTCGATCACCACTGTTCGTGGGTCGGGGTCTCATGCGACACCAAATCGAGGGTCGTTTCGCTCAGTCTCGGCGGCAGCGGTGCCAAAGGAGGTAATTTTCGAGCTCTCTCTTGCTCTCAGAGTCTGAAATTTGAATTCCCGTACGATGGGTTCGGTGTTTGGAGGAAAAGTTTGGTTAGTGGAAAATTGGGTGGAAAGGTTTCGCCTTGGGTGGGAAAGCTTAGTGAGCTTAGAGTTTTGTCGCTGCCTTTCAATGAACTTAGTGGCGAAATTCCGAAGGAAATTTGGCGGTTGGAGAAGCTTGAAGTGCTTGATCTTGAGGGGAATTTGTTAAACGGAAATTTGCCAACCCGGTTTTCGGGTTTGAGGACGTTGAGGGTATTGAATCTTGGGTTTAATAGAATTGGTGGGGAGATTCCTTTTTCGCTTTCGAAATGTGTGTGTTTGGAGGTGCTGAATTTGGTAGGTAATGAAGTGAGTGGAACCATCCCTGGGTTTGTTGGTAGGTTTGCAAAGTTGCGGGGGCTTTATTTGGCTCAAAATAGGTTAAATGGGTCTATACCAGCCACATTTGGAAGCTATTGTCGAAATCTTGAATATCTTGATCTGTCGGGAAATTTCCTTGTTGGGAAGATTCCTGGTAGTTTGGGGAATTGTCGGTGGTTACGGACTCTTTTGTTGTTTTCAAATATATTGAATGGTGGCATTCCTCTAGAACTTGGTTGGATTCGAATGCTTGAAGTTCTAGATGTTTCAAGAAATAGCCTTAGTGGCCCAGTCCCCGCTGAGCTTGGACAATGTATCAATTTATCTGTTCTTGTCCTATCGAATCTTTTTAATCCATTGACAACCAATCAGAATACAAATGGAGATACATCAATTGATTTATCTGGTGGTTTGGTGGATGATTACAATTATTACAAAGGCTCCATTCCAGAGGAAATTACAACCCTTCCAAATTTGAAAGTAGTTTGGGCTCCAAGGGCAACCCTTGAAGGAAAGCTTCCAAGCAATTGGGGTGGTTGTGAGAACTTGGAAATGTTGAACTTAGCTCGGAACCTTTTCAGCGGAGAAGTCACTGGAGTATTTGAAAGATGCAAGAAGCTGCATTATCTAAATTTGGGATCAAATAAGCTGAGTGGGAAGATCGATGAGAAGCTTCCAGTTCCATGTATGACTGTTTTCAATGTCAGTGGGAACTTCATGTCTGGACCTGTCCCCGAGTTTCTGTACAGATTGTGCCCCCAGGTGCCCCCAAATTCAGATCTTGTCCGAGTCAACAATCCATCATTTCCATATCAAGTGCTCTTTACTTGTCAAACTCAGCTTGATAGCCGTTTCCCTCTTTCAGGTGGTAGTTTCACTGTGGTTCATGATTTTAGCGGTAACAACTTCACTGGTCCAATCCAACACCTCCCTCTTGCAACTGAGAGACTGGGGAAGCAGACTGTTTATGCATTTCTTGCTGCTGGGAACAAGCTCACGGGATCATTTCCTGAAACCTTACTAGGAAAGTGTGACGGATTAGACGGAATGATTATTGATGTTAGCGACAATAAGTTGTCAGGTCAAATTCCTTTTCAGATTGGTGCGATGTGCAGATCTCTTAGATTCCTGGATGCCTCTGGCAATCTTTTATCTGGGTTAATACCTTCAGATATTGGGCATTTGGAATCTCTTGTCTTTCTTGACTTGAGCTGGAACCAGCTGCAGGGTCAAATTCCTGCAGGTATCAGTCATTTGAAGTATCTTAAGTATCTGTCCCTGGACAACAACAATCTCACTGGTGCAATTCCTTATAGCTTTGTGTGGTTGCACTCCCTCGAAGTTCTAAAGCTGTCTTCAAATTCTCTTTCTGGGGATATTCCGCAAGGTCTTGTGAACTTGAAAAATATAACTGTTTTTCTGCTCGACAATAATAAACTCTCTGGGCACATCCCTTCAGGCTTGACTAATCTGAAATCCCTATCTACATTCAATGCCTCCTTCAATAACCTGTCTGGTTCATTTCCATTGAACAATAGCGTGATGAACTGCAGCGGTGTCCTTGGGAACCCTTTCCTTATTCCATGCCATATTGTTTCACTAACTGCTCCATCTTCAGATCAGCCAGATAGTTATGGGAGTTCACAACATAACCCTGATTCTCTATCAGCAACTACTGGTGGTGATGATAATAGTGGATTAGGCACAATCGAGATCGCATCCATAGCAGCTGCATCAGCTGTTGTTTTGGTTCTGCTCTCTCTTGTTATCCTGTTCTTTTATATGAGAAAGTGGATACCAGATTCCAGGGTTCAGGGTCTTGAATATAAAGAAATGACTCTGTTTACAGACATTGGGGCTCCGTTGACATTTGAGAATATTGTTCAAGCAACAGGGAATTTTAATGGCAGCTACCACATTGGCAGCGGAGGATTTGGGGCCACTTACAAAGCCGAAATTGCTCCAGGAATCACTGTTGCTGTGAAAAGGCTAGCTGTTGGAAGGTTTCACGGTGTTCAACAGTTTCATGCTGAGATTAAAACCCTTGGTAGGGTGAGACACCCAAACCTGGTGACTTTAATAGGTTACCATGCCAGTGAAGCTGAGATGTTGCTCATATATAATTATTTACCAGGAGGGAATTTGGAAAACTTTATCAAGGAGAGATCTCAGAGGCCTTTTAATTGGCAAATTCTCCACAAGATTGCTTTGCATATAGCCCGTGCACTTGCTTATCTGCATAGCGAGTGTATTCCACGTGTCCTACACCGTGATGTCAAGCCAAGTAACATACTGTTGGATGATGAGTTCAATGCTTACTTGTCTGACTTTGGATTATCTAGGCTTTTGGGAACTTCAGAAACACACGCAACAACTGGTCCAGCAGGGACTTTTGGGTACGTAGCACCAGAGTATGCAATGACTTGCCATGTGTCTGAAAAGTCTGATGTTTACAGTTACGGTGTGGTGCTGCTTGAATTGATGTCGTGCAAAAAACCCTTGGACCCTTCGTTTTCATCACATGGCGATGGTTTCAACATTGTCTCTTGGGTGGACATGCTGTTAGAAAAGGGTCAGGATAAGGAGGTCTTCATAGAAGGGCTATGGGATGCAGGACCCCAGAATGATCTAGTCGAGATGTTGAATTTGGCTGTCGCGTGCACAGTCAAGACCCTCGCCTCTAGGCCAACAATGAAGCAAGTCGTCGAAAGATTAAAGCGAATCCAACCTATTTCAAGGAAGGCGGATAACGAGCAAAGTATAGAGCTAGCGATCATAACCTAGAAGTGTAGAAGGTATGACATTCTTGTAGTTTGTACATTTCTGCGTAGTTGAATTTTGGTTTCCAGTTTGTTGTTTTTCCTGCAACAAGCATATTCTGCTGAGCTGAGAAATTTTTTCAACCCTGCGGTTATACAAGTAGATGTCTCAGTTCATTTGCAATTGATCATCTATAATCTTAACTGAAAAATGGGTAGTAGTTGCTGCAATTTGCAGCATGTTCATAGAGAGCATAATTTTGCAGCTGACGGGTTAGCCAAATTGGGTTTAAATAGCGAAGATTTTCTAGTACTCGTGGAATCTCCTCCCTGTTTAGTTCAAACTTTCCGATGACTGCTTTGGTGTCACTAGAGCTAGACTAGTTGTTCCTTGGTGAAAAATGGGTAGCAGTTGATTGTCATGTTATCTCTTGTCATTTACTTTTTCCTATGTGTAAGAGGCAACAACTGATACAACTTATACAATCGCTTCGATGCGCTAAGGAATGATTTTCGCGTACCTACGTTTTTTCTTTACATGCCCTTATTTATTTTGGATTTGTAATCAATAATCGAAGGATAATTAAGAGTTTAAAATAAACAAAAGTATGTATGAAGGGAAAATAGACGTCACGAAAATTATTACAATGTCCTAAAGAAAGGTTGCACACTATTTTTTAAACCTTAAAAATAAAACAGCACAAGCATGCAGAGGATCTTATTACCCAACAAGTCATTAGAGGGAAGATACCTAAACCCACAGCTATTTTATAAATTTTAGGGGGTGCAATCGTTTCGTCTAATGCGATTCAGTCTTCATTTTGTTGGAGGAGATTCTGAGTTCAAACGTCATGAACAACAATTCTTGATTAAAAGAAATGGATTCAGGGTGTTTTGGATCGTAAAGAAGAGAAACTAGACGTTGTAAGAAGACGACGACACCATATTCGTCTCTTCAAAACTTACAAGAGAAATATATAGAGCTTAAGGTAAAAAGAAAGCTATATTTTAGAGGCGCAGACAATCGCGGATACCATGAACACGCAACACACTGCTGTTATGCATAGATATTAATTTATTTAAATTCCATATCTAGAACTCACCGAAGATAAAAATAAATAAACAAACAAAAAATATGTATATCAAATTTAAATCTCTCTCCTTTTTGTTTACAAAAAGGAAGGGGCAGCTGGGTTTACAACAATATGCCTAAGTGGGTTAGTGACATCGCTCCCTCCAGCATGCTTCACGAACTCTGCCGGAGACAGAAAGCTTCCATGGCATATACACATTATTCTCACTTCCTCTCCCTTCCCATATCGGTACAGAATTCCCTCAACCTTTCTACCATTTGGGCCGTCCCCTTTCGTGAAAACACAAGGCATGTCCTCCATCCCGTTCCTGCTCGTTTCCCTTTTGCTGTTTTCTTGCGTATTTGGCTTCCTAGACGGGCTCTCTATGTCGGGTTTGGGAGTTCTGGATGCGTCGTCTGTTGTTCCTGTGCCTGAAGAGCCAACGGCATTATTACTTCGTTCTTGGAGCGACTGGTTGCTAGCGGGTGTAGGGTTTCTTGCTTCACCGCAGCTGCTGGTTCCTGTGATGTGAAGGGAAAACTATGAGGTTAGAAGTAGCAGTGTTACCTCTTTTGTTTCTTCTCCTTCACCTGTTTGTGGAATCTATGATTTCAACATTCAAATTCACATTAGCAAATTTGGAAATTTGAAGACACTGCAGGTAAGAGCCTCTTGAACTACATGTCAATCCATCCCAACAAGGTTTTCACATCGACGAAGACAGATAGAAAGAAGCCAGCTTCAGACAAGAAAGTTACTTCCATAGACTACCTGACTACATCATAAGAGTACAGTTCCTAGGATAGGCTAATCAATATTTCGTTTTGGTCAGAATGCTCTGCATCTCGGTTTAGGCTGCAATATCAAATGGAAAACAACTTCCATAGAGCACTATAAAGTTTGATATTTACTTCTCTAGATTGCTCATACCGCATCTCAGTTTGTCCACAATCCAGGTGAACGAATCACTGGCGGTAATTGCACCCTGCACTGCCTTAGTTACAGAATCGTCGTCACTTGTACCACAAGGTCCAACTCATCATTTCTCAGTTTTGTAACAGATACAAGAAAATGCTTGGTACATTACAATCGTTCTGTCACGTATCCGGCCCTACCTTGAAACTAACTAGACTATTGGACAGGTTAGAGATCAGTGCAGCTGCTGCAGCATGTGCTGCAACGACATTCTTGTATAACTACTACATCATTTTCCGCTCCCCTTGGAAAATTCTCAGATAAATTCTATCATGCATGAGGGTGGAAGGTGAACGCCGATCAGCTACATCTTGAATCTCACTTGGAAACGAAAGCGATCCCTACCTGCGTCTTACAAAAATGCAGCCACAAGACACATCCTTTTCAAATTCAAAACAATGCTAAGGAGAGGCTTTAGCTCTAACAAGAGTTTTGCTCTAAGAAAGTTTAGCTTGATATGCGTTGTTGGCCTATTCGCTAACAACCAGCAACCATGAGATGTTATAAAGTGAACTTTCGGGTACCATCCTACGGTTGCTACCCCATGTCCTCCATTTAGTGTTTGTAGTTTTGAGCTAAACCTATATTTCCCTATCAACTCGACGGTGGTGACACATCCTTTCCAAAGGGAGCTTCCACCAAAAGCTCTGTCTGTGTTTCATATCGAATTGAGTCTGTGTGATCAATCACTTTCTGGAAACTAAACCGTAACGAACAGAAAACAACTGTTTAGGTGTGTTAAGCTGAGAAACTCATGTCCCCTTTCTTGTTCCCAAATTTTAAAAGCAACCAACTTTGCATCGCACTCCATTAACTAAAGAGAGCGAGCACACACGTGATTAAAACACCTCATCCTACAACAAAGAACAAAAGAGAAAGACCACATGGGAAAACAACCTAAGATGCCATCTTCTAATGTAGCAGACTTGCCCTACACTCGTATAATCCTAGTCCAAAACAAAACAAAACAAAAACCCACCTAATCAAAGCAAAACCAATCACTTAACAACCGAATTTCAATCGAAAAAAATTCATCAAAATTCAGATTAAGAAACAGAATTAAGAAAAATTGAAATACCTGGAAGAGGTTTACTCTCCAATTCCGACATCCCCGACGAGCTTCCGCCTTGTGACTCCGCCGAGACCTGCGAATTGGGTTGTCCTCCAAATCCTTGCAACCCACTCAAAATCTCACCATTGAATTTCGTGAATGCATTTTTTTCCACTCCGCCACCGCCACCGCTGCCACTAGCAGCTTGCCTAGCAACTGCTGCCGCAACCCAACTAGGCAACCCGAAAGGCGGCTCCGCCGTCCGATTACCCCTACCACCCGCCAAATTGGGCCCAACTGAGCCCTCAAGTTCGCACTTCTCCTCCTCCACAGAACCCCCTTCTTTCTCGGCCTTTGAGTTCCTCTGCTTCTCCGACCTCCTCCTTTTCGCCACCAACCGCCTCAGCGTCTGCAACTCCTTCCTCTTCCTCCACTCCTCCTCCGTCTCCGCCGGAAGCGAAGAGGTCCTCATCAGCCCCGTCGTGTACGACGGCGCCGTCGATTCGTTGTCGTCCCTCACAAACGGCATCGTTCCGGCAATCGACGAAGATCGGATTAGCTTGTTTTTGGCACTCTTATCGACCCCGAATCGGCCGCCCAACGAAAGCCCGAGATTCAACTCCAGCTCATCCGACTCTTCTTCTTCGTTAGCCTCTGCATATTGCAACTGCGTCGTTGCGTCGTTGCTTCTGCACATTAATCTCTGCAGCAAATCTCTCGGATACTTATCCATTTCCAGAGAGAGATTTTCCATTGCTCTCCTTCTCCTTTCATTAGCTTCCCCCATGGAAAAAACAGATATATATATATATATATGAGTGTGTATATATGCTTCAGAAGCTATATATGTGTATCTGCAGATTCGAAAGGTTGAAGCTTTGATCTGAATCAGCAGAAACTTGTTTAAGATGGCAGAACGACAACGCTCGGAGCTCTAAGTTCAAAATCCGATTCAGAAACGACCCACCAAAGAAAGCCGTTTCTCTCTCTCTCTCTCTCTCTCTCTCTCTCTCTCTCTCTCTGCTTCTTTATGAGTCGTCCGTTTTCAACTCGGTCGAGTTTAATTCCCGAGTTGAGAGATATCCGAGATTACGGATACCGAAGAAAATTGGCTCAGAAAAAAAAATGAAAATCGAGAGAAAAACAAAAGAGAGAAGACGAAAGAGGAAAGAAAGAAAAGCAGAGACCGGAGAGGGAGTTTGTGGGCCGATTTTCTGTTGCATTTCCCAAAATGCCCTTGATGTTCTGACAAGGAAGACTACATGGGCGGAGCCAAGTGGCTGATTTGAGGAATGGTGTGGCGACACGTAGCCTGACCGGCATTGTCTTTTTGTCGTCTCTCCACTAGTAACAGTAACCTGTCCTTCCAGAGACACGTTTCGGGAGGAGAATGTAGAAGGGGGATAGAACCACGTGTCGGTCTAACATGGACAGCGCTTACGAGACACGTGGGCGGGACTGGTTTGGCCTCGTAAAGTTCCTCGGCGTAGGTTTTGGGTCTAGTTAAACTCTTCTGCTGCTGCCGCCGCCGTGCTGGATAATATTTTGAGGATGAACGGAACAATACCGTCATGTGTTGTTATATTTTACGTGTTATTATTTAGAAACGGTCTATAGTTAATGTGCGAGAAAAAATATGATATAATTTGAGTAAAATAATAATATTTTACGGCAATGGTTTGAGCACATCATAAAATTACATAATCGAACATATCTCTTCCGCTACTTGCCCACTTGTGTTTGTTTATTGTTGATCGTGTTCAAGGCCATAGCTGTCGTTTCAATTATTTGACTAACAGCATGATATTACTCTTCTCTCTATCATCTTCTTAACTAAACAGATTTAAATCTGATAATTTAATTTGTTGTGAGTTTTTATATTATTAATTAAGGTTATAACTTGTAAGATATTATTTTTCAAATCCGAACCTGTATAGCATGGAACCATTTTTTATTATAGCTTTTTAGGTTAAGTTACAATAGTCGTGCTTTATAGGTAGATTATCGCACAACTCCTACCAAGATACAACGAAATAATAAATCATGCCGTTTTTTTAATTTGTCGTTTCACTAGTGTCTTTTCTTGAGTCTACCAAGTAGACTATTAAAAAACAAGAAAACACGCATGGTTGTTAATATATATGATAATTGGCGTTCCAGAATGTTAAAATCTCATTATAAATTATGGAGACATGAAAAAGAAAAATACAATTTATAAATGAACAGAGGCATCAGATTCCTGCTTTTCGTGTCTACTAAACATATAGATTTGAAAATGGTTAAATTACGCATCATAATCTAGAGCAATTATATAAAAAAAATCGTCTGTTACATATCACCATAACATTTCTAATTTTCTTTTTTAAATCCACATTTTTTTTTTCTTTTACTTTCTCGCATTTCACTCTAATTTCTCTGTTTTTGTATATATTTTTTTTCAAACTTTTTAAATTTACAGTGTGTGGGATTCATCTGGTGTTAGATAACGAGATACGCTTGGCACTTTTATCTTCTAGTAAAAGAAATAGCGCGCAAGTTGACGGGCGAACTTTGAAGTTTCTACCAATTTCAAAAGTATGACGGTGTAGTCAACATTTATTACCAAAAAAGTCAACGAGGAAGAAAGGAGAGATCAGGCGAGTAGAGTGTGATGCACGTGCTTCCAAACAAGAAACATGTCTTATCACGTTATTCATGAGTAACAAAGCGGGACCCACAGTGGCAAGTGGCAGTTTCCTACCTTGTAAATAGTAAAAGAATTAGGTGGTGCTACGTGTAAGGCCGGACGTGGAAGTGGATGGGTGGTCCCCCCCTTATTCCCCGTATTTTTATTTTTTTTGGTACATCGATATTTTTACATTAAAAGAATGAAGAGTTGGACAAAATCACACATTGAGCAATCTAATTTGATATTTAAACCTAAAACCTCTTATTTCAAAATGAAAAAAATATCATCAAATAGTAATACTGAGTGACGTGTTCTCTGTAATTTTTAAGCTAACCTTTTTCATTTTTCTTTTGTCAAAAGAATTTCTATTTAATCAACCGAAAAATAAGAGGAGTTATTTTGCGCTTTAAGAGCCTAATCATGCTCTCTTTTACAAAAATTTGCACTTTAAATCTAGTATTCTAAAATTAAAATACAATTGTTACTTACTACTATATTATAGTGGTACTTCTCTTAACTTGTAAGTGAAAGGTTTTAGGTTCAATTATCGCTAAAGTCGAATTTGAATCATATTATTGCTAATTCATTATGAGACTTAACCTACTTTCTCACTCTTAGTGGATAAAATATTGTTTCTTAAAAAAAATTAAAATACATTTATCAAAGGTTAAAATGTCAATTTATTCATTTTTTAATAAATAGAATAAACAAAATAGTGCGAAGTAAGATAACTTTTACTAGCATTTTAAAAATTATTTTGCACTCTTCACGAATATATTTTTTTAATTATAAAAAATTTGAAGCGAAAATAAGATTTTTGAAATAATAATACTAATTTTCTGCTAATAATCAATTTCTTGAATTAATTATAAGAAAATTGATGCTTTTTCAATTATTAAACCTTGATTCAAAATAAAAATTCAAAAACCCAAAAGAAATGCCATGAAACAGATAATAGGAAGCAAAAAGGAAAAAGAGAAAAAAAGAGAAAAATGGTCAAGAAAGAGATGAAAAAAAAGGGACAATAAAGAAGGCGATCTTGTAGAGATGATGATCTGATACGACACGTACTTGATGTTGACGTGGAGCGACGAAAGATTCTCCGACACTTCTGGTCGCCACGTGTTCGCAATTCACAGTTACACACAGGTGTGTCTTGCACCATGTCCGAAAGGACTAAAATACCCCTGCTGCTACGTGCACTGTCTGGAAAGGTATTGTATCCATCCCCGCAAGTTGAAGGAAAGCGTGGCACCAGCAAAGGCCACAAGCACCTGTATCTTTTATTCGAGCGACAAAAAGAAGGGCGACCTTAAACTAAAAAGACTCGTGTCGGAAAAATTATCAACCACTTTTCACATCATTTGAATTCGTTATCTTCTAGCCACGAAAAAGTAATATTTTTCGTTATGTCACGACTCAATCGTTCAAGCGATAATCTAATATAATTAGAATTATATTGTATACGATAACATGACTAATTACACACAAATCTACTTGACGTGCATTTTTAGACCAAAAAACATATGATGGAAAATCAGCAGCATAAATATGAAACTTCCAATAATAATTAGGGAAATTTTATTTAAACATGTATAACCTTATCTCTACATCCAACTTATTCTTTGCATCCATTTGATTTTTAACTAAACTACTAATAATGTTTCTCTAAACCCAAATTTATTACCTAATATACCCCTATAAATTCAATTCAATATGTGAATTTATTTTTACACCCATTTGATTTATAACTCTATATTTACGCCGTTTGGAAATGAATAGTGAGAATTGAGGTGTGAATTCAGCCATGGCTGATGACAACACTGACACTTTTATAGATGTCGACAAAAAACCATGTATCACCATCTCTCTCAGTGTGGTCTCTGTTTCATGAGCATATGTGTCTGTTACCATACCTTTTCATAGGAATCTTTCTATATGCTTCATGAAGTGCATGGAGCACTAGTAATCAAATTGGGTTTGTTTGAAAACATTACTGTTTGTTTGACAAGATAATATCTCTGTAATTTCGAAACTGCACACTCGCATATCAATTGCAAATTTTGCTTATGAAATTCCAACCGATCCACTACCACTGTACAAGTCTAACCAACGCCTTAAAAGATGCAAGACAACCACCACCAGCCTAAGATTTGTGGCACACATATTAATTTACAAGCACATAAGTTGTAGACACAAGACTTACTTACCTGCAAGATATCAAAGGCTACAAATTATAGTGAATTATATTGTATTTCAAGATGCATCTTGGTTAGTCTCTGGTGTTTGAATGTCAGAAACATTACTGTTTGTGTGAATTTGTAAATACTAATTTAGTACATGTAAAATTAAAAATACTCATCTTATAAACTCTAAAAAATTGAAATCAGACGAACAAAAATTTCGTAAATTGAGTCATACCTTGGTTGGAGAATTCTAAACTTCAAAATCGCCATCCATCAATAAAAAAAAAATTTGTTTTTCTCTAAAAGAGCTATTAGAGTTTTAACAATGTTTGAGTTTATTGACAAATTTGAGTTTTATTATTAATTTCATTTTGTATTTAATAGTAATTATGCAATAAGGTAAAATAGACAATTAATATTTAAACTAAATTAGATGTAGAAATAGGTTACATGGATTTAAATAAAATTTCCCAACCTCACAATTCCATTTTTGTCTACATTGCAGAGTAAATGGGCTTCAAAATGCAATAGTGAACCTTTCAGGACCATTGCTTGTTCAAACATTTTTCAGACCAAAAAACAAGAGAGAGAATAATAATAAAACTGGGGAAAACTCAGTGAGGTCAAAGTCCTCCCAAGTAACATGGCCGCTCTCTAACTTGTGCCTACCAAAAATTAATGCCTTCTGTATGAAATCTCTCAAGTAAATAAGCTTCTTATGTTTTAAGTTCCTTAGTCTAATTTAAGCAGCAGCAGATTTCGCCGTTTGACGAGGAGCTTTTCCTCCATTCTGGTAAGACTTCTGGTTCTGATAACCTTCTGCATTGCGCCCGGCATTCCCCCTAGCTGCTGGACCACCAGAGAATTCACGATATTCGCCCCTCTTCTCCTGATCATCTCTTCCATAACCACGGCCTCCGCTGTAGTTCCCGCGGCCTCCATTATAGTTCCCGCGGCCTTCAGTGTAATTATCACGCCCATAGTTCTCGCGGCCCCTAAAGTTGTCATTTCGGTAGCCACCCCTTCCTGATGAGAACCTTCCTTTGTCGCCGGCTGTGTGAATAAAATAGATCGTGAGAATATTTGAATTTTGTACAAGAGAAATGCACGTGATTGAGGAAGCAATGAATGACGTTTCGACTTGCCTCGTCTCTCTTCAACGTGTAGCTCACATTCGCCGCATTTGATCGGAGATCCCTTAAGCGCACGTTGCATGGAGTCAGCAGATTCAAATTCCACAAACCCAAAACAGTTTTCCTGATTCTGGATACGCAAAGTGTAATGTGCAAGGAGTAAGTAGCAATAAACCAAAAGGGTCAATTCAAGAAGAGTACACACAAAACGTAAAGCATACCCAATTGCTTCTAACTTGAATCCCGTTGCGCTTGATGGGTCCGTAAGGCTTGAATATCTTCTCCAGTTCTTCACGAGTCGCATCCATGGGCAACTTGGCGACGAAAATGGCATGAGACTTAACTGCAACAGTAAATAAGAAGGGTACAAAGTATGAATACTTTTTCCCAACAGCGAGAAAGTTATGTAACACCTCGTATATTGGCAGAGACAAAACAGGTGAATGTTAATACTACACCGTAAAAGGAATATCAACCTGCAGGGACATTATTCTTTTCCATAGCAGTGTTGTTTCGGGGAGTTAAAGCTTCAGGCGTTCCAGGTGCACGCGGTTGCTCAACAGGTTTGGGTGCAGGTTTGGGTGCAGGTGTCCTCACAACGAATGGAGCTTTATTCTCACTCAAAGCAGTCACCTGAACCAAGAAACAATAAGATAATATACATAAGTAGAAGTCTAGTGATGCCAAGTACCAACTACAAGATATCCCAAACAATAACCCACCACTGCTGCAAAAGACTTCTTCGGAGCATCATTCTGGGTGATAGAAGCTGTGGCTTCCGTTTCTTTCTGGGCAACACTCCGTCTTGATTCAATGGGATCATCAGCACTAACACTATATTTAGTAACAGGTTCCGGAACATTTTCCATCACATCATTCCCTCTCTTTCCATTAGTATTTTCAACCTCCACAGACGTAGTTTGACTGACCACGGGCTGATCAGCAACTGCAGCGGGCTCTGTAACAACTGATACCATAATATCCATAAATAATCTGTTTACCAAAAAGTGAAGCAACAACCAACCAGCAAACCAGCACCTATACAATATAACATACCATGGTTGGAGGGCACAGGCGCTTGTGGTGTATTTTCATCGACATTACTTGGCACAAAATCCACATATTTAAAGATATCGTTCAAGACAAAGTATCCGTTGTGTTGCGGGGCTAGAAAGAAAGTTTGAGTAAAATTTCTTCGCACGTTGTCACCCCCAGTTAAATACCCAGTCACTAAAACAATCACTCCACCATTGAATGAAAACTGAGAATCAGTGGTTGATATCTCTAAATCACCATAATTCTGGTAGCCCATGGACAGTAGCATGCTCTCAATGCCCTATTTCAAAACAAAGACCGATTAAATCATCAGAATACGCACGAGACCTCTGGTCAACACAAACATGCTGCTTAAACACCCCTAAATTTTGAGCTAATAGAGAATACCAACATGAAATTTTTTAACAACTAAAGCTGCCAAAGACCAATGCAGGCAAAAGAAGCAAGAAAGAACAGCTAAAGGCCACCATATTAACAATCTAATGCCCCAACCAATTCCCAATAGGGCTGGCAAACAGGTTGAGTTTGTCGTGTTCATGTCTTTTCGTGTCATACCGTTTATCTTAAAATCACAAGGTAATGAGAATCTGTAAAGAAACTAGTAAACTTTTTACAAGACATACTTCCATAGTTGTCACTGTCGTCGTCGAACCATCTGGTCCAGGACGAGATAGCACACTTGACTCCTGGTAAAATTTATGGAGCACCTGAGAATCGTTTTGAAAGAAATCATAATATTGGTTTATGAAAATATTGCCCACGTCCGTTGCTGTAGGTCGGTTTTCTGATTGATTTGCCATCTCTGCAACTACAAAGGTATTGTTAAATTTTATAACGGAATTAAATAAAAATGATATGATCCAAATTTACAATCTTTTTGTTTTTGTTTTGTTTCTGGACCCAAATCTACAGACTTTACGTCACGAATCAGAAACCCTTGCAAAAACAAACAAGTATTTAAATCAAATAGCAAAGAAAACAAAAGTCGGATCCGAAAACTATGAACAGTAAGACGCAGCAGAATCGGGTTCAAACAATCACACCCGTCGGTTCACAATACAATGCAATCAATTAAAAAACTCAACGACCCAGAAGAGAGGAGTCGAAATGCACCAGATGACGGCAGCAGGTCGGAGTGTGCGGGCCAAAGAAGCGCTGCGGGTCTCCAACTCCAGAGAGGAGAGAGAAAATGAGAGAGAGAGAGAGAGAGAGAGAGAGAGAGAGAGTAGTAATTGGTCTGGAGAATCTGGAGATGTGAAGGTTGAGATTTATTGTAGGCGATTTGTTTGGGTTTTCCTACGATTTGTTCTCCTCTCTCGCCAACTGCCTTTTCCTGGAGTTGGAGGGAATTTTTCGTATTTTTGCAATTCGGGAGAGTTTTTTTTTATTTTTTTATTTTATCAAAGGATGAATTTTGCCATATTAAACGTTAGATTAGCCACTGATGAAGTTTGAATTCATGTTGTTAGCAAGAATTAACACCTTTCCGCCCATGTAAATTAGAGTAAATTGTAGTAATGATCCCTTAATTTTAAATCAATTAGAGCAATGATCCCTTAACTAAAAATTTATTACTATTGAACTATCAACTCATCAAAATGTGCAACTATGATTTCTTAACTAAAAATTTATTACCATTGGTACTTCAATTTTAATTAAACTAGAGAAATGGTCCCTTAATTTTAACTCAATTGAATCAATGATCCCTCAACTTTAACCCAATTGTAGCAATGGTCCTTCCAATATAACTCATTTTGACAAAATTCTGACGAAGTTGACGAAAATGACCATAGCTACATGTTTTGATGAATTGAGGGACCAATGATAATGAATTTTTATTTAAAAGACCATTACTCCAATTTGATTAAAATTAAAGAACAATTGCTACAATTTACTCTGTAAATTAATATTGTACAAAAATTTAAACTTGACGACCTTGATTGGTTTAAATAATGGAAAAGTTTATGATCTAACGGCTATGATTGGTGCTTTATGCCATGTTGCTGGGAGCAAATGTATAATAGCAACAGTCAAACCCCCAAAATTTAAAAAATTAGGGTTTAGTGTGGGTGGCAATCATACACCAATAGAAATGTGCGGAATCGCTTTGATCATTCGCGGCATTCGTTTTCATCTATCTTCCCTATTTCTCAATTCCACACTTCCAGTCCTCAACTCCGATCAAGTCAGTCTCCTTCTTATTCTGTTTTTCCATGAAAAATCAAAGCTTTTTGGCTTCACAATTTAGCTAACTGACATTGTTGGTACTGAGGAGCTTGCATTCGACATTGACGACCTCAGAGAAGCTTTACGGAGGAGGGGTCCCGATAGCTTAGGCAGCACGAAGCTTCTTCTCCATTCACCCATTTTGAATCGTCTCCCGGTGCGAGAAATTGTGTCTTCCATTGAGGGGGAAGTAAAGGAGGAGTCGCGTTGCGAAGGCGATGAAGGCAATTGTTTCTATTTGGAAAATGGTCGAACACCTCATTTGCATACCCATTTCAGCACCGTTCCCTGTTCGTCTGCTGAGTTGCACTTCCTGGGTGCCACTTTGCAGCTCAGGGGAGTAAGCCTTGTAGTTCAGCCATTGATAGATTCGGCCAAGAATATCCTTGTTTATAATGGTATGCAGTTGTTTTTGAGTTTCTCCTTCTTCTTTTTTTCTGTAGCATTGCATTTTGTTTAAGTTTTCTTGCTGTTGGATATTGAATTTTGATTCTACTGTAATGTTGTTTTTGAAAGGTGAAATCTTTGGTGGAATAGATATTGGTAGTGATGAGAACGATGGCGAAGTCCTTCTGCAGTTGCTGGGAGAGTGCTGTTTGGGTTCAATTCCAGGTGTTCTTTCTAGGATCAAGGGGCCTTGGGCTATATCATCTATTGGCAGGTAACTTCGAGTGGTAAGTTTGGTTTTAGTTTACGGGCATTTGCTGCAGCAGCTTTCTTAATTTGGATATGTTTCTGAGTTTAATCTGAGACTAATTAGTTTTTGTTTCTGTATAGTGATTATCTTAGGAGTATAATTACTGGTGTTGCTTGATTACTAGTTGAAAAACGGCTAATCGAGGAGGTTCGGAAGAACGATACTTTGATTATTGTTGGCGAAACGGGAAGCGGAAAAACGACACGTATGTAATTCTTTTATATATTCTGTGTAAGTTTTACAAATGCATCATTGAATATGTATTTATGTGCAGATTGTTTTGTTTCGAATATCTGTATTTGTTTGGATTTTGTAGTTCTGAGCTTTCAGCTTGATGTTGTTTTTTCCTGTGGTATAATCTCTTTTTTGTTTCTCTAGAATTACCTCAGTTTTTGTTCAATGCTGGGTTTTCCGGGGACGGAAAAGTCATTGGGGTAACTCAACCGAGGCGTGTGGCTGCGATGACTGTGGCAAAACGGGTTGCTGAGGAATGTGGTGTTAATTTGGGTCAAAAAGTTGGTTACTCCATCAGATTTGAGATGTGACGTCTAGTTCGACAAGGATAAAGTACATGACAGATGGATTGCTACTGAGGTAAATTTGGTGAATAACTTGTTTAGGCAAATGCTTTCTCCCTAGGAATTTCATCTAGAAGCTCAATTAACAAATAACTTGTTTAGGCAAATGCTTTCTCCCTAGGAATTTCATCTAGAAGCTCAATTAACATACTTAACAATCAATTTCGGCATATAGAGACATATCTCCGCAAAAAAATAGTTTCTTTCCGTTGGTGTAAAACCGTGTTGTTGTCTGTCTAGATCTAGATTTTGGCATAGCTATATAATTTTTATGAACTGATATAACGGTTGGCGCACTTCCAGGGAAGCACTATTGGATCCATATCTCTCTAGGTATTCAGACATAATTATTGATGAAGCTCATGAGAGAAATGTCCAGATTGATGTGCTACTAGGCTTGCTGAAAAATGTACAAAAAGCAAGGTCAATCCCTCAACAACCTCCAAAATACAAATAATGACGTGCCTTTGAAAGAAAACGGTGCTCAGGTCTTCCATTTTCTCAATAAATACCAAGGAAGGACCCCGTTGAAGTTAATTATCATGTCTGCCAGTTTGGATGCAAAAAAATTTGCTGAGTACTTCGGAGGTGCAAGAGCTGTACAAGATTATCTAGATGCTTCGTTAACCACAATGTTGCAGGTATTTAGTGCCTTCATCAGTATTTAGTGTTAGATTCATCGGAGAAGGGCCATGTATTCCTAAATAATGTACATGTTCTTGTAATATAACTTATTTGTATAATTGTGGTGTTAGATTCATCTGAAGCAGGGACCTGGTGATATACTTGTATTTTTGACGGGTCAAGAAGAAATTGAATCTGCAGAAAGACTAGTCAAAGAAAGAATTAAACAGTTGCCAGAAAACAGTAAAAAACTATTAGCTGTTCCTATATACTCATCTCTTTCGTCAGAATATCAAATGCGAGTTTTTGCACAAGCCCCTTCTGGATTTCGTAAGGTAACTTAATGATGTCCATTGGCTTTTAAATATGAATAGGAAGCATCAAGATATTTTGTGACTGTTGCATAACAAGTTGTCAAGTGAAGAGCAATGTCACCCCCAAGATATTCAATCACTCACCTCACCCCCTTTTTATTGCCAATTTTGCTCCTAAATTAAAGTGTTTTTTTTTTTTAATTATTTTTGTTTCATAATAAATTATTTTTTAGGTTAATTAATGAAAAATTTTCTATAACTAATCATATAATTCGAGCTTCTTCTAATTGTCTACACTTTTGGTTTGTGTATCGTATCTTGCATATGTGTTTGTGTAAAGTTGTTCTTTTCATGGACTTGATCATGGGGAAAATCTACACATTGTTGGAAAAGGAAGGTTTCTGATACATATTCATTTGGTGATCTCGATTCTGTAATTTTCCTGTTAGGTAATATTGGTAACAAATATTGCTGAGACATCATTGACAATATCTGGAATCAAGTATGTTGTAGATCCTGGGTTTGTAAAAGCACGTTACTATGATCCAAACAAAAGGTTGGAATCTTTGGTTGTTGTCCCAATTTCAAAAGCACAGGCTCTTCAAAGAAGGTAAGCATAGCTGGTCAGGGGGATCTAACAAGAATTCATAAAAATAAAATTATCAGTTTCAAAGATAATTGAAGTAATTTATTTATATATATGTTATACGAATTGTCAGATTTCTTTGGCAGCTCAATTTAACACTTCTATACACTGCAATATCATATCGTTAAATTTAGTTTATGACCTGTGGATATTTGAACTGATGATTAAGAACTATAACTTTGTATGACAAATAACTTCACTCTGCAGTGGGCGTGCAGGGAGAGAAGGACCAGGGAAATGCTTCCGCCTCTACCCAGAAGACCAATTTGGGAAACTTGAGGATTCGACAAAGGCACTGGGTTTGACTTCATAGAAAAACCGTCAAGGTAAAATCTCGGATAGGTTTTGTTACTTTTTCTTATGATGCCTTTTGTGGCTAGATGTTGATGGTAGAAAGCAATATTTGTTTTTTTGTCAAGCAGTTAGTTCTTTTAATAAATATTGCTTTCTCATCTCCAGAGAATTTTATCATACATGAATCTTATTTGAACAGGTCGGCTATTGTCAAATCACTGGAGCAATTGTTCATACTGGGTGCTTTGACAGATGACTGCAAATTGTCAAATCCAGTTGGAATCCAAATGGCTGGCCTTCCCTTAGGTACCGTTTGGTACGCAGACGGGACGGGACGGAACGGGACAGGACAGGACAGGACGGGACGGAACGGGACGGGACAGAATGGATGTTCCGTGTTATGTTTGGTACGAGCAAGACGGAACGGGACGATTGTTCCGTTCTGCGTTTGGCAGCACATGGACGGAACGGAACCAAAAGATAAAAATGACTAAAATACCCATGTTCCGTTTGTTGTTTGGTACAATATTTATGCGTGGAACGGGATGATTGTTCCGTTCTGCGTTTGGCAGCACATGGACGGAACGGAACCAAAAGATAAAAATGACTAAAATACCCATGTTCCGTTTGTTGTTTGGTACAATATTTATGCGTGGAACGGGATGAGACTTTTTTTTTTTGTTTTTTGTTTTTTTTTTTTTTTTAACTTGTTCAAATTTTAACACTATATGCTTATCCATTATTTGTTTTTCTTGGTCCAAATTTTATTAGGTATATGTTGTGTTCCACTTGCAAACCCCTTTAAAATTTGTAATTCTTCTATGATTTAGGTTGATGAAGCCAGACTTCCTTGAGCTAGTAAATATTGGAAGTGATGAGATGGTTAGCATGAATGAGATGGCTGGTTCTGTCTATATGGTCATGGTTGCCATGCAATGTTGAAAAATATATAAGTTTAATGATCATGCATGACCAGAACAAACAAGCATATAATTGCACCATAAGTTAACATACATCGTCATATACGGCGGTAAAGGTAAACAAATGCCTAAAAAATTACTAATTCTACCTCAAAGTAGTGCCTCTTGATCTCCATCTCAACATCAAGGCCAGTGAACTCACACAAATGCCTATGGGTAAAGGAGTCCTCAGCTCTAAAAACAGGACCAATCTCAAAAATACGACCGAAGTCACCACGTATAGCCATTTGCTTGTGAAGCTGAGGTGACTGGGCAAGGCAGGCATCTTGACCCTTGTAGTTGAGTCTAAAAACAGCAGCTCCACCTTCACTTGAACCAGCAACGAATATACATGTACTAAGAGAGAAAGTCCCAGAAAGCTTAACAAAGCTTCAATAATCCATTTCAAAATAAATCATCTAAATGTACCTGCAAAGCCTTTTCGATTTCGATATCACTCCGAGCAGCATCCTCAATGTTAATAGGTAAAACAGCAGCCTTACTCACACAATACAACTTCCCCACTTACTCACACAATACAACTTCCCCACTTGAACCTCCACCTAATTAAGATCAACATGTCAATTATTTCAATCAAAACCCAATACAATCATAGGAACTTTCAATCAATTTCTTTCTTGTTTTTTTTTTTCCATTTTTTTTTTTCAAGAACCTAATTAATAATATTATTTATTCATCAATTTCTTCTGGAAATCCATGGATATCATCACCATCAATTGCCCCAAAATCCCCAGTAGAAAAACAACCTTGTTTCCGCCCAAACCCCATCCACGGTTTTCATTGCCTAAACCCCAGCATGGCCCGTCCAACCTAAAACCCAGCGAAGAATGCACTCGCACTCCCAGTTGCACAAATCTTAACAAAACCCAGTAATTAACAAATCAAATCTGATAATTAACAAAACCCCGTAATTAACACAACCCAAATCAGCAACAAAAGACATTAATCGCATACTTGGGTCAATCTGCAGTGCGACGGTAGTGGCTCCGTGCTGCTGCGTGCTGGCTGGGTGCAGTCGACGGCTATGGGAGAGGATGAAGAAGAAGGATGAGGAGGAAGTCTACGGGAAGAGAGAGCAGCAAGGATTTAGGATTTGGATGGTGTAAATATTGAAAAAGACAAGGGGTATTTTTGTCTTAAAATGTTATAAATTTGCGTCCCACGAACGTGGAACAAGTCGTTCCAGGGGGGAGAGGTGGAACCAAAAATCACTCAAAACTTGTCCCGTGGAACAGCGTGTTCCACCCATTTTAGGCTCACCAAACGTGGGACGGAACGTCTCGTCCCACTCCGTTCCGTCCCGTCCCGCGTACCAAACGCTACCTTAGACCCTGTTTATTCAAGGGCTCTAATTGTAGCAAGTGAATTCAATTGCCTGGAAGAGATGTTGACAAGTGTTGCAATGCTCTCTGTGGGATCAATATTTTTTAATCCCCGTGACAAATAGAAGAGGTATTTGCATATGAAGCATTACCTATTTGTCTCCTGTTAATTTCTCATAGATTATATAATGTAGTTATACTTCTCTTTCATGATCTCACAATACGGTGAACTGTTGTCTTTTACAGTACTACTCTAACTTGCTATACATTTCTTCCTGTTGTCAGGTGAGAACTGCACAGAAATCCTTTGCAAGTCCAGAGGGAGACCACCTCACTTTGGTTAAGGTATATCGAGCATCCAATGAGTTCTTGGACAAGAGATCAGGTCTTAGTAAAGAGAAGCGTGAAAAAGCTTTCTGGAAATGGTGCAAGGATAATTTCATTCATAGTCGCTCCTTGACAAATGCTCGTGACATTCACAGGTTGGTTATTTCTCTTCCTTCTTAAGTTATAGACACGTTTCTGCTGGTCTCACACAATCAGACTGGATTTTGTGCCCCTGTTTTGGAAGTTCAGTGTGTCCATTATGGTGTAGATTGAAGTAATTAGCTTCGCTAAATTTAATAGATGTTTGTTTGCAGACAAATTCATTGGACATGTTGAACAAATGGGTCTTCGTATCACCTCTTGTGGGGATGATGTGCTTCAGTTTTGCAGATGTCTTGCCACTTCTTTCTTCCTCAATGCAGCCTGATGGAACATACAGGTCTTGAACTTACCTTGACATGTTCTGAAATTCTTTTGGCTGGTTTCTTTTACGCTCCAAAGCTTGTACCCTTCTACGTGTATTTTTAATTCTCTCTTGGATTGATGTACGACCTCTCACAGTTAATCAATCAAATGACAGGGCTTTAGCAAATGGTGAGGTGGTTTCTATCCACCCATCTTCCGTAATAAGGAATAGACCAGAGTGCCTAATTTGCAACGAACTGGTCGAAACTGGTAGAAAATTCATCCGCAACACAACTAGAATCGACTTTTTGTGGTTAACTGAGCTTGCTTCTCAATTCTATCCCATGCAGAACTGAATGTAGCGCGAAGAGGTATGCTTATTGGATTATGCAAAGATCCCATTGTTGGCTGCACAATCTGCAGCGAATTTTTTCTTAGTTTTTATGAAGTTCTTACTTAGTACCATATTACATGCAGGCATGGCTCAGAATCTCAGATGATTTGTTTGAAAGCTCTATCGCCATTCGCTTTTCTTCATGCCTGATCCTGACGTGCAACAGAGTAAGGAGCGATTGCAGAATCGGTGGCTTGGACGTCAGATGCTGACCGGCCTATGAACTAGAGCCTTCATGAAGAGCTTAATCCTGTCCAGCCAAGCAGCCCCCTGCAACGGCTTCACAATTGCGAAAATGACGAGAAGTGCTGTCATAGCGTTCGGAGAACATGCTGTCGATGCTAACCATCTAAAGCTGAACTAAATCCGTGTCGGATCCCCTTTACTTTCTTGTGTTGCAGTTACAATGCAACAAGAGGTCAATGATTTCGAGAATTTTTTCGATGTGACATTCATGCTCTCAACAACTTGTCAATTGCATTACTTTAGTTTTAACTTTTGAGTATCCAATGTGAAAGTTTGACTTGCAAACAGAGTTAGGCCGGTCAGCTGGGGCAATGTGGCTGGCCCCTACAGTCATATCGGAGCCAATCTCCTGCATGTTACAGTAGTTTAAATCAGAGAAATTTCGTAAGCTAAGCATATAAAGTCAAAAGAAAATTTAAAAAGTCATCGTTCAACTCAATTCAGTTATGATGCCACGATTTCTAGTAAATCTGAGAAAGCCAGAGCAAATATTAATGCATTCCCTCCTAATCTAACCGACACATTTGGTCAAAATAAATTGGCTTGGAAAAATGAATACTTAAATTCTTTAGTTTTTTTTTTTTTTTTTTTTTTTTTTTTAAATCAGGGCACTAGTCTCGAATTTTAGCTTAATTTGATTTAAAAATATAGAGTAATGTTATACTTATCATATATTTGTCTTATTATTTATACAATTTTTTAAAACAGGAAGGGCTCACCAACATATGTGGATTTCATCTCTATTAGAGAGATAGTACGAATGGTAGTACAAATATGTGGTAAAATTCACATTTTTGAAGAATATTAGTTTTGAACAAGTCACAATGTGAAGCAATGATCATTTTGAATATTTCTGTTAAAACTCTCATTCGAAATACAAGGTTTTAAGGAAAAGTAAGGGATAGAAGTGTTAACAAATTTGCCGAAAATGACTATTGCTCTACACTCTACGACGTAAAAAATTCAGGAATCAATGCGCGCATAAGTTCCAAAGCTCAAATTGAACCAAAATTGTTAGAGGAATACTCAAATTTCTCTTTCCAGATACAAGTTTAGTCTTCTCTTCAGTAGTACCACAGATATTTTCCTTAATTTTTCTCATTTTCCACCGTAAGCTTGTGTGAAAACAACTAAAAACATATGAAAATAGAGAAAGGACATAAATTGCCAGAAGAATGTCCTCTTTGTTTAAAAATTCAAAATATATTAATTACCTTTCATGGGATTTGGATCCTATCGGATTCAAATTATGAGGATTTTAGGGATTCTCGTATCTTAGTCATTCATTGTTCATCGTGCGGTCATAAATCAACTGATTTTTTTTATTTAAAATTAAACACAAATAGTATTTGAAAATTGACCATACGATGTACGATGAACAGTTAGGATATGAGTGGATCCGAAGAGGATCCCTTTCCCCTTCCATGAACCTTCAAATAATGCAAATATTTTGTCACACCTCTCAGATTAGTATTTTAATACTTTACAATTCGGTCAAACTTTGTGTTCCCCTCTTTACATTCTCCTCCTACATCGTCAACAACGCACATAAATCACACAACAACTTTTCAAGTCTCTCTCACATCTGAAGACTACTGCACCAATGGGGAACTCAATGGCATGCTTCTCGCCGGCGCACAAGCCCAGAAACTTGATCCGAAACCCCTCGAAGCGGCCAACGTACTCTTCGCCGTCCTTGGCTTCCGCTGGTAGTACTAGAAGATCGGTAAACGGTTCGACCAAGAAGAAAGAGCGGCTTTCCGATGCTGATGACTTGTTGCTTCAGCAACAAGCAAGGGAGGCTGTTCTGCTGTTCCAGAACGTCCAGAAGAACGGCGGTTCTTCGCAACTGTTTAACCGGTCCACTTCCGTTGTGTATCCCTCTCCGGCTCCTAAGAATCAGGGGTTCGCGAAGAGCTCGAGCTCTAGGCAGCGTTTGCGGTCGGATACTCTCGGATTTCAGCCTCTTGAGCTTGTTGATAAGCAGGTTTGACATGTTAATCTTTTGTTTTTAATCTCTGTTTATAGTAATCCAAACGTTCTCATTTTTGTTCGGTAAAAAACTGCCCAATATTAAGCACTTTTTCCGGTTGAAAACGGACGATTTGTTCGTTTAAGTTCGGCATGAATAGGCCGAATGGATTTTGCAAACAAAAGTCAAACATTGTGTTCGGTTGTGTACTACCGCGTTTGGTGTTGGTGTGCCGTACAAAACAACCACCCTTAATTTAATTTTTTAAAGTTCGAAAAGACAAAGGGTTCGTTTGGAAGCGCTTTTAAAATGACTGAAAGTGTTTAGAGAAAATGTTTTTTATTTTCTAGAATTCAATTGTGTTTTTACTAAAAATTGATTCCATAAACATTTTCATTCAAAACACTTTCAAACGAGCTGATAATCTCAAGAGACAACGGTTAGCCCCTTTATTGCCTTTTCACATGAGGGAAAAATTGAAAACATATTTTATCATTGGTCAACTACAATTAAAGGACATTACATCACCTTCCATTCTATGGAATGATTTTTCATTTTTGGCCGGCTGCATCAAGATTTTGAAGGAAGGCGAATATTTCAGCTCATAAACATATAGGTTTGATTAATTCAAAGCTTTGCGTCGAAAATTTGAGATAGATCAGGGTTAATCAGTGTTTAAAAAATAATGAAGATAATTGTCAATAACGGTCGAAAATAAGTTCTTTTTTATTCGAGCAATATTCTAATATGATCAAATGAAAGCGAAAAAACTTATATGTGGCCTAGCACATGATGATTTTAACGTTATGGGACTAGTTAATTTGGCTTGTTAATCAGTCCTTTTCTGCTTCAACAATTTTCAAAAGTGTAAACCTATATATATATAGTCAATTTTTGTGTTTGTAGGACGTGAAGACTGATGAACTGGAAACCAATCATTTTATCCTAGTTCATGGTGGTGGCTTTGGTGCTTGGTGCTGGTACAAAACCATGACACTTTTGGAAGAAAGTGGGTTCAAAGTTGATGCAGTTGACCTGACCGGTTCTGGAGTTCACTCATTTGATACAAACAACATTACAAGTCTTGCACAATATGTCAAGCCACTCACTGACATCCTTGAGAATCTTGGGGTTGGGAAGAAGGTTTGCTCCCCTCCCTCCCTCCCTCCCTCCCTCCCTCTCTCTCTCTCTCTCTCTCTCTCTCTCTCTCTCTCGGGTTTAGGGTACAAACGCGTATTAAGTACGAACACAAGTACATAACACATTTGATGGTCATATCGACTAATCAAATGATGTAGTGGACCGTTGAAGTGGTGTGCACCACTCAATTTGCATTCCATAATTATTGAATTTTAGGTGTTCATATTCAGTTTGTATTGTAGTCGGACGCTTTGTGTATAGTAATAATTTATTTTCCTTCCTCTAAAATGCAGGTGATTTTGGTTGGACATGATTTTGGTGGCACATGTATCTCATATGCAATGGAGTTGTTTCCATCTAAAATTGCAAAAGCCATATTTATTTGTGCAGCAATGTTAACCAGTGGGCAGACCACTCTTAATCTCTTTGCTCAACAGGTTTGCCCTCCAATCCACACAATAATAACATAATTAGTATCATATTTCTACAGATAATTTTTTGTTAATCTTCATAAACCAAACTAATTAATCCTGTTAATCTTAACGCAGACTGGATCGAACGATCTCATGCGACAGGCTCAGAGATTCTTGTATGCCAATGGGAAGGATCAGCCTCCTAGTGCTATTACTCTTGACAAAAAACTGTCCGAAGACTTATTGTTCAATCAAAGTCCTGCAAAGGTACGTTGTATAAACTACAACAGAGCTCAAGCGCTAATCAGTTAGTTTTTTCCGTTTGATATCGAAGCTAATTTTCGTCCTCCTTCATCCAAACCAGGATGTTGCACTGGCATCAGTCTCAATGAGGCCAATCCCCTTTGCACCAGTAACAGAGAAGCTTTCTCTTTCCGACGAGAACTACGGCGCTGTCAGGCGGTTTTTCGTAGTGACTCAAGAAGATCATGCCATAACCGTTCCATTACAAGAAGCCATGACCGAATCCAACCCACCGGAACAGGTTTTCCGGCTTAAGGGCTCCGATCATGCACCCTTTTTCTCAAGGCCACAGGCTTTGCATAGGATATTAGTAGAGATATCACAACTTCCTCCAGTGTAGGCATGAGCTGATCTGCCAAATCACATAGGCTTCAGTACACATAGTGGAAGGGAATGTATAAAAAATAAAACTTTGTTTAATTTATTCAACTAACTGTCATCCGTGAGAAAATATTCGTAACATCGAAAATATATGATATATGAAAAATGGCAAGGGAGCATCATGTGTATTTTTTATACTTTACCACTTGAATGGTAATTTGGTAATTATGGTTTTACACTTGATGCACAGATAAATTTTTTTAATGTGCCGAGAATACAACTTAATCCATCAAGTGTCATAATATAATTGATTAATGTACCGAACTTGTTCATGACACATTAAAAAATCTCTCTGCTGCATGGCGGACAAACCGGAAAGTACAAAGCAAGGAGGTTAGTAGGTTACATCAGATGCCAAACTGGCATAACGTTTTTTTCCCCAAAAAAAAAAAAAAAAAAAAGGCATAATGTTTTGTCCATAATTACTGGCTATATATTAAACTAATAAAAAATGCAAACGAAATATGTATAAGTTTTTCCATATTAGATAAAAAAGCAATTAAGAGAAATAAAAAATTAAATAAAAGGCAAAAATCCTTGACAGTGGAAATATCTCTTGTTAGGCCATTTCCAACCGACCCGACCAAATGGTCATAAAGCTAAAAATAGTTCTAAATGACACGAAAATCGTCTCCAACCGAAGACTAGGCCAAAGGGTTTGTGGGCCCCACTGGGCCTAAACCACCAAATCAGGCCAACGAGCTGGCCATTTCCAGCCAGAATGTCAAGCTTGACATTTTGCCAGCTTTCCAGCTCTAGAATGTCAAGCTTGACATTTTGCCAGCTTTCCAGCTCTAGAATGCCAAGCTTGACATTTTGTCAGCCTTCCAGCTCAGCCCATTTGAATGCCAACAGTTATCTAACGTCAGCATGACGCCAGCTAGCAAGGGCTAGCTAACGCCAGGTTATCGTTGGAATTTAACTTTTTTTCCTATAAATACTTACACCATTCCTACAACATTGAAGGTTGAAAATAAGAAGTATCACGTAGATAAGAATCATATCTAAAATTTGCACAGCCAATTACATCTCAATATGTGGCACTTGAAATCATATCCAAAAAGTTATTAAGATTACATAAAGATAAGAAATCTGGAGAGTTACTCATTTTAGAGACACGTGTCACTCGAAATCCTATTCGAAAAATTACTGAGATTACATAAAGATAAGAAATATAGAGAGTTACTCACGTTAGCAACGCGTGTCATTCGAAATCATATCCAAAAAATTATTGAGATTATATAAAGATAAGAAATCCGGAGGCTTATTCATTTTGCGATAAGTAGCACTCAAAATATGTTCAAAAACCTTATTTTAATATGGTAGTTTAATTTAATTAATCATATTAATTTAATTAAAATAATAAATTATGTTTGGTCAATGGCCCTTGGGCCCTCTCAGTTGGAGATGATTTTTTGTCAAAGTGCTATGTTTGGCCCTCTCAGTTGGAGATGATATAAAATATGACTTAACACTGTTTCTTAAAATATAATTTCTTGCAAGACTATAGGGCTAAAGAGAGCCCTTTGGCCCTCCTTCGATTGGAGATGACCTAGAGTTCTGTGTCACAATCAACTGAAGCGGTAAAAAATAGATTTTCATTTAAATATATGATCAACGATTCATATTTAAATTTTCGTCTAACAGTAAATCCCATTGTTTAATTATCATTTTTTGCATCATGTAGCGTTTGTTTCAAAAAAGAAAATAAAATGTCTGAAAAAGTAAAGAAGTAGAGAACCAAGATGCTCGATTCAATTTCAGTAAGATTAATATTGCAAATTTCCACCAAATATTGACCCTATTTATTTTTTTGGGGTAGGGTTTAAATTTGTGAAAATTGAAATATTTAATAAAGAAAATCTGGATAATTCCAAAAATAATAAAATAAAAATTGGAAAACAGTGACAGCGTACCTGCGCTGATATGTTTATATAACGCCTTGAAGGGGCGTATAGTTTTTCTGTGTCTCGAGTAGCTCAACACTCTCTGCTTCCACAGCTCTCCCTCCCAGATCTGATCCCAACAACCAGGTACCCTACGCGCCCCTCTCTCTAACCCTAGATCTCTGCCTCCCTTCTCGGATTTTGACTTCCATGATTCAATCGCTGCATTTCGCTTTCAATTTCTCGCTATTTTAGAACCCAATTTTACTGTGCTTGATTTGATGCTTTTCCTAGTGGATAATTTTGATATTTAATCGGTGGGTTTTTAGGTGAAATTATTTGATGGAATCATTAGAATTTTGGGGTGCATTTCATTTGGTAGATCTATATATGTATGTTTTGATTTGTGGTAGTGCTAGACTGAGACGTTTCTTTTGCTTTTGGTTTTTGAGATTTCTAGGATGAACTGTTGATCGTGGATCTGTCTGTTTTCGATTTTTTAAACTGAAAATGTTTCTTCGGGTGAGCCTGCATTTTGCTAAATTGAACTTCTGTTTGTGTAATTTGGCTGAACTGATCAATTGGGTTTTAGAAATTGTGAAGAAATCATTAGAAAATAAGGAGAAATTGAATTAGTTGGTCTATCAGATAAACATCGAAAAGCTGAGCCTTTTTTGTGACGAAGGCAGAACCCAACCTTGAAGTTCATGGTGCAGACTCTAAGATTTTTGTTTTTTCCTTCTCGTTTGGGTTTCTTGTGAATGGTTCGATTTATAAAATGGATCAATGGTTTAGATCATGTTAGGGTGTTTTGATTTCAAAGTATTTCGTGACACTGAGGCAAGTAGTGACAAAGTTATTGTGATAATTGTTCCTGTAGGTATATCCTTTACTGTTTGAGGCGTCAATTAGGAGTCATCGGTATAGTTTCTTGCAATTTTGTTCTTTATTCCGGAATTCCACTCTAAGCATCTGTTTGTAATGTACGGGTGTAGGGTTATCTTGAAGAAGTTGCAGAACATGGGTCGTGGAGTTAGCAGCGGTGGGGGACAAAGTTCTTTGAACTATCTTTTTGGGAGTGGAGAGGCTCCAAAACCAGCTGCCAACAATGCTCAAGCTGCGCCAGTTCCAGATGAGCCTGCTTCCAAGCCTGTTGCTCCTGCTCCTGCTCCTGAACCAGTTGATATCACCAAGGCGATTCCTGCTGGTATCCATAGCACCTCTACAAACAACTACATGCGTGCAGATGGCCAGAACACCGGAAACTTCATAACGGTATGATCCTCCTCATTGTTGGGGTTTAGACAAAACCTAGTTTAATTACATGGTTACACCCCAATGAATCTTCCAATATTTCATTGTCTTTTTAATTATTATCCAAATATCTTGGTGTTTATAATTTGTTCACTGAAACAATTTATATAGCCTGCTGGAATTTGGCTTATCCTTCTTCATTGTTTGGTACAGTGTTTTCGTTCTATTTTATGCACAATTTGTGTTATTTTGATGTTCATATTGATTCTCCCTGCGCGCAGGATCGACCCTCGACCAAGGTCCATGCTGCCCCAGGCGGTGGATCTTCGCTGGGTTACCTCTTTGGTGGACCGGGTGGTAACTGAGACGGACATGCCTTTCGTATTGTTGAGTTTTGTGAAACCTCTATTCTGGACGAGGCAATGCCTTCATCCGTTATATAAACAATGGAAGTCTCTATGGATTCTGTGATGTAATATAGGTCTTGTGGTTGTTGGGATCATTCAGTCAAGAATGATCTATTGTAGATGGATAAACCATCTGATACAGATTTCGTTTTCATGGACAAACCGAAATTTTCTCGGTGATTAATTTCTCTTCTCCATCTTTACATGGTCATTCCTGTTGTCTTCTAAGTTGGATTATGATTGGAAACGCCGTGCCTGGCCGGGGATGGACGGGGTCACGCCTACGGAGTTTGCATTTACGCTTCTCGGTTGCATTTTTCCGAAAAGAATGCTTAAATTAAGAGAAAAAAGGAGTTGTTGATACCTTAACATATTGTGCACACGAAGATTCAATTTGTGAAGGTAAATTGAAATCGACCTGTAACTATTAATGTGTTCAAACAATAACTTATTTGGGTTGACAAGGAAAGCACAAGTTAATGGGTACATTGTGCTCGAGAAATTTACAGTTTCTCCGCCAAACAAGCTGAAGCTGCTGATGATCAGGCTTGTTTAGGAGGAGCAGGGGCAGGAATTATACCCCACTTTCTCCGAACGTCCTCCAAATCCTCGTGAAAGTGCCGCTCGTAATACACGCACATGAGATCTGTGCACTGCATTCCAGCTTGGATGGCCCAAGGGAAGTAGTGTTGAAAGAACAATTTCCTTTGCTTCTCGTTGAATCTCGCTGAGCCCCCTATGACGGACATCAGGCACATGGGGAGGTACATTTGCTCAAACTCTATTACCTTGAGGGCCGACTCCCCCATCAAGTTCGTTGGAAGGCCAAAAAGGGTGTGCCAGAAGTCGTGCACCTCGCGAGCCCTCATGGCCACATATGCAAGCTCATCTGTCTCCATGAACCGCACTGGTGGTCGATCATCTGGGGAGAAGTTCCTAGATCCCATGAACTTCGCATAGGCAGCACCAAATGTGTTTGCTGGTAGATCCCATGCATGACCCACGTTTACAGATATAACACGGGGTTTCTCCAACAGTATGGCCTGGTAAAGAAAGAAATGCATTGGTCTTAGAATAACAAAGCAAAACCGTTGACAAAATGGGATTTCATTGCATACCAGCAACCAAATGGCTTTCAAGTACTGATTCCATAAAATTTAGATATCTCGAGCCACAGCCATTCTTAGTTCGTTATATGGGCGGGAAAAACAACGCAAAACGGTTTACATGAGAAGAATAAGTTCAATTAGAAGCACATTATAAGTAACACTACAAAGAACACCATTTAATTACTGTAGTGGAAGAAGAACATATGACTTCAGTTTGCATTAGCTGTCACCTATCTAAACTAAGAGCAGGAGCACTCAATACTCGGCAACAATAAGAACAATATTTTGCCAGTTTTACACGGAAGACTGATATATGACTTCAATTGACCAGAATGGATATAACCCAGGTTGCAATTTTCACGATTCCCTTGCCGCTGATAAGTGAAAAAATGTTCAGTTCATATGACTTCCCTCAAGCAGACTTTCAAAGAACATCCTATGGACTCAAATAACCCGAAACTCCCAACACCTTCATTAACAAAACACAACGCAGATAGCTAAGCAGAAACACCGTGCATAATTACGAGAAAGTTTTTCTGGTGAACAACTACTTACACGCATAACATGTTATTTGATTAAGAATTGTAATCGCTAAACAAGAAGGGTGAGGACAGAAGAGGCTTACCCTGCCTTCAGGGCTCCTCGTCATTCTTTCAAGAACTCTTTCAAATGCAGGTTTCCCAGTTGTCTCTCCAAGAGCTGCTATGAGATCAGCTCTTCTTGGGTCCACCAATGCGCCCACAGCCGAACCGACTGCCACAGCCGCCTGCTGCCACCGGTTCAGCCGAACACGGGCACTTCCTAACATGGTAACTCACCCGTTTTCTTGCAATCCTAATCATTACATGCAAATTTCCGCAACAATTTAACCTTTACACAATAAAATAAAATAAAATAAAATACAAGCACTGCCTTTTAAGCATTTTCACAAATAGTTTCTGGGCAAATTACTGATTATTGCATCCAATGATACGTAATTAACTATAAACTTTATAATCATCAAACAAAGAACTGAAGCACCCAATTTATGAATCATCGACAGTTTTAATAACATTAAGATTAGGAAATTAAGAAAAGCTTATCTAACAGGTCCCTGACGATTGCTATTGGGCAAGATCCCCGACGATTGCTAGAAAATTTTCTTCCTTTTTTACCTCAAAAAATTGCGTATTTAGAGTTAAAGGGGAAAACATTAAAATTTTCTCGTAAACCAAACAAAATTTAAAGAAATCTTTGTTTACCTGACTCCCTGAGTTTGGCACTGGAAGATCGGCGCTTTCAATCTTTGTTGCTGGTGCGGAATAAGGCCGTTGTCTCTGTGAGTGGCCGTTGGTTTTGGTAGCAACAAGCAAGAGATAAGGGTTGGGCCAGATAAACATGGGCCTGCTTTCTTTTTCCACTCTGACCAATGGGCCTCTTCTTTCGTTTTTTTTTTTTTTTTTTTTCTAACAAACAATAGAGTTATTGGGTTAAATTGTTAAATGTTAGAGCAATCCATAGAAATCAAACATGCACTAGAGTGGATAGACATTATTACTTTGTGCCACTGCGGTAAATCACCATCTGCTTTCTAGCCTCTGGTGATGAGGTCAAAATACAGCGGGTGAAGTTGGGTGGATTGTTTTTGTACCTAGTGCTTGACAACCACATGATCCGGTCTTCCGGATACAATAGGAAATTCAAACTCGAATTGTGAGGATGGGCACGCTATATCTTAATCAACGAAAGTTTCAATTAATTCAGGCAATGAGTCAACAATAATTTAATATCAAACTTGTCATCTAAAAAAGTCAGAACACAAAAGGTGCGAACCTAGTCCTGTAACTCATATGCCGAACGTAATTGCGTAGGCTTGTAACTTAGCAAAGCATTAAAATGATTGGTTGCCTACATGAAGCCTAACCAGGTGAGGTTACGGTGGTCCTGGTCTGTTCACCTTGGGTGAAATCACACAAAGTACGCTCCTAAGCCCCTAGGTCAGTAGGGTTCCCATCCATCAATGGTTGGTAGCTAATACATAAAAATAAAAAAATAAAAAAAGTCTGTGACTCATATGCAAGTTGAGTTAATTTATTCAAATTTTGGTTTTTGATAGTGGAAGAATGAAGAGGAGGGGGAAGTCGGGTAGGGTTTGAAGTGTAATTAAGTGGCTTGTTTTGTAATGCAAGTGGAAATTAATGCGGTATTTATGAGATATGGTGGGGGGATGTAAAACTATGTGCCAACGCCATTTATATGCACCAGTCCAATGAAATACATCCTTGCCATAAAGAAGGTGGTTTTATTGCCTGGCGGCAATGTCTATCGAGAACACGATCAAGTATATTAAATGTTGAATTAAAGGTTAAGATCATATCCAAAAGAGATGTTAAATTTTTAACACAAAATTTAAATTTAAATGCTTACGTGGCATATTGATATTTTGATAAATTTTATTCTCTAACCGATATGTCAAATTTAAACTATTATTTATTACATTATTTACTTTTTATAGTTGTGATTAGTATTTTAAAACAAAAGATAACTATTAAAATTATAAAAAGTATTTATTAATTACTAAAAATAGATTTGAAGCTGTTGCCAAATTTGACAGTAACTTTCTCTGCTGCCTTTTCATGTCATGTCATATAGGAATTGACATTTCGGTTGAAAAACACTAATGATGTTTTTTATTACTGTTAGTGCTGATATGGATTTTTTGACATATCCTTTGGATATGCTCTAAGTGTAATATTATAATAGGTAATACTAGGTAAACTAAATTCTATAAACCAAATTTGCAAACTGAATGATGTGGTTGTAGATAATTGAATTATTAATTAAGTATCGATTAACGTGCTTGTTTGGCTGAAATTTTTATTTTTAATTTTCTAACCAATTGTAGCATTACACTTGATGTACTTGACCCCGAAACACTGAAAAATGACTCCTTAGGTCTCAACTCAACCTCTAGGAGTTGAATTTCTTAACCTTAGCATGGCACTATGTCTTCTTTCATCGAATCAGTCTTTCATGAATCACAATTTGATATGTTTTGAAATAACTTGTTTAAAAGTGACCGCGAACACCAACATAGGCATGAACCATGACGCGAATAATGAGAAAGATTTTTTAGATTCGACAATTTTATAAAATTATGCATACAAGTTTCTGACCACGTGGCCAATCAAGAGATAAACAACATGATAAAGGGCACAACAAATTATCTCGACCTATAAGTAATTGTTTTTAATTCCTTCAAAACCCTAAATTAAAACGGTTCAATTCTTTTTCATGAGGTAAATTGAAATTGGCGTTACATTATAAGATCATCTTCAATTTTGGAGTAAAACTTAAAATTTTGAGTCTAAAAAAAAAAATTTAGGTTTTAATTCAGAAACAGCTTTTCTGCTCCAACTCTTCTTGCCTAATTTTTTTAGCCCGAAGTTATTAAAGAATAAACTTAGCCTAATTTTTTTAAAGTAATTTAAAAAAAATAAATTATGTACTCTATCATAATTTAATTTTATGAACATTTTAACTTTAAAATGTTTAGATTCAGATAAATATTGAAAAATCACTAAATTTGGGTGAATTTTGAGTTAAATAATTTTTTTTTAATTATAGATTTAAATTTGATCATATTAGATTCAATAAAATTTCTAAATATAAAACAAATATAAATCTGGGCCGTTCAGAAAAAAGAGTCGTTGAGCTCATTGTTGTGGCCGACAAAAAGGGGACATGCCCACGTGGGTGGGGTTCAGTTGGCGCGTTTGGTGCTTCCGATAGTGGTTTTTGGGCGTTTGGGCTTCGCATCAGGTTTTCCACTCTCACATGTGGGCTCTACATTTGAGTTTTGTTTAGGTTTTAACAATTAACCTAATTTTAGAACAAGGATTAGAGAGAAATGATGAGAGAATAGAAGGAAAAATTTAAAACTTATTTCAAGAGTTGGAATTGATCTAATTGACGTAAGACAAGAGCAAGTCTCGACCCAAAAAAAAAAAAAAAAATAGAGGCACCTGCCCTCGGTAGCTATTTATTTTTATTTTATTGGAATTAAGGAAATTAACAGTCCCCAAATTCCCAAACGGACCAAAAATGCCCAGGTTGTTGAGGGAATAGTAATAATACATTAGGCATGGAGAGGGAGAGAGGGAGAGAGAGAGAGAGACAGCTGGAGAAGAAGAGAAGGCCGTTGGTTTACTGGGACCTGACAAAGCAGGACGGTACCAGAAAAACTATTGCACATACTCCCCCCTACTCAAGGAGAAAGGAGGGACAGAAAAATCACAGAAAATCGTTTTACTGAATGATCACTCCAATGACTCATTTACTTTCTCACCTCCTCTGTTGAAAATAGACGGATTTACCGTCACGTGACAAAGTGTAGACTAATAATCACTGTTTTAAAAATTTCCGTCTAGAACCGTTTACGTTTCGTCTAGGTGTTAGGAGGCTAGTCATCGTTCTGATTAATGTCTAGATGTTTAAAAATTAAGAAAGAGTGTCTAGACTTGCTGAGGAGCCCGTTTAGACCTCATAGGCACCCGCCTATCCCATCAAGACCCACTTAGGCACCAGCCTAGGTTGAAACTTACTTAAACAGAAAATAAATAACTTTTATTTCGCATTTTATTTTTTTCAATAAATTGTAAGAGACTTGTTGCATGCTTAAATGAACACACATTATATTCTTGTTCCCTATATTTTCACTATGTTCTAATACTTCATAATATATATGTCATTCTATTTTGTAGTTTATGATGAAAATATATATATTTTAAGTATAAATAGATATTTTTTACACGAAATATAATAGATTTACTCAAATCCGCCTAGTCCGCCTACACGTCCACCTAAGCCCTGCCTAACCGCCTAGGCACTAGATTCCAACTCATCGTTCAACTAACGCCTAACGTTTTTTTAAAACCTTTCTAATAATGTATTATTATGTGAATTTCATCGCACATTATTAGCAATGCATATTATTCAGGTAAATAGGCTTCTCGAGCTCAAATTCATTGCATTTTCTCAATATAAACTAAAATATTTAAAAGAAAATATACATTATTAAATTTAAATACTCCGTAATAATCAACACGTTTTATGTAAGTTACGAATACGATAGAAAACTGTGGACAGACTAGTGTTGGCGTTGGAGGTAGACAGCATGCGCAACTGCCTTACTGCCATCTGCTGCAGACTGCAATATCTGCTGCCTTTTGCTTGTTCAACACTTCAAAAATCAAACCAAATCGAAAACATTTATACATTTGCATGGAGCTCTCTGTCCTTCGTTTACACGTCACCACTTGAAACCAAACTAGCGTTTTACATTCTGGTTTGTGACCAGAAGAGAAAGAAATATTCTAACAATATTACTTGGGTACAGTCTGGGTAGTACTCATTTTACTCACCAAGCTATGTGGTCCAACAGGAATACAACATCTGTCATTTGAAATGATCTCCCACACGGGCCACACCCCTGTAATCTTAGTAACCAAACGAAAAATTTGTAAGTGTGATTGGTATACAATGTGGTACATCACGTATTATTATACGAACGTTATAATATGATATGTGTGTTAAAAAGTTAATAATTTGAAAAATAAAATTTTCTACCATTTATATAAAAAGACATAATATACCTTTTGTATTCCGGCCAAAATCAAAAAAATTTCTAACCAAATAGCCTCAAATAACCAAGCTTTCATCTTTTCTTGTTCCTTTCTTACCATGGCCGATCTACCATGACAAACCACCTAAACCAGAATAATAATTTTCTTCCCATGGCAGATGTAAACCAAAATGATAAAATCCAAGAAGTGGGAGTTCGAGACAGAAAAAAACACGAGTTTTGTTGGAACCCCCAGTCCCACATCGGACAGAGGGAGAAGAGAAGAGTGCTTTAAATAGAAATACCCCTCTCTAATTAATACCGAGGCCTTTTGTGATAAAATCCCACACCTGAGGATTGTGCAGGTGGTTAAGTGGGGACAGTATCGGTGTTGTTGGAGTGGGCCCTCGGCCCGTCGACCTGAAAATTTCCATATGGTATCAGAGCCAGGGGACGGGCCCGTACTGCCACGTGATTGGGTGGGTCCCCATTGGCCCCGCGTGATTGTCCACGTAGGCCAAAGATGCCACGTGTTTGGGTGGGTCCCCATTGGCCCCGCGTGATTGGGTGAGTCCCGACATGGCTCCACGTGGTTGCCGATGTGTGGAAATTCACGTGTGACCCATAAGTGGGGTCTCACGTGCGGGGGAGTGTTGGAACCCCCAGTCCCACATCGGACAGAGGGAGAAGAGAATAGTGCTTTAAATAGAAATATCCCTCTCTAATTAATACCGAGGCCTTTTGTGATAAAACCCCACACCTGAGGATTGTGCAGGTGGTTAAGTGGGGACAGTATCGGTGTTGTTGGAGTGGGCCCTCGGCCCGTCGACCTGAAAATTTCCACAAGTTTATTAGTTGCACTAAGCTTTCTCCGTCGACTCCACTGACAAACACTCCTCCAATCGTCGACTCTACCCAGCAGTGAATGCCACCGTCGTCTGCGGCGGTGAGGATGACGAGTTGGGGCTTATCGCTTGGTGGTGAACGTGGACTCAACGCCGGCTGCGGTGGCCGGTTATGAGTATCGTCATCAACTTGTTCGAGCGGAAGAAAGACGAAGTGGCGAAGAAGATTTATGTTTGGTAACAGTTTTAAGGGTGAGGTTGTGTTTGGTTGCAAAAATAGAAGCGAATAAGGAGGTGACATGTTATATTTTTGGACAAAGGATTCTCTGTCCTTACACTTCGGTGTCTTTCCATGCTCTCCTGTTTTGTGCAGTCACGGTTAAAGCATGTTAATATTTTATATTTTTTTATAGAGATAATAAGATAAAAATAAATAATAATATAAAATAATGATGTGATTTAACCGTATTCACACAAAAAAAAAAAAACGAGAGAACATCGGAAGTGGAATAACAGACAATCCTTATCCCAGATTTTTATCGGGCCATATAGATTGGTGTGTAAAATGGGTACTGACTTGTTAGTACCCAAGTGTGGTCCTTATTATAAACTAACAAACTAGATGGACCAAAAGTCATAAGTTTTGTCGTATAAATTTAAAAGTCATGCCCTGTTTCCAACAAAAAAAAAAAAAAAAAAAAAAAAAAAAAGTCATGACCTTTGTCCTTTGGGGTAATTAGGGTTTACAAATCCAACTGGTTCCTCCTCAGTCCTCTCACCATCAAAACTATGGATTATAGGGTCATTTGATCTCATTTTTATGCATCAAAATATCAAGTTGGTCCATGGTCCTAAAAACATCTCAAGAACGATAACATAAAACATGTTTAGTTTTATCGTGATATTTTAGTTCAATAATATAATATGATATACAAATTTATCTTTGTATATAACATTACGTAAGTGGACCAGGATGTTAATTGGCAATAAAAATGTACCATGGCTGGTCTCCTTGAGGACAAGCATTATGTCACGTTATCTGTTTGCTCAAAATGCACATAAGAAAACTCATTGTTTTTAAGTCCATGAAAATGCAAGGGGGGTCTACTCTTTGTGTGTGTCCTTTGGCATATAGGTGGTGTGGCTCTTCCACTTCTAACTTCAAAACTCAATATTCTTAAACGTATGTATAGATAGGTGTTTAACATTTTCTTAAATGAAAACAATTGGTGATACGAATGTTTTGTTTTTCTACTGTACTCTCGATAATAATATATCTAATGAATACGAGATGACGCATGTAACTTCAAAGATTTCTACACATGGTTACAATCCATAATGTCAAGGTTCGAATCAACCTCGCTGAGAACCAGCCCTTCCTCTTCATAACAATCTCACTCTCCTTGCCCCTTCGAGATAAATAAAAACATTAATAAGACAATTTGTCCAGTTAATAAAATGATGTCACGTTGCCAGTTATTCTACTAAGCGCGTATACCTTAATCAAATTAGAAATGCCCTTAATTCCCAACATAAATACTGTTCTTAATTCACTTTCTAATATTTACACGCGTCCCCAACCGTTACCCACTCCTCCTCTCGTTACTATAACTAGAACAAAAGTGCGTTTCCAAATACGTGGGACCTCCCCAGGCTACATTTCCTCGAATCGCAATCGGATGGACAGGACACAGCCACGATATCGAAATTGATTCTTCGTCGATCCGACCGTCCTCTTTTACCCCCAGTCCAGTAATCTTTCTACCACGGTTAAACTCATCCCACCAATTTTGTCTATAAAATTGCCCCCATTTCACCTTCTTCGTCTTCAGTGCTTGCTTCGTCTTCCACTTTTCCACTCTGAAAAAAAACCGCTCTCTCCCTAGACTCTGATCAAAATGTCTGTCGAAAATCACCTCATGTTCATACCTAGGTCGATTCTTCACTCCTCCGTTCTGGGTTTCGAGACATTTGCCTGTTTTGTGCTTCTCACGGCGGTCTGCGCCTTCTGCTTCGCTCCCGGAGGCCTCGCCTGGGCGCTGTGCAAGGATCGAGCTTTCCGGGCTATTCCGGGTCCACCTGGCTACCCCCTCATTGGGTCGCTCACCGTTTTCATTGGGTCGGCTCGCCACCGAGTGCTTGCCAAGCTCGCCAGGAGCTTCAGGGCTGAGGCTTTGATGTCTTTCTCCGTCGGTCTCAGCCGGTTCGTGATCGCCAGCCAACCGGAAACGGCGAAAGAGATGCTGAACAACACAGCTTTCGCCAACCGTCCTGTGAATGAGACGGCCTACGAGCTTCTCTTCAACAGAGCGATGGGGTTCGCGCCGTACGGTGAGTACTGGAGGAATCTGAGGAGGATTGCAGCGACCCATTTGTTCAGTCCAAAGAGAATCGCTGGCTCTGAGGTTTTCCGACGCGAAGTGGGGCTGAAAATGGTCGAGGAGTTAAGGTGTTTGATGTTGAAGAACGGCCAAGTTCAGGTGAAAAAGGTGCTTCATTTCGGTTCTCTGAACAACGTTATGATGACGGTTTTTGGGCGGTGCTACGAGTTCGACGAAGGTGGCGATGGGCTGGAGCTCGAGAGACTGGTGACTGAAGGGTATGAGCTGCTGGGGGTGTTCAACTGGAGCAACCATTTTCCGTTTCTGAGTTGGCTGGATTTGCAGGGCGTAAGGAAGAGGTGCAGAAAGTTGGTTTCGAAAGTGGATGGTTTTGTTGGAAAAATCATCGAAGAACATAGGCTTGAGAGAGTGAAAGGTGGCAGCTTTGAGAAGGAAAGGGTTGGAGATTTTGTTGATGTTTTGCTTAATTTGGAGGAAGATGACAAACTCAGCGATTCTGACATGATTGCTGTGCTTTGGGTACTAATATTTTTTACTTTTATCACTCTAATTTTTAGTTAGTTCAGTACTATTTTACTTGCCCTATTTGTTTTTTGTTTAGGAATTATGCACGAGTAGATTGTTTTTAAATAAAAATTATGCCCCATTTGCACTAGAACGACAATATACAGACAACAAAATCATATTAAATATCGTTTTACTGCATGATTAATAACAATTAAACAACACTTGAAGTGGCTTAGGGGACTTTTTCATTGCCTATTTAATCATATTAAAGAGCGATTTACTGCAAGATTAATCACAATTAAACAACACTTAAGTGGCTTAAAAACCTTCTAATTGTTTAATTAATCTGCCGGTAGTGAAAATTTTCTAGTGATGTTTTTTTCTGAAATGCTGCACAAGTTTCACTTTATTTTTGGAAATTAGAATCTAAAATATTTAAATTACAGGAGATGATTTTCAGAGGAACCGACACAGTTGCCATACTACTAGAATGGATTCTTGCAAGAATGGTGTTGCACCCAGAAATCCAGTCCAAAGCTCAGTCTGAAATCGAAGCCGTGGTGGGCTCCACGAGAACCGTCCAGGGCTCCGACATTGCCAACCTGCCTTACCTCCAAGCCATTGTGAAGGAGTGCCTGAGGGTGCACCCGCCGGGCCCTCTCCTCTCCTGGGCTCGCATTGCCATCCATGATGTCTACGTGGGAGATAACTTTGTCCCGGCTGGAACTTCGGCCATGGTGAACATGTGGGCAATCACACACGACGCGAAGGTCTGGACTGAGCCGGAGAAGTTTAATCCGGAGCGATTCATGGCGGAGGATGTGAGCATCATGGGGACTGATCTGAGGCTGGCGCCTTTCGGTTCCGGAAGGAGGGTTTGTCCTGGGAAAGCGTTGGGATTGGCCACCGTCCAGCTCTGGCTTGCTCAGCTGCTACAGAACTTTAACTGGATTGGTTCGGAGAATGGTGACGTGGACTTGTCGGAATGTTTGAAGCTTTCGATGGAGATGAAGAGCCCGTTGGTTTGCAGAGCGGTTCCTAGGTTTGTTTGATGAAGCTTTTTTGATTTGTTGAAACAACCCTTGCGTGGTTTAATTAGCTTGGTTAGCAAGTTAGGGTAGACTCCAGTTTAATTAAAGGAGTAAATCATGTTTAGGTGCAAGTTTTGGATATGTTAGCTGCCACAGTTGGGGAAGCTCATGAACTACAACAAGTTTGGGTTTATCTTTTGGTTAAGTATTGGTAGTTTATGTTAATTAAATCGTGTTTGTGTAATGCATGGGCAGCTTACTGACTGTATAATACTGTTTGGAATATATCAACTTTGCCGATTCTATATATAGTTATTGTATTTTATATCTGCTCATTCTAATTTGCAAAGTTGATATTGTTTCTTGTGCTTTCAGTTGTAAGTTCTTCACTGTCTAAGTTGATTAGGAAGAATGTTAACTTGGCCGATGAGGAAAAGTTCGACCCACACGAGCCAATTAAATTTTTTTTTTTAAAGGTTAATGGTTGGGAGATTAAATTTCTAAATCAAATTGACTTATTATATTGAAATCTTACATACTTAATACATCCTGCATTTTCTTTTTTAATTAAAATTTATCTTAATACACCTTGTTTACTTTCCTATAATACCCTCACACTCCACACTCTTAACATATACCTTATATTTTCTACGTACACCCTACACTCTTCAAATCTTAGGTGCAAATACATAAGGTCATCCAATATTACCTTCGGTACATAAGGTCATTCAATAGTACCTTCGACGTGAAGCTGAAGCTGGTGGTGTGACTTCAAATTTTTTTTAATTTTTATATTGGAGTGGTGCCAACAATTGTTTGATTATTTGCATGTGTTTATCCCTTCATGTTTCTCTATCCCTTCATGGAAAGAGGTGGAAGGCTGTGGGTATTCAATACCAGTAGATGAGGGAGATGATTTTTGCAACAGGGGATGAGGAAGATGAGAAAGATATTCCAAAAAAAATATGGCAACTATAGAAGTGTAGAGCTTTATATGGAGTAGGAGCAGTGGCACTGGGTAATGGGGATTAAATAAATATTAGGGCTGATGATGATGATTCCTCTTCTTTTCTTTTAATCGAATCATGGGAATAGATTTAGGTATTGAATCCTTGAATTAGAAGAAGAGATTAGGTTGTTACGTTGCTTTTAAAATCAAGGGATCGTTGTGATCTAATGTGGCTAAGGTTTGTTAGGTGTGTGATTCTCATCATCAATCATATTTGTTTTTAATGGATATCATTCATAACGCAGTTATATGCGTGTCGATGTCGTTGAAATCACTAAAACAATTAAAATACAAAGTCTTACTTCATGTAAAGTATCCGAAATGTTGATTTCACGGTTCATTTATCAAGAATAATTTTTTCAATTAACATGTTTGTAGTTTCATTAATTCTACAATGGAGGATGAGAGTGGTTTTGAGAGTTGAAGAAGATAAATAAACTTGGGATACACATGTAAAAAGTAATTTGGATTTTTATTTTTTTAAAACCTTATAAGGTCAAAATTGTCATTACATATTAGGTATGTAAGTCATTTAATATTAAATTTTAATGAGAAGTGCATTCAACATATTGTGAGATGCTAATAAAAAAAGCCAATCAAATTTTGTAACTCAAATAATATGAATGTTGATAATTGGATTATTACTTTAAGTAATGATTAACAGACTTATTATCTATTGGTATCATTATTTGGTTTAAAATTTTGATCGTAGTAGCATTATTCTTTTCTAAACCAGCTTAATAGAAAGTAACTTGAGACGGGAAATGAAAAGAACGAAAGACGAGAAAGATATATTTTTGACATAGTTGAAGGACCATACGAAAACAGACGTGCCAACTTAACTTGAGATGGAGGGTGTATGGGGGGCGATTCCTGCATAACAAAGACTGATCCACGACGTTGAGAGGAATGAGGTTCCTCTCGCGTTCTAGTGGTTTATGGTTTCTGCATCTTATCGTACTTTAGGCATATGTGTGTGGTGACATCTTCGTTGCAGTAAGTTTATGTCGGTGTGTACGTGATTAATCATAATCTAGCAGCATGCATGAAGATCGAAGAAAAAGAAGCAAAGGTTTGATTCGATGGCTTTGATTTGGTTGTATGGATCGGGTGAGATTCATATTCCTTTACCTTTTTAGAAGATAGAGAAGGAATGTATATCTTGATATGAGGGAGGAGCATGGCTACAGATAGACACAACTCCTTTTCATCTTGTAAAGGAGATGCAGTACTATACTTGTTCCGATGATAATCTTTTGCGTCTAAAATTGAGGACAGCTAGCTACTTTCTTTTTTCTTTTCATGTTTTTAGAAATATAGCCAGTTCGAGCCCTCTCGAAATCTCTTTTAGCAACAATGCTATGCTAAAATCTTGTTCGAGTGGTAAATTTGAGTGATAGTCTGGAATATTAAGGTTTATTTGGTATCCTACTTCAGTTCAACTTTTTTAATTAAAAATTTTTTTTTGAGTTTTAAGTTTTGAATTATTGTTTGGTATGACTCTTTTTAAAATTGGATTAAAGGTTAACTTAAAAACATAGGTTATTTCTTAAAAACATTAAAAGTGAGTTTTTAGAGTTTTCCTCCTCTTTCCTAAAACATCTTCTTTTGCTCCTTCCTAACCCTTTCTCTCCCAACCCTCTCTTTCTTCTCTCCCCACACCTTGTCTACTCCCTCTCCTCAACCTTTGTCTTGTATCTCTCTCATCACACTCTCTTTCTTCTCACTTCTCACCTTCTCATCGTAATTTTTTGCTCTCTACCTATTCTCCCCGTCCTCTCCATGTCTTTCTCTCTCCTCACCAACTATTTCCTCTCTTTTCTCTTTTCCAATTCTTTCTCTCCTCCAATTTTTGTTCAAGGAAGTTTGAATTCAAACTAAAAAAAATTATTTTTAAAAACTTAACCAAACAAATTTTTGAAAATTTGAGACTTAAAAGACAACTGTTTTTAAATGATGTTATTTGAAAATTATTTTTATGAACAATCAAAGTTTTTGGATAGGATACCAAACATACTCTTAACTTTTCAAATTTCCTCATCACGTCACATGTAGTGACGAGAAATTATTTAATATCATAAAGATATCATAATATCATTGATTAGGTTACACATATTACTAACCCGATTCTAATTAATGCAGTTTTATTGTCAAAATACGTTTTATTATCCATCATTTAAAGACATCTTTGTAAAAACAAGAGATTGTTAGTGGTTCATATATATGTGCATATGGTTCGTTTAGTAACTTCTTATAATTCTAACTAAAAATTCAAATAAAAAGTATTAATTACCCTTAGTAATACTAACCATCTTTGGTTCATATTGATGAATCAATAATTCTCAATAACATCTCTTCGAGTCTTGCTATTGACAATCATTCTCCTTTTTTTAACAAACAATATTATCTACACTAAGGAGGAGGGGGTGGGTTTAGCCTCACAATGGGCTATCAATAATGTGGTTCAAATTCGCCTTTGACAAGAATCGAACCAAAGATCTCTCACTTACAAGTAAAGAGGAATACCACTAGATTGTAGCACTAAGCGGCTATCGGCAATCATTATTGTCGATCTGTAAAAACCAAAAGAAGAGCTAAGACCCTCCATGTAAGTCCTCAAAGAGGCTTGTGATATGCCATATTCCTTGGTCCTAAGATGGGGTAGACTCCCCTCTCCCTCAATTTTTTTTTTTTTTTCAAACGAATGATAGTATCTACACTAAGGGATTGAGGAAATGGGCTAAACCTTACAATATACTTGCTATAATAATGTGGTTCAACTTCGCATTTTGTAGAATCTCATCTAAAACCTCACTTACAAATTAAAAAGAATACCACTAGACTATAATACTAAGTGAACCCTCTCCCTAAACTTTCAACAACCAAAAACTAAATAACTTTCTACTAATTGATTTATGTAGAAATAATTTTTTAATATCTATTAAAAAGTAAATTGTTCTGATTATAAAATTTTTACGGTAAAAATGTGATTAAGTGGACAGTGAAATGCACACATGAAGTGACACAAAGCATTGTCCGTACTTGTGATAAAATAAACTTGGTGTGGTGCCTACGGGGATGGGTAGCAAGCCCCGTTACAAAAACATGGGTATTTAATTTCGTTTAAAAACAAATTACTTTGGGCCCAAATTGGAAACACTAATGAGCCCAAGAGCCCAAAAACTACGTCATCGTGCTCAACAGCTGGTTCCCACTGGTTTGCATCCACTCCGAGCTATGGCGTTCTCCAACTGCTAACACACTCTCTCCTTCTATCTCCCTCTCTCTCTCTCTCACTCCCAATCCTGAAATGGATCCGACCCCCACCACCCGCCGGACCCGGAAAATTCCACCCAAACCCGATTACTCAACCGTAGTCATCCATGACGACGATGGCTCCAACTCCGAATCCGATCGTCGGAGCAAACCCAAGAGCTCCGACCCGGAAACCGACCTCTACGCCACAATGGTCTACAAGGGTAATGCCGACGAAGACGAAGACGACGACGCCTCTCTTCCTCCGCTCCTCAAACGCCTCCCCAAGGATTTCGGCGGCGGAGCCCCCATCGATTACTTCGATGACGAGGAGGAAGACGAAAATGGCGGCGATTTTGGCACAATTATCGTCAAGCCCGATCGGAATCGGGCCACGAGGAGGTCGCGCGACTTCAAGCGGGCGTCTTTCGACGATGGCGGAGACGGCGATGGGTTCTCGACCTTTGTGGTGAGGCCGTCGAGTGAGAGAGAGTCTGTCAGCGGGACCGTGGTGAGGAGGACAAGCAGCGGCGTTGGTTCGACGATGAGTAGGGCAGTGGCAAGCATGCAGGCCTCGTCGGAGTCAGGCTTTGGGAAGCAGAGGAGGGGCAGTGGGTCGTCGCAGGGCGAAGAGTATCGCCAAACTACTAAAATGTCGTCGAGTTCAATACCCGATAGCATTACCAGAGAAGACCCAACTGTGAAGTACGACCTGCTCAATGAGCTTGGTGGGTTTCTTGTACTTTCAACTTCTATGCATTTCAGCTGCTCCTGCATTGACTTCTGTTTAATTTTCTGGGAAATTTAACTGAGTGAATTGAATGGCAGGGAAGGGGTCTTATGGCGCGGTTTATAAAGCTAGGGATATTAAGACGTCGGAGCTGGTGGCCATCAAAGTTATTTCATTGTCTCAAGGGGTATGTTTTGGTTATCTTCTTATCGGTTTTTCGTGCATTTGATTTGTACTTGATTTCAGTTTGAATTTTTGTTTTGATTGGTTTTAGGAGGAGGGGTATGAAGAAATTTGCGGTGAAATTGAGATGCTGCAACAATGTAATCATCCGAATGTCGTTCGGTACCTGGGGAGCTACCAAGGAGAAGAGTATCTTTGGGTAATGAAAGGCATTTACTTTGATTACTGGTGAAATTGCTAAATGACGAAGCTGTTATTGTTTTTTTTGTTTTTTTGTTTTTTTGGGTTGTAAGTAGGTTAGTGCAAGTTCTGAGACTGTAGACTGCTCTGTTGTTGTGTCTTGTTAGATTGTGATGGAGTACTGTGGTGGTGGCAGTGTTGTCGACTTGATGAATGTTACCGAGGATGCTCTGGAGGAGTATCAAATAGCCTTCATTTGTAGGGAGGCGTTGAAGGTAAGATCAATTTTGATTGGATAGTCGAGTTCAAAGCAAACAATTGCATCTCATTAAAGGGTTCTCCCCTGATTTTTTATGCCTAAATTTTTTCATGAAGTGCCTACAAAATGCTTCATATATGTTCTCTCAATTCCATATGTGAAAGTAAAGTGAACTATCTCAAAAATTTTGTCATGATGCCGCTTTACATACATTCATTTTCTATTCAGTTTATATTTTTCAGTGTGAAGTGTTTGCTGTATTTGAACAATATTTGTTTTGTACAGGGCCTCGCTTATCTGCACTCGATTTTCAAGGTCCACAGAGATATTAAGGGTGGTAATATTCTGTTAACTGAACAAGGAGATGTCAAGTTGGGTGAGTGCAATTATCATTCATTTATATGCAGTACTATCTCATTAAAGTTTTGGATGTTCTTTACATCCAAGTTAAGCAGTTCTTTCACAGCTGATGATGTTCATACTCTTTTGTAATCCTTCAAAACCTTAGTGGCATTATTGCATCATAAAAAAAGTGCCAAGGGGCTTTTTCCCTTTAATTAATTTTTCAACATTCCAAGTTGACAATGGAAATGGAGTATGTTCTGTACTATTCTGTTCTGTTTTAATTTTTCTTGTGAAGTTCATTTTTCTTGTACTTTTAACAACACTCTAACTCAACTTTGGTGTATGACAATGTTGGCAGGTGATTTTGGTGTTGCAGCTCAACTTACAAGAACCATGTCAAAGCGCAACACGGTATGTTAATCGTTTTGATAAGATGTATGTAATAGCTGCTGCATAATTCTGTTTAATTTGACTTAATTTGTTTTCCCAAAATTTTCCCTTATGGGTTCAGAAATTGCTAGTAGTTTGCTCTAAAGGTCAAATGCTTATTGTTTTTTTTTCCCTTCAAATACTGGGTATCATTCCGGGACTTTTAAAAGTAATATTAGTTTGCTGTAAAGGCCAAATGCTTATTGTTTTCCCTTTTTTAATAGCGGGTATCTTTCTGGGACTTTTAAAAGTAATAATCAAGGGAATCCGATTCCCTGGACTTGACAATTACTAACATATCATGGCTTTATAGGATGGACGGTTACACACCTTGGCTTTTTTGGTGATACTCTGTTTGTGCTTGATACATGAAAGTTTTATTTATTTTATTGTCAGTTCATTGGCACTCCACATTGGATGGCTCCAGAAGTTATTCAGGAAAGTCGTTATGATGGAAAGGTATCATGTGATTCATTTCTACTCTACACAATTTTATTTCCTTTGTCTTGCTTGTTTCTTCTATGTGTGCTGCCCTTATCAAGACTGACTTCTTGGTATAATTCCAGGTGGATGTATGGGCTCTTGGTGTTTCTGCAATTGAAATGGCAGAGGTAATATATGTTCAGCATGTTCTTTTCAAAACTGAAATGGGACTTATGACTATTGTATCCTATGTAGAGAACACTGGTATTGTTAGCTCCCATGATGAAATAGTTGTTTGTCTTAGCATCAATTAATTACTCATATTTCTTCACGAGATCATGCAATTCATAGTAATGATCATTGATCATTGTCATATTCTCCTTGTAATTATTTTCAGGGCCTCCCTCCAAGATCTTCGGTGCATCCAATGAGGGTTAGTACTTTTAACTTTTTAGTTTCTAATTACTCGAAAGTTAAATTACATATTTTTCATCTCAGTTTCTACCAAGGTTGCATGTTCAATTGGAACACAGATGTCACTTTCTATGTTGCATAATCTTTCCTTCATTGCTTTTGTTGACAATAGGTTAAGAGATAGCATTAGTAAAGATTTTATGTTTCTCAAGGGGCTTGTAGCTGAATTGCTTAAGAATATGCACCCGTGCACCTAAGTTACTGATCTTGATTCCCCCCTCCCTATTATTGCTTGTAAAAAAAATTGGATGTTTCAAGAGAACTATGCCTTGTAGATGGCCCCTGCTACACACAAGTAGCAAAATTGTTATAACCAAGCATAAGTAGGGATCCTGTGATGTGATGTGTGTTCATGGCTCAACGGTTGTGTGGTTGAATGTTAATTTGTTAAAAAAAATTCCTCCTTTTTTTTCCCTTCTAGTTATTGTTTGTTGAGGGGATAAGTAACTTATTGATTGTCTATTATAGGTTTTATTCATGATATCCCTTGAGCCAGCCCCGATGCTTGAGGATAAAGAAAAATGGTCCGTTTTCATACTTTTGTATATCTGGTCTTTCTCTAACATTATTGAGGACAGTAGCCTGTATGACAATTTTAAATAACTTTATGCTGTATCTTAAAGCAGTGTAGGTTTTATGATTTTATTGTTATGGGATTTGCGCTCAACTGAAAATTCTTTATTACTATAACCACTGCTTTGAATGTGATTCTTTGCCCGGGACTTATCCGATTTGAGTTTAGTCTGTTCTTCTTTTGAGAGGAGTTGCAATAGAACTATTGAAGCTCTCATCAAACCTTAAAAGAGTTCTGATATAAATTCTTACCGGTGCAAATTATTATGTGCACAATAGTTCTAACCTTTTCTTATGTATAATTCCATTGTTTTTTGCTTTTTATTGTGCAGCATTGTGCTCAAATAGTACTGCTTTCATTTGCAGGTCTCTTGTGTTTCATGATTTTGTGGCAAAGTGCCTAACTAAAGAACCTCGTCTACGCCCTACTGCATCTGAGATGCTGAAGGTACTGCTAGTCAGTGACAATATGTTATATTCACAAAATGGGATTATGAAGAAGAACCTCTGTGTAAAATCTTTTATGTCATGATAAACTATTTTTCTTCAAAATCAAATTCTTTAGTGAAAGAATCACTTAAAGCAATAATTTATACAGAAACTTTGATGTTGGAATAATTATATTTACCTTGAAGCAGATTTGGATACCTATAATATTGAAAGAAAATAAACATATCTTCATCTTTGCCAAGTGCTCATAATCTTGGATATTTTGTATCTTTATTAATATTTTATTTAAATGCAGCACAAGTTCATTGAAAAATGCAAATGTGGTCCCTCTGCAATGTTGGCAAAGATTGAAAAGGCAAGGCAAGCAAGAGCTTCAATGGCTTTGCAAGCACAAAATATTGCTCCACCTGAACGGGACAATGTACGAATTCTCATTTTGTCTCTCCTTGTGCAACTCATGTCAAATCACTCTCATCTTAAATGTTGTTTATAACTTGAAACAGACAATTGAAGCTCACAAAGTCAATGAGGATTATGGAGATACTGTCCCTTCAAGGCCACTTCAAGGGGAAAATGAAGTATCTTCAGGTAGCACATTGAGGAAGCAGCACATATCTGGTGATGTGGGAATGGCTGGGGAAGGTATGCTTGTGATTGACTTCTTGGTGTGCGTAAATGATAGATACTTATCTTTGGGAACTTTAATTCGAAGGGTCTAATTTATGCTTGGATATTGAATTCTGAGAAGGGATGTACTAGTTATTCCATTGATTTTTTTCCTTTACACGTTTATTGTTATTTCTTTTTCAATTGTATGAAATCTGGTGATAAACTCACCTGTGGGCCTGACCTTATGTTGTCGCAGTATCAAACTTTCAAGGGCAGAATGGTGTAGCTATTACTGATAGTGACATCATTTAGTGCTCTCTCTCTCTCTCTCTCCCTGAGGGACATGACATCACTTGATGTTCGAAATTGTGGGATTGTTGGTTGAATGTATCCTAGTGAAATGATTCTGCTGGCACTTAATTTTTAACTCCTTTATTTGACAATCTATTTGCTCTTTGGGTAGGATACAATCCATCTGATGTATGTGAAACCTATGTTTTAACAGGTAACTTTGGCACTTTTATTATTCATGAGGGGGATGAAAGAGATGAGATCCCTAGCGAGGCAGAGAGTTTTAGTGCCAAAGAACCTTCACCTGCTCCTGGACTTCCTGAAGGCTCTTCCAATACTGGCGCAGGAGGCAAATTGCCCGAACCCAGGTACTGCCCTCACTTATTATTCGTGAATTTTATTTAGAAATATTGTTTTTAGATTCCCACCAACCCCCGCAACCCCCAACCACCCCCCCCCCCCCCACTCCTCCTCCTCCTCCTCCTCCTCCTCCGCCCCCGCCCCCCCCCCCCCCACCCTCCCCTTCAAGGTTGATAAGATTGGTTTATGTAATATCAATTTCCTAGTCAAAAGATAAGCTATAGTTCCATAAGAGTGCTCTGAATTTATGATGATGTTTCTATCAGGGAGGAAAATTCAAGTGGTATTACCCAAACCAGCATTCCAGTTGTAAACACTCTACGTGCATCTGAGCAGAGCCTAAAGACAAAAGGCATATCTCAAGTCCAGGTTGGAGGTCCAAGCAGTATAAGCAGTGGCACAGTGAAGAATGAAACTGTCAGCCGGAAAGCTTTTGCAATGCAAGATAAGGTAATATTCGTCCTGAGGTCTATGCTTGGATAGGTCCCTATCACAGTCGGACATGCCTTCCTCATTTCTTCTCCCTCAAGGGGCATCTCTAATTCCCTCACTAATCAAAAACTGTCCCAACCTTTGACTTAAAAACCTGCCCTTCCTAAAAATGCGTCAACAGGCTCAACATTGGTATATAATTGCTTATTTTCATGTTCATGGCAGCTTTGGTCCATATATGCAGCTGGTAACACAGTGCCTATACCATTTTTGAGGGCAACCGATATATCCCCCATTGCTCTCTTATCAGACAATGTTCTTGGAGACATGCATCAGGATAAAAGTGGAACTGTAGCCATGGAGGCACTACAGGAGCTTTTTACTGGTGATGGACAGTCTAAGAAGGGACGAAGAGGGCAAAACGAGGTCAAATCTCTCTCTCCCTCCCTCTCTCTGCATTCCCTCCCTCTCTCTCTCTCTCTCTAAGCATTTTTGATCTATTGGTGCGCTGCAGATGCCCCTCCCTCCAAGTGTTTACAAAAGGCTTTTTACAAGTCCAACTCTAATGAATCTGGCACAAGCATTAGCCTACCACAAGATGTACGTCAACAAAATTATATTTATCGGACTTTTACTTTGGCTCATTAAAAAATTAAAAGAAAATTGTTATGTTTTGTGTGTAATATGTGAGCATACCACATCATCTCTGCTGCGGCAAGCATGTCCTGCATGCTGCAGCCCTTGCTTGCATTGCTTGTTATTTACTCGAGAGGTTTCATTTGCTTTCAGGTGCTACGAAGATATGGCGCTCCAAGAAATGCAAGCAACTCAGGAACAACAGACTATTCAAAATCTTTGTGATACACTAAGAACCATTCTTAGATTGTAGGTGGAAAATGTAGCTGCCAAAGTGTAATTTTGTTTACTTTCAATAATCTATGTCGCCGTCGCAATGGCATATTTTTTAAGGCCAAGGAAGGAGATGTGCCCGGTTTAGTTGCGGTGTACCTACTGCAATGTCGGTTCCGATGGGTATGCCCCGGTTTAAATTCCATCAGGTATATAACTTATCAGTTGGTAGTTTTTTGTGAGTTTGTAAATTGTGCTCTACCTTGTACGTTACACCCAGATGAGTCATTTTTGTAAGTGGTTTTGTGTTCTTGTTTTTCTTTAACTGACACACTTTGACCCGGATATTCAATATGGACACCCTAATCGAAGTGTGCTGGTTGACATTTGGAAGGTGATGAGACCATAAAGTGAAGAGTGCGCAGTGTGTGGGTGAGGACCTAATTAACAATGCATAAGTGTCAAAGCATAAGTACGAGTGCAACATAAAGTAACGAATGTTCTCAGGATCATTATTTACCGTTAGCAATTGGTTATTAACATTATTCACATTGTAAAGTGTCAAATAATTGAAATTTGTAATTTGGTCAGTTCAAATGCAATGCAAACTCAACTCGAATGAATTTCCTTCAATCATCGAGTTGGTTCACTTTCACATTGCACCTTGATGTGAAATCGCATCAGGGGAACATAAATTGTTACGATTTTAAAATCTTATGGTGCAATGTAAGAAAATAATACCACAGTAGCTATTTTGAAGAAAAACTGAACATGAAGGGTGTAAAGTGTAATTACATTAAAAAAGAAGGCATAAACTAAACTATATAAACCGTGCAGTGGGGGAGCGGTCCGACCGGAAAATAACGAAACAGAGTGGGCAGCGGCAAGCAAATACTAGAAAGTAGAAAAGTTTGGTTGCCAAAACCCAGAAGGCGAAAGAGAGAAGGATGATTCGGAGGAGGAGCCTCGGCCTTGTACGGTGGCACAGTGCTCGGAGCTGCGTCGCCTCCTTTTCTTCTCCGCCGTTCAGAAGCCTCTCTTTCCTAACATCCCACCCCAAACTTCAAAAACCCTCTCTCCTCCTAAGCCCTAAACCTCTTCCTCCTCATCCTTCTTCTTTGCCCTCTCTTTCTCTTAATCCAAATCCCAATATATTTCCTCCCGCTGCTCTTCGTTTCGTAAGCACCAAATCCTCCGAGGATGTTGAGGAGGACATCCCAGATGATTGTTTTCCTGGTACTCCTTTTGTTTCATCGGTTTTTTTTTTTTCCTATCTATTTTTCTGTCAATTGTATATATGTGTGTGTGTGTGTGTATATATTGCTCTTCACTAATTATAATTAGTTGGGAAGCTCTAAATTGGTATTTTAACTAATTAAGTAGCTCTATTGTCTCAAGAAGCAAATGCTATTTCCACTGCATTTTCTCAGTAACCAAACAGGGCACTAAATGGTCTGCGTTAGACCCAATTAATAGCATTGTGTTTCTATTATTTATGCTATCTTCCTTCTACATTTACTATTTTTCAGTCACTTTTTGGTAGTTTATAGGACAAGGTATTCACATTCACTATTTTTCGTATGTTTATACCTAAACTATATGTGGTTTTTTATATTGTTGTTTCTCAAGGGTGTACAAGTTTCGCATTTTTAGGTGACGAAATTGAAGAGGGAGACACCACTGATGGCTGGGAGGAAGAGGATGCCGGCGAGCCTGAGGTACAATGTTTTGGCTTCAACATTTTGGTTCTCACCTTCATTTGAGCTTTAAAGTTTATGTTGTCATTGATGTTAGTTATCGATTTGGACAGATTGGCGATGGAGGCGATGGTGGTGGAGTGGTGTTTCAGGGTGTCCCTTGGGGTGAGCGGGCTCTATCCCTTGCTCGTGAGGTCTTAACGCAATTCGAAGATAATGTGAAACTCTTCTCATTCAAGACTACTCCTCGAGGATATGTATATGTGAGACTGGACAAACTGTCAAACGAGTAACTCTTCTGCTCTTTTAGCAATAAACCTTAAACCAGCTTAACATACAAGCTTTGGCAGCTAAACGAATTTACATTTTGCAATTTCAATTAACTAGTTTTCTCATAGACTGCAAATAGGAGCATAGCACATGCTTAAGATGAATACTATAGATTTTCAGTTGATTGATCGTTTTATGCAAGCTACTTACCACAAAAAATAGGCTTTGATCAAGGCCTTCTTTTCTTTTCAACATAATTTGTTTTGTTTTGCAGATGGAGAAAACGGATTCTATAGATTGAATAATGATGAGCGTTTTCTTTACATTCAACGCTTCTATATGTTAACGATATGACATAATATCAAAGAACTTACGTTTTACAATTTATACAAAAAAGAGATGAAAGGAAGAGGCTTGATCAAGGCATTTCTTTTATTTGGCATAATTTGTGTTTGTAGGGAAGATTGGAAAAATATGAATATGAATATTATCTATTGAATTATAAATGAAAATTTTCTTCATATGCAACCCTTCGATGTGTTAGATTCTGACATGATATTCTACTTTTATCAGATACGGGTGTCCTGGCATGGAGGAACTTGAACGCTACAATCAAGAATACAAGAAAAGACTAGATGAAGCTGGAGAACTTGGAGAAATACCTGAAAATTTGGCTCTTGAGGTACTAAGTGGCTGGATTTATCATGTGTTAGTGAATGGAAGTAAATTTGATCCATACAAACATGTTTAATATATAAAACTATGTCTTGTTCTGAAGGTGTCATCTCCTGGTGCGGAGAGGTTGCTAAAGGTACCGGATGATCTACAACGGTTTGAAGACATGCCTATGAGGGTATGCTATGCAGAAGAAGTGGATTCTAAATACCGAGAAAAGGACCGAGTGTTCAATCTGGAGTCCATTGAGGCAGAGTCAGAGAGCTGTGTGTGGAAGTTGGCAAATGTGAAGGAAAACAGGGACCCTGATAGCAAAGGCAGACCGTTAACACGTAAACAGCGGGATTGGAGATTAAAATTGCCATTTTCAGAGCATAAAAGGGTACTTCTCTATCTAGAGTACTGAAAATCGCCAATCTAATTGTATCTTAGAACTCGAGTTTCTAGAGCTTCGTGATGTTTGAGGCGAAAACGTTGGTAGGAAAACACATATTTTAGCAGAACTCCTGTGTCCTTGCGCCTCGTATCCTGCCTGGAATTTTGTTTCGAGAATTTAACTCGGGTGAAGTATTTAACTTCATAATTTTTCAAGACATGAGTGAGACTGAGTTTCAGATCTTTAGGGTTCCACTTTGCTTTTCATCCTCTGCCATGCCTAGTTAGGGTAGGCAAACTCTTGGTGGGATTGGTACGGGCAACAATGGTTGACCCCTGTAAAAGGCGTACCCCAGGCACCAATGGTTTGTAAGGGCAACAATGGTTGACTCGTGATATTAAAACTATACCCTATCCGGAGAAAATGAGAGTCAAAATCATTACATTTTTAAGACCTCATTGCTTCCATGGTCCTATTATAAGCTTTCAACTTGTTTTTGCATGGTAATAATACACCACAAATGTTTTAGGGCAACGGTTTGATTAACTTGCGATATTACTAATTCACGCATTATAATATGAATCAACGTCAGAGTTAATATTCAGGACTGTCAGATTGTCACGCGGGAAAGTTACTCATACCATAGCAGTGAGAAAAGGGGTACGGAGAATCTGAAGTGAGCAACTGGATTGAGTTGAAGAGAATCTATGGGAATATTTGAAAGAAAGGGAGAGACAAAAAGTCACTGTTTTCATAAAGCAGATGGAAGAAAAACAAGAAAGAAAAGAGAGTTAGACAGTTAAAATTGACAGCATGAATTGATAGATTCTGTTGGTCCTCGTGGCCCTGCCCGGCTGTCCCTGTGGGAGGCGGGAGGCGGGAGGCGGGAGGAAGGGTGGGGGAGGTAGTTGCTTCTTGTCGGTTTTCGGTTGCTATCCACTAATTTTGGTTGGATCCCTTAATTTTATGTTTAATTCAAAGGTCAAGAAAATGTCCCCCACTGAAATACTCTGTTCAGAATGAAGCTTTTGATCCGCAATCCATTTATTACGAGACAGAAATTTATATGGAACCAAATATCACTGTACCGGTATCTTAAATTAATTATGAGTACGAACTATGAGTGTGATTGATTCACGTTTCATCTCTTAGGTACGAAAATAAATTCTTTTTTTATTCTTCGCAGCACAAATGTTACTGTGGCGGTATTTTAATATAAAATAAAATTAAAACGCAACTTAGTGACTGATTGATTTAGAAGTTCGTCAGGAAAAAAAATAGCCAATTAAAAATTAAGAATCGCAAATTGAGAGTCATGGTGATTGGAGATGGAAAGAGATGGAATATGCTCTTTGAAATGATGAAGATTGAAATTGAGTGGGAAGTGTGCTGCAACGGAGGAGGATGAATTCATGTCATTAAATCAAATAATAATAATAACAAAAATAATAATAATAGTGCAAAAACTTGTACGTCAATTGAAAAGAGAGCATATGTGAACCAAATTGGGAGGCCCCCAAAATACTAGATGAGTGGACCAAATTAACAAATCAAGTGGGTTTTCTCCCTCCATCAAGTGGGTTTTCTCCCTCCATCTTTGCATCATCTGATTTAGACCTCTCTTTAATTTCCCCACTCATTGACACCTCATTATGTTACTTGAAGAGGCTCTTCATTAAGCACAAAAACTTCGCTCTCTCAACTTATATTTCTTTGTTTTTCGTCTTTCTTTTCACGTAACTTGTCACTGAAAAGAAATATGAAGAACAATCTAGCAATTTAGGACAATCTAGCAATTTAGGCTCATACTTCAACTCATTGTCACATAGGAAGAGAGATTAAAGACAAAGCTTTTGTTATCCACGCTCATATTTGTCCCCTTTCTATCAATCTCGTTACGTAAGTGTTCATCACATGAAGAGAAATTAAAGATAAACACTAAAAAATTTAGACTCTCCTCCCATTTTCCCTCCCTTCCTATTTGAAAACGCTCAAGATTAAGTCATAACATCATCTTGTTTTACTTTCTCTGTAGAGAGAAAAGAAGAAGAGGGAATCAAAAGAGAAAGGGAGGGAGGGGAGAAAATCCAAATTCCATAAACATGCATACGTACAAACATGAAAAAGTTCAAAGCTCATTAACTCGATCTAGCATGTGGGAAATTTTGACGTATTGAAACATCCAAAGAAGCATGGCCATTCAACCTGAAACCAGCTACTGATCCCCATGCACAAGTATCCATCCTCCAATTCCAATCTGTGGGGAATTATTTGATCCCATATATAATATATAAGATACATATATATTTATATATGTATGTATATTCTGATAACAATGCCAACCCAAGGATATCAGAGAGATTAGACCATACATATATAATGCAGAAGAAACCAAAGTATCCTTGATAACCTGTTGTGCCAAAAGTAGATGAGCATTATTGCCCTAAAACAATGAAATAAATCAACAAGACGAAAGAAAGAGTCCTCAAACGAAAACTCTGTCTAAATTAACAATAAACCAAATACCTTTTTACGTCGGTAATATTTTTGCTTACAACTCTTAAGTGAAAGTGATGTTTACCACCTTATTTATCATCATTAAATGAGTTTGAATTTTAAGATATGTGTAGCGGATATACACAAATCTCAAAATTTAAACTTATCAAACAATGATTAAATAGAGCAGTGAGTATTACCACCACTTGAGGATGGTGAACGTAAATGCACTCATTGACTTCAGCACTGAGAAATTGGCAAACTAACTATTTTCAGATTGATGGGTTCTTAGCTAAGACCAAACCAAACATATGTGTCAAGCATAATCTAACAATTAATGTCACAAATATGCAGATGTGGGCATATAGTTAAATAGCAGATTTGCTCCCTCTATGCACCTGAGTTCAAATCTCTTCTTTGTAGTTCATATTACTTGTATAGTTAGCTCAAGTTTCTTTGGCTCAACATTAAATTTTGCCTAATTTTATTTTAGCATTTTACTAGAGATTTTGGTTGAAATTTGAACAAATCCAAGTTAGAATAATTTAATATACATTGATTACATATAACATATACCATTTGATACAAGTTGTTAGATTATTATTATTATTTCTGATTTAATGGTTGTATTTACTATTGGTGGCCAATATGCAATATGAAAGATTAGTTTCAAAGGTGGAAGAGCAAAATTTTGGTGAAGGTGATTACATCCCAACACGTTACTACTTTAATTTAAATTTTCCTACATATGATAAATTGCATTTCAACGGCCAATTTTAAGTGAATTTGTGCTAAGGTTGCTTTCACCCATAACCACATTAACTAGTGTTTTGTTGGCTTTTTGATAAATTGCAAAATTTCAACCCTCTTCGAGTCGACTAGAGCAACGTGTTTTATAGTTTATCGTTTGCACCCATGTTCAAATCTCGCTTCTTGTAATTTAGATAAATTTAATACACACACACCGAATGTTCGTTCAAAAATAAATAAATCTATTTTCTCTTATAGTTCCTTGTGAACTTGAAAACCCTGGCTAGGCTGAAATGCTTGAGGCAATTATTAATACATGCATGTTTAAAAAAAAAAAAAAAAAATTAATGTGCCCGAAACACGGTTAGTATACCAAGTATAATAATATAATTGGTTAAAATGTTTTTTTTTTAAGTTTCCAATCAATTATATTATTACATTTGGTATACCGGACTGTGTTTCTAGCACATTGAAAAATATCTCACATGTTTGAGGCAGTTATTGATAGATCCATTGCAACATATGGATGGCTGATTAGTATTGTATGGCCAATTTTGGCACAGCCGTATTCAATGGTTCAATAATTGTCAAGAAGTACAAAATGGTGGAAGTCTAATGAGCTCTAATTAAGGATGATGGATTTCCATCAAAGAAGGAAACTTGATCAACTTGGAGGCAACTTTATCAATTTGAAAAAGAGTAAATTATAGAAATGGTCCCTCAACTAAAAATTCATTATCATTATCCCTCAATTCCCCAAAATGTGTAGTTATGATCATTTTCGTCAACTTTGTCAAAATTTTGTCAAATTAAGTTATGTTGGAAGGATGATTGCTATAATTAAGGTCCCTTAACTCATCAAAACATGTAACTATAGTCATTTTTGTCAACTTCGTTAGAATTTTGTCAAAATGAGTTATGTTGGAATGACCATTGCTACAATTAAGTTAGAGTTGAGGGACCATTGCTACAATTAAGTTAAAGTTGAGGGATCATTTCTCTAGTTGAATTAAAGTTGAAGACCAATAGTAATAGATTTTTAGTTGACGGACCATAGCTGCACGTTTTGATGAGTTGATGGACCAATGGTAATGAATTTTTAATTCAAGGACCATTATTCTAATTAAGTTAAAATTAAGAGACCATTGCTATAATTTACTCTTTAAAAAATACCTCCATTTTTCTAATAATTAAAAGGGTAAGTGCTAAACTAAAGTATTAATTTACGTAAACAGATACACTGTTACAGTGGTGTTATAGTTTAATACAAAAATGTTATGTATTAATTATTATATTATTCAGCTCGAGATACTATCCTGATAATTCAATCTGTCTAAGTCCTCCTCCATTACGAAGTTACGAGAGGTGGGTTTGTTTATTTATGAAACAGTCAAATTGAGAATCAATGGACGGAGGAGATTCAAAAGAGGGCGAATGGAGTGATGTCAGCCAAGCCATGGTTCATGGTTGCCTGCTTCTCCCCAAAAGGAGTAAACAATGCAAGGACCCCATGAGTCGTCAGCCTTTGATAATGCTAAGATTCCTTGAAACTACTACTGTGGAGGAAGGAAAGGAATTGGATCCGTTTCGGACCTTTATATTTGAAGTCTAGAAATCAACATATTTTGGCCGCACAAATTGAATTTGACGGTCTCTATTTACTCATTTCGCTAGCTTACTATACACAAATCAACAACTTTGGTTTTTTTTTTTTTTTGCATACCAATCAGCGACCTAAATGTGTTGATCCTTTAAATTCGGAAACCAAGATCCGAAACGAATCAAATTCCCCGGAGAATCTTTGATTTGTCATGACGTGGGGGCTTTGATTTTGATTTGTTGTTTCGACTCTTGAGGGCTTTTTACACTTTTTACTTGAGCAACCTCTTTTGCCACTTTTTTTTTTTTTCTGATTTTGATTGAATGAGAGAGATTCCAAACTATTCTTTGATGTGTCTCATCTTTTCTATTGTATGTTTTGTGTCGCTAATTTATTCGGATGTGGTGGTGGAGGTTGGATCAAAATGGATAAACACTATGAAACATATTTAAAGCTTTCATTTGCATTATTAAGGATTGTCTCATCATGACAAATTTTATCTAGAATGAGAATAACGTTAAGTAAAATCAAAATACACTAAAATTTAATGTGTTTGTAAAAGTGACCTAATCAGACCAAACTAACGAAACAAACATGACTTAAAGCTTTAATCTTTATATGATTACGGATTGACTGATCATAATATATCTTATATAGGATGAGACTAACGTGAGATTAAGTAAAATCAAAATACAGTAAAATCTAATGTGTTTGTGAAAGCGACCTAATCAGACCGGCCTAACGAAACAAACATGACTTAAAGCTTTCATCTTTATATGATTAAGGATTGACTGGTCATAATAGATCTTATATAGGATGAGACTAACGTGAGATTAAGTAAAATCAAAATACAGTAAAATCTAATGTGTTTGTGAAAGCGACCTAATCAGACCGACCTAATTAGACAAAAATGACTTAAAGGTTTCATCTTTATATGATTAAGGATTTTCTGATCATGACAGATCTTATATAGGATGATGACACTAACGTCAGATTAAGTAAAATCTAATGTGTTTGTAAAAGTGACCTAATGAGCTACGTGATTAGGCTGTCATCTTTAAGTTTTTTTTTTTTTTTTTTCCTCAAGATTGAAATGCTTTTTCACAAACCCTTTGAAGTGAAAAGGAATTCAAGCTATGAAAAGGAGTGGCAAGTTAAAGAGCACCCCTCATTGATCTTAGGTTGGTTTTCTCAACTTCTCAATAGTTGATCAATGAGTGTGATTTGATTTAGTTTGTCACAATGGATGCCCATAGAAATAGGACATATTTGTATTCTCACAATGCATAATTTTCCCAAGTACAACCCCCCACTTAGTGGTGGATGATCAATATGTGGGGATCATGGAGGTGATGGGCACAGGTTAATGACGCACAAACATATAAAAACTGTACAAATAGCTACTTTTGGAGAGACAAACAAAAAGAAATTCTAAGTCATGCAAGCAAACAGAAAAGGAATCAAGAAAAAAAATGGATTTGTGAAAGGGGAAGATTATGCAATCATATTACAAATTTCAAATTTATGGTTCTTATCTAAAATGGTTTTAGCAATGGGTTTAAAAGCCAAAGATAGTTTGGTAATTACATAGTAAGGAAAAATAATGTGCTAGCATGGACTAAAATTTGAGGTTGGAAATGTTGGTATAGATAAACTTAAATCCTATTAGCTTTGGAAGACAAGGTTACCAGTGGTAACTTCGTTCTAGTAAGGAGAAAATATTCGATAGAACTGTCTGATTATAATATCGTATAAGGTTAAACAAGGCTGAGTGAGATCAAAATATAAAAATTTCCGTATTTTTGTGACAGATACCTTATAAATAACGTATTCGGGTATTTATACTCATTTTTTATTTTTTTTTTGGTTTCTCCCTTCCATTTAGCAGAGAATATAGGGTGGAGGGATTTTCTGTTCCTCTGTAAAAGAACACAGAGAGAGAAGAAAGGTTTTCTTTCTTTCACATTTTATCTTCAGTCTCTGTGATTTTATCCGTTTACTTTGTTTGAAGAGAGTTGTTTTCGCAAGTGTGTTTTGTCAAAATCATTGGATGCACGTGGAAGCCCAGAAGGAAAATAATTCCTTCTCGACTTCTACTGAAGTTTTTTTTTTTAATTATTATAATCGGTAAAATAAATTTTTGAGTAATGTGATGGAATACTATAAATATTATACATAAACAATTTCGTGTTGATTCCCATCTTCCACCTTCGTTATCTTGCTTCTCTGCCACCTCTCTCCCTTTCTTTCCTTCTTCTTCCTCCTCTCTGTAAGCATCTGTTTCTTCTTTCTTTATTCCTTCTGCACTGCTTTTTTTCTGCAGTTTCAGTAATCTCAGATTGCATGGCATTATATATTTTTTGTGTTTTCTGAGTTGTTTGCTGTAATGGGATTTCAGGTTTGATTGTTTTATGATCTGGGTTTGTTTGCTTTTGCTGTAAAAGTTATAAATTTAGTAACTTTATTTGTTGGGTTTGATCTTTGGATTATGATCAGGATACCCTTTGGTTTTATCGCAGTGTTGAACTCAACTTAGAGACTCCAGCAGCACGGTGATTAGTTTTTAATTAATCATCAGTAATCATGTTTGATGAGTCCTGATTTTGTATAAAATCCAGTGGAATTATTAATTTTTGTGGAATTTGAGTGATATAGATTTTAATCCCCTTATACAATCCAAAGTTCATGAGCTGCAATTTTGCCTGGTTTTCCTATTTGACCAAAAAAATAATTCAAGGGTAACATTGTGTTGTTCTTTCTATTTTTCTTCTAAATTTGATCTTTTTTTTGTGTGGAAATAGTGCTGTTGAACTTGTTGGAAGCATGGCACTTTCCGGTGTTCAAAAAGATAGAGAGTTGAGGATTCATGAAAGTTTGGATGATCTTAGCACTGATTTGGCAGACTACATTGCTGATATATCAGAGGCATCCGTGAAGGAGCGCGGCGTCTTTGCAATTGCATTAACTGGTGGTTCTCTCATTGGCTTAATGGGGTATCACACTTTCCCTTCCACATCCGGTTTTTGTATATGTTATGATTTTTGTGTTAATGTGTCACTTATGATGGAAAAAACAGAAAACTCTGTGAAGCTCCTTATAACAAGACTGTAGATTGGGCCAAATGGTATATATTTTGGGCAGACGAGCGTGTTGTGGCGAAAAGTCATGTTGATAGCAATTACAAGCTTGCAAAGGATCGCTTTTTGTCTAAGGTTTGTATGAAATTCTCCGACTTTTTTACCTTCCCAGCCTGTTGTAGGCTGTATTTTGTTCTTTAGGTAACTGAGTCGAAGAAATGTCGTAGAGACTGTTTGTCTTGCTTGAACATGATGCTTTCTTCTTTCCAGTCTTTCTCTCTTTCGGAAAACCAAATGACATGATGAACTTCGAATGAAAGGATAGATAGTACCATGCTTAGTTTGATCTGTTCTGTGTGTTGAATTATGACACTTATGCTGTTTTAACTCTTTATATCACGACGAGGTGGCTGTGATTTAGTACCCGACAATCGTGAACTGGATCTAAACTGCATATCAAATTAAAGATGTCAAGTTTCTTGTATAAGAAGTTTACGAGCCTGTTGTTGATTTCTGTAGTTTCACTAAATCTCCGTGTCATCATTGGAACCAACTTGTATATTGCAGCCATCTTCTGGTGCACATGTTAAACTTTAACAATTGCGGATAAAGTTGGCATTTAGTAAAAGAAGATCACTGCTGCATATTGTGTTGGTTGTTTCTCGGGTCATTTATTGCATCCTAAACACCGTGAAGCTATCTCATAGCCACTTCAGTGAACTTTCCTTTTAAACAAAGTATTTACTGAGATGTAGGTTTTTGTGTTCCTCTTCGAGTTATGATCTTCTATTTTTCATAATTTTCCATTCTTAAAGGATTTTCCATAATTTAATTATATGAGTGAAGCGGTCCGCCATTGCCAGTAATGAATTTTTCGATTTCAACTTCTTGACTTCACATGTGGCTATCTCTTGTACATCTCTTCACAACAGCGTGAAGATCTTCTAATATGCAATCAGTAAATAGTTAATCAAGCTATAAATTGCAACCTGATATTTTTTCATGGCTATCAGTATTTTTACCGGATGTAAAATTTGCTAGTTTGTGCACATAGAATCATTTTAGTATCTGAGAACAGATTCGAAGGCTTTTTAGTTGAGAACGATGGCTATGTGATTGCAATATTTGTTGTGGTTCTGGTAAATTTTATCGCCCGTCTGTATTCGGAATTCCCAAGCTCATTTTTGTTTCATGTTTTCAGGTACCTATAATTCCCAGTCATGTGCATTCTATTAATGATTCAGTGTCAGCAGAGGAGGCTGCTGATGACTACGGGTTTGTCATTCGCCAGCTAGTAAAATCTCGTGTGATCAGCGTGTCTGATATAAGTGACTGTCCCAAGTTTGACCTCATCCTCCTGGGAATGGGTCCTGATGGGCACGTTGCCTCGCTATTTCCCAACCACTCGGTCCTGGAGGAGAAAGATGAATGGGTAACTTTTATAACTGATTCCCCCAAGCCTCCACCCGAGAGAATCACATTCACTCTGCCGGTCATCAACTCAGCATCCAATGTAGCTATAGTCGCAACAGGTGAAAGCAAAGCAGAGGCTGCGCACCTGGCAGTCGACGTCATGGGATCTGACCTCCCTCCAGTGCCTGCTGGAGTTGTCCAGCCACTGAAAGGGAAGCTGGTGTGGTTTTTGGACGAGGCAGCTGCCTCAAAACTTGATGCTGGTACTCAATTTTCCGCATAGGGTCGAATCCTTTCGTGTCTAAGTGTATGTTTTGTGTTTACCAGAGGGATTCGATGCCTGCGATTCGATATCTTTCGTCATTAGTCACCTTTTGTACAATCTTTCGGTTAATTTCCCTATTTTGCCTTGCCTTCCCTCATGTTTAGTGGGGTAGAGGTCAATAAAGTTGGGGACTTTAACCCAAAAGCCATTTTTCTGGTTCTACTTTGCTAATAGGAAAGACTCAAAGGTTGGATGGTATTTTTCTCAAGGGTGCTTCCTTCCCATTGGCATTTGGTATATTTCCAATTGTCCCTCCACTTAAATTTTGCGTCACACGTTGTGTACTGCTTGTGTTCTAAGTACACTGAAAATTTTTTACCTCTTCAAAGACCGAGCTGGTTTAAATACATTCTCGTTCTCCTAGACACCTGTAGTTCAAGAAAATTGCGGTCACCATCGTTCAATCTTAATCCTCGGGCTCTAAAAGGTTTTGACACCTACCCCTCAACCACTCCCAATTAATAAAATGAAAACCACTTGGCATATCCAATCTTTTTCTATATAGCCACATTAAAGCGCGTGGGAATCACTCTTTGTAGTTGGATAAGATTAAGACCATTCAACTTGTTCTCAATGTCCTTAAAACATTACATTTGTGACTAAACACATTAACTAAACAAACAAGCAGAATGTTGTCAATGTCCTCCAAATTCTGATAGCCCTGCGCACATTTTGATCGAAAAAATGCGCTTGTTCGGGCGAAATAACGAAAAACTGTTATAAGCTAGTTGGAAGCAATCGTAGTATCTATCGAGTTATAACACACGGTTTCAAATCTTTAGCTCTGAATCTGCTTATAAATGCTATCCATCGCATACAAAATTGGTGACTAACTTGTAATTCTATCTCAGTTACAACACCTCCAGGATTATCAACTTACAGTCTCTGGTGTGAGAGTGCGATACTCCATTTCTGTTATAGACCTTATACCGTCTGAATAAGGAACCACTTCTTCCATGTCTTCCTTTGGAGGGAAGCCGCGTTCTTGTCCAAGCAGCCATTGATCTATCACCCCGCAATCGATTGCATAGTTGATTGAGTGCTCCAGATATTCTTTATCAGTAATAAGATGTGGTTGAACTGTCAACATTCTCATGAGAGCTGAAAACAAGTCACGCAGAAGTTAGGAAATACAAAAATTTAGCTTGTAATGCAGATATCCAGTTTATTGTCTTTGCGATCATCTAACCTACCGGCCAATGTAATTACATGCATAGGTTTAAAATTATGAGTTAACTCACGGTTTTACGTTGTTTTCCAACTCATTGATAATTTCACCACATCAGTCCAGGTACAAGTTTTGTCCATGACGAACTGTGCCCAGTGATACCTTGTGCGTTTGCATGAAGTAATGTGATGCAATAATCACTGATGAGAATAGAATTATATGCATCAATGAATTTTGAAGTGATCCTGTGTGTGAGTGAAAGTTGACACGAAGTGCACCAAACTAATAGCCAGAATCTAAATCTTACAACACATAACTTTATCAACAGAATACGCCAGGGAATATAAACTATAGGCTTGTATCTGCATTTCTTGACCCAAACACCCAAATGCAAGAGCTAAGCAGGACCTACTCTCATAGTGAAAGCATTTGTAGACACGCTCGATCACTAAAGAAACTAAAATTTGATAGATTTGCAGATAATAGGAGTGTACCTGCCACAATGCCGTCTCCAGATGCTGACATATCAGAAGTGAAAGGACTAATGGGGGGATCTTCCATTCCATTAACGGCACCTTGGTGGTCCTTTGTGTAGTAGTGTATCTTCGAAGTCCCATTTGTCACGAACAAAACCTTAAGATTGTCATGCCAAAGCTGTTCAACCACTTCTGGTGAATGATGAACAAACTTTGACCTGTCATTATTTTTAGTGTCAAATTCCTCAGAGGGCTGGATCCCGCAGAGAAACTCAAGCTCTTGCTTAGTAACTTCAATAATATCACCAAGATTCCACACTTGCTGTATGAACAACTTTGTTTCTTCACAAGACTGCCACAGTGGCAATGGAAGGTTTACATCATAGAAAATAACTCCTCCAAGTTTCTTCGAAATCTTGATTGCTTGCAGTGTAGTTGACCTCATGTTTCGATCAAGCAGAGAATTTGTGCTGAAGTAAAACATCTTTGCCTGCACCACAGGTTGTTAAAAGGTGTCCACAGTTAAGTGCAATCTAACCACAAACGCAGCTAAAAGATCTAATGCATAGGCACTCAAATTGACAAAATATAATGGGAATCACAGATGGAAGTATATTTGCCGAAAACTGTGTATGATATAGAATGTAAGCATTTCTTATTCACCCCCTCCCCTACAAAGAAACACAACAAATATATACCACCTAAATAGCAGGATCTACTATACAAGTTAAATATTCCAAAGGACCCAAGATTTTACCTCCTTCAGCACATCGACATTGATCTCTGACTTTGTTAAAGAATCCTCAGCACATGGTTTGACACAACTCAATTTCATGCGACCCCTTTTACCAATCTTCATTTGTGATACTGCAGTTGCTCTTTTAGTATCCATGCGAACAGAACGGGTTTGAACATTTTTGACATTCATATAATACAGCATGGCCTGACCAAACTGATCATCCCCAAGCTTTCCCATGAAAGCAACCTTGCCTCCCAGGCTTGCAAGAGCAATTGCGACGCTGCCTGCAGATCCCCCAGGAGACCTAACAAATTTCTCAGGGGCCCATAATGCATCTTTCTTTCTTTCATGTATTTCATAATCTACAAGTCTGTTGGCTGGCCTCCCCGAGGGCACAAAAGCATGTTGTGCGGCTCCAAAGCAACAAACAAGAGGAGGCCAATCATAAGTTTCGCTAATATCCTCTCCCTCATCAATTTTCAATTCTAGGTCTTCCTCGTTCTCATCCTTCATATCCATAACGAATGTAAAATCCTCAGTCTCACTAAGTTCACCGTCGCTAACCTGTTGCTCAATTGCATCGTCTTTCTTCTTAGTTCTTCTCTTCCTCACCTTCTTCTCAGTTTGTTCTTCCTCCACGCTTGATGAAGCGGATGCTACTAGAACATCAAATTACTGGTTTGTTAGCACATACAAGATAAACATTCATGTAACAATACTAAATGAGCAAAAGTAGGAATAATACCTTTCTTACGAATTCTTCCACGCGGTTTCTTGGTCTCTTCACTAGATGCAGAAATGACAGTTTCCTCATCCGAAGACTCATTATCGGATGTTGCTTTCTTTCGGGTTCTTCTTGGAGTCCTAGATGTCTTTTTCTTCACAACCACCTCCTCATCTTCAACGGAACCCTCCAGAGCTGAGTTCTCCGAGTTTATCTTTTTAGGGAGAGCTGCAAGTCCCCGGTTTTTACCATGCAATCTAAGACCCTGAAGCTGCACGAAACTCATCGACCGGCTATTGGGCCAAACCGAATGGCACCTGGAAATTTCAGTGAACAAGTTTACTAATTTTTCTTGGGAAGGAGACTGTGGGGTGCAATTAATTGTAGCGTTTTAAGGGTTTAAGCAAATTCTGTTGTTTTTTCATGGGTTTATCTTAGAAGTTAAAACCCACCAACAAAATCTACAACTATCCAAACCCAGGAAAGTTTCCACATTTTTCATCTAATTACTCATTAATTCTCATTTCTGCACAGTTTTGGATTGCCATTTGGATAAGGAGCAAAAGAAAACACACGGTTTTGAATTAAAAGACTGGAATTTTAAGAGAGAGAGAGAGAGAAGGAGAGAGGAACCTTGGTAGGAGGAGAAAGTGAGTGAAAGGAAGAGACGCCATGGACAGAGGTGCGCCAAGAGCTCAACTTTTTCGTCGCCCGGGTAAATTCAACGATTGGGTGTTTTACTATTAAGCCATGAGATAGAAGCGATAAGTGTGAGATTTATCACTTTTCAGTATCAGCAGCTTAGCTTAGCGGGAGAGGGAAATGGGATGAGAGCTTTAGCACGTGCATAAGGCGTGCAGTTAAGAACGGTAAAGTATTGTCGGAAGGGGAGTGCTATTCACACACTAATTTGTACATGTTAATTTTTGTCAATTGATCTTGTTCAATTCATTTTATCTAACAACCTAAAAATTAAGGGAAGTGTATTCGAAGTAAAAAATAAGTGTGAATACTGAATAGCACCACCCTTGTCGTCGAATTATATAGCTTGGAAAGGTTTGGAATTCGAACTTGGTAGAAACTTCGTTTTTTGCATAATGGGGGTGGGGGATTCGAACTTGAGAATTTGAAGGATTTGCCGGTCTTTGTACAATCTTCGTTATTACAGTTGGGGATTCGAACTTGGGAAGTACGAAAATTGGATGATTTTGTCCGCCTTGGTAAAATCTTTGCTTTTGCATTCTATGGAAAACCAACCGGAAGTTATCGTAAAAGGGTGTGTAGATATCATTTCTCTGAACGAACGGTTGAGCAACCAACCGGAAGTTGGTGCACACTAGATAGATTCCGAATTCGGGTTTCCGAACTTGGGATATATTCATTAACCTTGGATTGGATGGAATAAGTGCACAAAAAAATCTTTCAACAACATAAAGATCAACCCCTATTCGGCTCACTTGTACCAAATATTAATACGACATTCGGAACCAAGGGTTTGTTTCGTTAGCTAAGTTATACAAGCGAGGATTTGATAGAACAAAACTGCATACTCCTCACATAATTTTCACTTGGAAGCAGTAGAACACTAGTCACTCTGTAGCAAAGCCTCTGCCTCAGCCCTTGCCATGGGGTCGTCCTTCATCTCGATCTCCTCTTCTTTTTCCCCTTCTCGTTCTTGCGTCAATTTTTTCCTGTGCAACTCTTCCGCGGCCTGCATGGCAGCCTTGTTCTCTGCCTGAATACGCTGCATTTCCTCTTCTTGTTGCTGTCTCTCAAACCACGTGTCTGCATCTGCCCAAACTGTAATAACAAAGCAACGAACGATGCTAAGCATACCTAAAAGTTCAAGCTTGATTCGGAATGAACATTAATCTCAACGGACAAACAATTTAAGCAATCTGAGTTGAACACGAGCAAGTAATTTTAGTTCAACGACGATCATTAACTTCAAAATGCTATTCACCTGTTTCTAATTCGATGTCATTGTTGTATTTTCTTTCAACCCCTTTTCTTTTTCACAAAACAATGTATACATTCTAATGAATCTAATCTACGAGGGTGAGGATTCGAACTTGGGTGAAACGAGGCGGATCGCCAAAAAAGCATATAAATACCAGAGCTTAGTATCTTCCTGAATCCTAATCATGAATCTAAATCTAAGTAAAATTGACTGCATACCCAGATTGAATCCTAAAACTTTGACCGAAAAAAAAAAAGATTGAATCCTAAAACCCTAAACCCCCAAAGTCGAAACAGCTACACTAACATACACACTTAATAACAACAAGAAGTAAACCCCAAAGAGCATCAATCACGAACCCTAGAACCAAATTTCACAACAAAACCCAAAAATGGACACATCCCAGATAACCCAAATAATTAATAAATCAACCAAACCCATCTAAACAAATCAAGCTAACATTCAAATCCACACAAAAGCAATAACAATGGAAGGAGGATAAAAGGGAAGAAGGACTTACTGGGCTGAGCGGCCCAACCCTGTTCACCGCCCTTGATTTTCTCAGGGAGGGCATAATTAACAGTGAGGACGCGGCCGTAGAGCTCGGCGCCGTCCATGTTGTCCATGGCGGCGGCGGCGTCCTCTCTCTCCAAGAACGTGACGAATCCAAAAGAGCGGTGCTTCTGGGTGGCTTGATCCAGCGGCGTCTTGACGTCCTTGATGTCCCCGAAGGGTATGAACGCCGCGTGGAGTATCGACTCGTTCACCTCCTCGGCCAGTCCTCCGACATACAGCGTGTTCTTCTGCACTGCTTGCTGCGCCATTCCTCCAACCTTGGCACTGCTTGAGATTTTTGGGATTCACCACTCTCTCCCCCCTTTCCCTTTTTCTTTATTGTTTCTTCCGCCAATTCTTCCTCTTCTTTTGAGATGGGCCGCGTCTATATGGATGTGCTGTTCTGGGCTTCAGGACTAGATTAAACTGGACAGGCCCATTTTCCTTTTTTATTATTTTTGTTTATTTTCTTCAAATTTTTAACAATTGTAATTCTAAATGTAAAATTGATGCATACAGTTTTGGATTGATTCTGCCAAGTAACGAAACTATGTTCTGGTATATTCTGGTTTTCCGCTTGTGTTCGTACTCAAAACAAGTTTAGTGTCGTAGTTATACATGTAATTATGTAATTAAGGTCTAGCAATTTCTTGCACGATCCGTTAATTTGACGTGAAACTACACAAAACAAAAAAACAAAAAAAATTCAGGTAAACCCATTAATGAGTTGAGCCGTTACTGGATCAGTCATTAAGATAATGGATATGACATATAAACGACACGAACGACCCGTTTGCTAGGTCTAGACATCAGACATGGAAATTTTTTACCTGACATGTTAACCCGACACGAAACAACAACAGAAAAACAGGCTTCAGGTCAACCTGCTTACAAGTTGGGTCGTTATCAGATCATCTGTTAAAAATTCATTAAAATAACAAGTTTGACATTATATGATCTCTTAAAATAACGTATATGCCACAAACACAACAACCCGTGTGTCCGGATTAAACCACACCAGTAAATGGAGCTGGGCTTTGATAACAATGCCCCGTCCAAGCCCTTAGAAATATAGGCCGCATTCTCAATGTAATATAATTAATAAAGATAATAATTTTGAAGTTTACGTCGCTGGTTCCCATGTACGTTGTTGGGTTTGAGGGAGGTTCAAATCCAATTAGTCTTGGGATCGAAACTGGCAGACCTCTCCAAGATCGAAAGGGTTTAGGGTTTAGACTAACGGAAAGGGATCTTCTCCAAAGAGATTTTTCAGTGTGAAAATATGAGGTATTCTAAAATACCTTTGTTTTGTTTTTCAAACTTTTTGTTGTGTTCGTATTTAACTTCAATCAAAATAAAAACTCTCAATCGCCAAAGAGACATTAAATATGTAGTAAAGCTCATTTTAGTGTTTTTTTTTACAATAATTGATAAAGTACGAGATGTGTAAAATTACTATTTCAGTTACACGTCTTTGTATTTCTTCATACAAGCACTACAGAGTGAGTGACTCAACATACAAAATTTCGAGCACGTTAAACTACTTGAATTGAATGCCCTTTTCAATATTGGGTGCTAAAATTAAATTCTTGTGTGGTACATAAATTTCAATAGAGTTGTAACTAGAGTAGCTCTCTCTTACACCATGTGAGAACAGTGCGAAGTAGTTGACCACCAAAACATAAATAATCTCATATTTTTGTAAAAGTGACCATATCAATCGTCTGGTTAGAATTATTACCAAAATTCACCGTACATTAAGAATTGTTATAAGAATTGAAAACTTTATTTTCTTAGATTAAAATTTCAGAATAGAAATAAAATCAATAAATAAATAAATAAAAGTAAGAAACTACTTGATTGATTAAGTTTATCATGTAAACAGGGTAATGTCCTAGTTGTAAACGTAACTACAAAAGAGCAAAGGGAGTTGTGTTTTGCGACTTTTGCCCACATTCTCAAGCATCTTAAATAAACAATTTGGAGGTTCCATGTCGCCGGTTCCCTCGTACATCGTTGGATTTGAGGAAGTCGAGTTCAATAGGTCCTGGGATCGAAACTGGCAGAGAGAATGGACTTGTTAAGTTTGGACCAGCAGGATCCTCGTCGGATATTCCTACGATGTAAGATGAACGGATGTGATTATATTCCACAAAAAGTCCCCTTAGTATTTCTCTAGTATAAAATATGAGGTATTCTAAAATACCTTTGTTTTGCTCTTTTTTTTCCAACCCTGCGCTCAAATTTAAGCAATTTGTTTCTGCAAATCTTTAATCAATAGCAACAAAGGCCTAATATATATAAATGCTTATGTGCATATTAAATGGTAAAACCGCTTCGAAATGACTAATAACATTTTTGTTTTCAAATTTCAGCGCTCGCAAAGATATATAAATACTCAACAATCATAGTCAAATAAAAGATGCTTACAAAGTTGGATCGGTTTTGCAAAATGCAACAACCTTCATAAAACTCTGTTTTGCGGAGATTTTACTGTACCATAAGGGTCAGTAATGTTTTGCAAAACTATTTTTGAAAAATTGTCTTGCAAAACAAAAACAATAGAAAACACGTTTGGTACCAAATGTCAAAAAAAATACAAATTTCTGTTTGGTAATAATGGTGACGATGGTGGTTGAGACGAGAGTGGTGTGAGTAGCAATGGTGGTTGGAGTAGTAGTGATGAGAATAGAGGTGTTAATAGTGGTGGATTATAACAAGTTTCGAGTCATTATCAGATCACCTATAACCTATCAAGATAACAGGTACGACATATAAACGACACGAACACGACCCATTTGTCAAGTCTAGACATTAGGCATGACAATTTCTTACATGAGTCTTTAAACCAACACTAAACGACACGAAAATAACAGGTTTTGAGTTGATTCACTACCGAGTCGAATCATTCTCGGATCACATGTTAAGAACCCATTAATATAATGAGTTTGACACGACACGATTTATTAAAATAATGGATGTGACAAAAAAAAACAACAAAAACACTATCCATTTGTGAGGATCGACTCATACAAGAGTGAATGGAGTTTCAGAATAAAAAGGAGTTCGCCCAGTTGGCCATTGACGACAAAGGCCCGGCCAAGTCCTTAGAAATATCCACACATCCTTTTTTACTTCTCACACATCCTTCTAATTTTCAACCGTCGGATCGGATAAATTGAAAAAGATCAATAGACATAAATTAACAAAAGGTGTGTGAAAAGTAAAATGAAGTGTGTGGATAGCACATCTTTTTTTTTAGTTAACGCGGCTGGTTCCCTTGTACTCTGTTGGGTTTGAGTGATGTTCGAATCCAATAGGTCTTGGGATTCGAACTGGCAGATACACTAAAGATCGATTGCAGGGTTTGAAGTTTAGGGTTCAGGCTAACGACGTCTGCGAGAAATTACCAGTGTGAAAGTATAAGGTATTCTAAAATAACTTTGTTTTGCTTTTTTATAAGTTTTTGTTGCGTTCATATTTAACTTCAATCAAAATAAAAACTCTCATGAACAAAAGGACATTAAACATGCAATAAAGCACATTTTAGTGAGCTTTTTTTTCATAGTTAATAAAAAACGAGATGTGTATAATTACTACTTGAGTTATATGCCTTTGTATTCTTTTAATGCAAGTACTATTGGGAGGTGATTTGAGTACAAGATTTCAAGCGCACATGAAACCACTTGAGTTATATGCTTTTTTCAATATTTGGTGCTGATTTCTTAGCAGAGTAGTAGCTCTCACACCTCGTGAAACCAGTATGAAGTCGTTAAGACCAAAACATAAATAATCTGATGATTTTGTAAGAGTGATCATATCAACCGCGTGGTTAGAAGACAATTTAAAATCATAGACAGTAATATAATTTCACATAAATCAAATTTGACATTTTCACATATGATTCTAGCATATCTCTAATATTAAATAAATAAATTATCACGTTATCTCTCTTTCCCTCTCTCCCTCCCAATTTAACAAATGGGTTATGCTTGGGGAGTGTTGCTATCAATATTTTGAAGGGCTTCTATGGCTATCAATGTTTTGAAGGGTTTTGTATTCTAGTTATAGGACAAAACATGATAGTGTATCTTTTTTGTTTAGTTATACCCCGTGATACTATTTTCAAGGAGCGGATCTTTTAAGATGCAGTTTTAATTTAAACGTTTTCAAATTAAAAAAAAAAATTTGGAAATCTTTAATCAATATCACTAAAGGCCTAATATATATATATATATATATATATATACCATCCATATAATGTAAAGTGCGGAAGTAAAGCATATAAAAAGTTAAAAGAAACATATCAATATATTGAATTAAAAAGAACAGCAGGAGGCATAGCCTTCCATATAATTCAGAGTGCGGAAGTAAAGCATGTAAAGAAAATTATGAATTAAATGTAATGATGCAAATATATTTTGAAAATAAGTTTTATTGAAAACTTACGCAATGCAGATTACAAACAGGTATTGCCTAATGGCAGATGAAATAAGTAAACAAGGTGGAGCTCGCAGGCATCCTGAATAATATGTATTACAAGTGTTTAGAAATATTCTCTGTTCTAGTGAATGCACAGAGAGTGTTTAAAAAACTATATCCATCTTCTGAAGATGAGTCCTCGTTATATAGAGCGAGGAGACTGAATGAAGCTTGCCAAATGGATCCGGGAATCCCGCTGACTGACTGAAGAACCTCTACTGTGGAGTCACGATGTTACTTTTACAAAAGCTGAATGAATAGTGAAGATGCTTTGATTCTTTTACAAAAGTTAAATGAATAGTGACCTTTTTGTTTTTCACTATTGTGAATAGTGACCTTTTTGTTTTTCACTATTGGAGAATAATTCTTTTACGGAAGAGATGAAAGCAGCTACTGCTGATGAAGTTGCTGGGCTGACACAATCACATGGGCAAAAAATGCAGTTCAATAATCAAACGGATCTTGGGCATCTTGAAGATCTGCTTGATCTGCCCATTTGGAGGGAAGTTGAGATGAGGCATCAGAAGCGTCAGAGTCCGAATCTGAACCTTTTCTTTTTTGTAGCATTGCTGCTTCAGCCATGAGCAGTTGGGCCATATCCAGAAGCTGGGTAGACTTGGCAGATTTTTCTTTCTTCGAGCTAGAGGACTTAGCAGGTTTTCCTTTGAGGGAAGATGACGGACTAATGTCTGATAGGGATTGAATTGGCTCCTGGGTTTTTGTCAACTCAGGAAATTGTTGATGAACTGGCAAAGCTTGTGAGGACGAAGTTGAAACTTTGATTGGCAGTGCCTGAGAAGATACCTGGGGAAATTCCATTTTTACAAGATCAATAATTTTTTGGTGGTTGAATTTATCCCACCATTTTACCCATCGGGATCTGTAAATACCACCAGTGTCTACTTCAAAGTTCCATTTGAGAATCCATGGAATCTTGTACTTGGCCATGAGCAGTGAAAAAATAGTAACTCTGTTGTCGAAACGACTTCTGTCAAAACTGGGCTGGAAATTGTATGTGAGTACATGACGAAGGTCATCTGGAATGATAGAAGAGCTTGGGCCATGGGAGGCCCACCAATCTGGAAACCATGCAGGAAACCGTAATCTGAAATTTTTATCAAAGGTTATGAACCATGAATGACTAAAGTCTTCTGTCTGGTGGAGAAAAATGTTGGTCCATGCTTGGATATAATCATAGTAATTGTAATGATTGTTTGGGATGAGGACATGCTGAGTATGAAGGGGTTTTGTGTGAAAAAGGGGAATTCCCCATTCGAGTTCGGTAAGGAATTTTCCAATGTGGAGTGAATGATACAATATTTTGTTTTGATGAGTGGTACTGTAAATTGGCTTAATAGCAATGCTTTCTGTTTCTGAAAGGATGGCCTGGTAATATTTTAGGCTTTTATAGGATTCAGTTGGTAAGAAATGAAAATTTGGTGGAAGGAGTAATTTGGCAATGCGCTCTGGGGGTTGGTTTTTGTCAATGTGAAGAGGGATGTTAAAAAGCTTTTCTGAATTGGGATTTTGGACATATGGAGATGTTTTAGCATAGCTAGGTGTTTTAGGCTGTGAAGGAGCTGGAGAGCGAACTGAAGAGTAGGGATCATAAGGGGTGGCTAAGGCCGTTTGGTAGTTTGGTCGGATATTTCCTACTGTTGATCCTAAGGGAGTAAATCTGTTTGTAATGGCGAGGGCCGATGAGGAGTCGGGAATAGACTCTTGTTTTACTGGTGCTGGGGTTTGGGTGAGAGTGGCTGGAAGCCTTCTTTGATTAGGATTGGAACCCATTCTTCCCCTGCAAAAATTCTCTGGTCAGAAAATCTGGTATGCAATTCTGGCTGCCTTTAATGTATTCAATATCAAAATCAAAAATACTTAATATGGCTTGCCAGCGTGCAAAAATTTGTTTTGATGCAATATTTTGAACATCCTTTTGTAAAACATGTTTTGCAGATTTGCAATCAACACGAACTAAAAATTTTTGATTTAATAAATCATCTTGGAATTTGCTAATGCATAATACAATTGATAAAATCTCTTTTTTAATAGTACTATAGTTACTTTGAGCCGGATTCCAAATTCCTGAATGGAAACGAACAATTTGTTCAGGAGATTCGGAAGAAGTTTTTTGTTTGAGGATACCTCCATAACCGATATCAGAAGCATCGGTCTCGACTATTTTGAGAGAGCCGGGAGTTGGAATGCCAAGGCAAGGTAAAGTCTTGACATGATTCTTTATCTGTTTGACAATGGAAGTATGATTTTGAGTCCATGATGGAGGATTTTCCTTGAGACGATCAAACAAAGGTTTACATTGTTGACGAAGATGAGGATAAAATTCTGAAACATAATTGAGAGAACCAAGGAATCTTTGAAGCTGGGTTTTATCAATAATTTGATCTGGAAATTTATCAGCAAACTGGATAACTCGATCAATTGGCTGAATGGTAGACCTGTAAATATGGTATCCTAAAAATCTAACTTTGGTCTGAAATAACTTAATCTTAGATGCCGAGACTACTAACCCATTAGACTTAATGATCCTAGCAAATGCATGCAAATGCTTCCAATGCTCATCTATTGATTTTGAGAAAATTAATACATCATCAATATAAACAATCGAAAAATGGCTGTATTGATTAAAAATCTCATTCATGATATTTTGAAATTCACTTGGTGCGTTTTTCAAGCCGAAAGGCATTACATTCCATTCATAGTGTCCGAAAGGAGTCACAAAAGCAGTTTTGTACTTATCAGATTCATGAATTTGTATTTGCCAAAAACCTGATTTCATGTCAAATTTGGAAAAAACAGTTGCTTGAGAAAGTCTTTTTATCAAATCTCTTTTGTTGGGGATTGGATATCGGATCCATTCTAAAACATCATTCAAAGGTTTGTAGTTAATAACTAATCGTGGAACGCCGCGTTCTAATTCTGCATTTTTCTGGACATAAAAAGCAGGGCAAGACCATGGAGATTTGCTTTTACGGATAATTCCTTTTTCTAAAAGTTGATTAATTTCGGTTTTACAAAACTCTAAAACTTCTTGGTTCATTTGAATCGGTCGTGCCTTGGTGGGGATTTTTGATTCAACAAAATCTTTAATATAAGGGAGTTTGACAATATGTTGTTTTCTATGCCAAAAAGCATTTGGAAGATCTGAACAAATTTCTTTAGTAAGCTTATCAGAAAAGTGGCGAATAGAATTTAATAAAGATTTGTTTGTTAACTGTTCTTCAATTCTTTTGTGAAGGATTTCTTCCTGTAAAAAAGCAATTTGTTGGGATTTTGCAGTAATCTGGTTGAGAGTTTTTGAAACATTATCCTTTTGTAGTTGTTTTAACTTTTTAAGATCTGTTTCTATGCAAAATTCAAAAGTAATTTTTTGGCCAAAAACCTTTGTTGAAATACAGTTGTGATGAACTTTAAAAGGATAAATTAATGCAATGAAAGGAAGTCCCAAAATAACTGGATCAGAAATATTTTTAATTAAAACGAATGGAGTTTTAAAACAAACATTTTGTTGACAAACATGGGCTTTGGGGATCTCATATTTTAAATTCATTGGGGATTGATTAGCAGCGCTAAGTACCTCAGTTGATTTGTGATAATACTTTGTAGGTATTAACCCTTCTTGAATGCAATTTAAATCTGCGCCTGAATCAATTAAAGCGATGGTTTCCAAAGAAAAATCGTCAATTATTATTTTGATTTTAGAATACCATTTTCTAATTCTAATTTTGTCTAAAAGACTTAAAACAAGGTCCTTTGAAGAAGAAGATTTTTTTGAGTGAGTGTCGGAATCGGAGTTTGAGGAAGAATTACCTTGTTCTTCTACAAGCGCTTGTGTACGAGCTCTACTGAGTTGTGAACGAATTTCTGTATTTTCAGATTTTAAAAATTTAATTTCTGATTTAATTTGGTTAATTTCTTTTTGTAAATCCTTGATGGTTAAATCCTTTTTTGGTTTATTAAACCGTTCCAAAGTGGTGCTGAGAGAAATCTTTTGAGAAGAAATTTGACTAGTGCCAGGTTCATGAGAAGAAATCAAATTTTTGAGTTTTTTCAAATAAAAAGATTTTAAATCAGGGTCATCGACTTTACTAATTAATTCCATTAAAAACTCTTCTTGTTCTTCTTGCTTATTAAGCACTGAAATTTTATTACAACAAGTGTCCGTGCACCCAAACTTAATGTTTGGCGAGGAGACGTCGCTAGAACTGCTAGAGTCGGAGACGGAAAAATCGGGATTTTTATCAGATTGACTAGAGTCGGTATTTCTAATTTCTAAAGCTTGAATAAGTTGAACCTTCTCTTCTTCAGAGATTTTTAGTTGGTTAATAACCTTTTTAACTCTACATTCATTTGCATAATGACCAAATTTGCCACACTTGTAGCATTTTCCCTTTTTATTTTGAAAATCCTTTTTAGGCTTTTGAAAAGGTTTTTTGTTTGGAGATGGTTTTTCATAAAATTTATTTGTTTGAAAAGGTTTGTTGGAAGATCTTTTGTTTTTATAAAATCTGGATTGATATTTAGAAAACTTGCTAGTTTGTTGGGCTTTTTTCTTTTTACTCGAAGGAGCAATTGGAGGTAAACCGTATTGTTCACAAAACGTTCCAAGTTCGTATTTAGCGATAGATTTATCTTTATTAACTTGTTTTGAAATCTTCATGTCAATACACATTTTCAATCCTTCCTTTTGTATAACATTAACTATGCTACCATAAGTAAGGGTATGATAAGGTATGACACCCTCTTCGTTAACTAAAACATTTCGGATTTTGTGAGCAAAAAGATTTGGTAAACCATTGATAAATTTTTCTTTCCAAAAAGGTTGATTACTATCTTCCCTAAGCATAACTCTGGATATGAAAACATCTTTATACCATCTGAAATCACTTAAGGTTGGACACCTTAAATTACTCAGTTGGTCGTGAATACGAGTAGTGACGTTGCTGGGTGTTCCTATAAAGTGTTCTATAATCGTATAAAGTAAAGTATTTACTCCGTCGGGTAATCCCTGTCCTATCGTTTCATCAAAGATGGGAAGTCCTTCCTCATCTTTTTTGACCGCAAAACGTATTTCATCTCTGGACTGAGAAGTTAAGTGCTTCTCCCACCAAGAATGAAGCATTCCAGTGAAACCAGTGACGAGAAGATCAACGACTTGTGTTTGTGTAAAATTGTGATTTGAAACGTAGCTATTGGCGACCATGGACATATGTTGGAGTTTGTTCAAAAGTTCTTGTTCTGACAATCCATCTATATTCCATTCATAGAGTTTGTCAGCAGAGACTGAAAATTGATTTTGGATATTTCTTTCTTCAAACTGAAGATCAGGGGGAGTTGGCCTGGGATACCAGTTTTTTGTAAGAGAAGTAGGGTTGACAGGACGAGTATGAATGCGTTTTAAATCAAAAGTTGGCTGAAGATCAATATTTTGAAAAGCATTTTCAATATTTTGGATAGCAGAACTAGTTTCCGTGTCCTGAGAAGAATCTGGGCCAGATGTGTTTTCTTCTTCGATGGAAACATCATTGTTTTGCAAAACATTAACAACTTTCTCTTTTTTGAGCTCAGTGAGCATATGATCAATTTTTTGTAAAGTAGTCATGGATTTTAAAGCAGTGGAACTTGAAGAAGTACTAGTAAAATTTACTAAAGGTTTTTCTTTTGGAGAAGAAATTGGTTGAGACAAATTGTCGATTTTGGTTTCAATTTTGTCTAACTGTTTTCCAATGGTGTGAAGACTTTGGTTTGTAAAATTGTTCTGTTCGATGACAGGTTTAATACCAGAATCTTCTTTTGGAATTTTGAAAGGAGTTGCGGGGATGTTGGTATTACCAGTGGAAATTAAAAAAGTTTCTTTGGGAGGATGACTAGAGGAAACCAAAGTTTTGTCTTCCTTGACCCAATTTTCTTTGGTAACAACCGTAACTTTATTTTTGGTCTCATAATGTTTTTCAATGAAATCAAAGAAAGATATTTCAAATTGGTATTGTTCTACAAAAGCTTTCCACTCGGCATAAATGGCTAGCTTTTCATCATCACAATACTTTTTTCTAAAAATATTTCTTCTGGGGATGTTTTCCTCAGAAGCGATGTCAGCTTTAAGCTTCCTCCATCGGATTTTATGTGGTTTGTTTAAAACAAGTAATTGGTGATTCACCGATGTTGTTTCAAAATCAGAAGCAGTTGGAGAAGTTGGTTCTTCTTGGTTTGGAGGATGATAAACAGGATGTGCAACTTGTGAAGAAGTGTCGACAGACTTTAATTTGAGCAAATCATTGATTAAATCTTGTTGTGCAGTTTCCTGCTCTTTTAACTTTTTGTTCACTAAAGATTTGATCAAATCTTGATCTCGACCCAGTCTATCGGTTGACGTGGATCCAGAAAAAGACTGTCTGCTAGGAGCAAAAGATTTGTGTGAATGCACTGATTCACAAGATTTTCTTGCTGGTCTATCAAAATTGATTTTTACAGTGCCGTCAAAATATTGTTCAATGTTGTCAAGATTAACAAGACTGTTTTGGACGGAAACCGGTTTACTTTCGTTGATTAAACACCAATCTGAAGGGAGACTGATGTCTGACCACCTAATGGTTCTTGGTACTCTTATGTTCGCGCCTTCTTGGTTTGTTTGGATCAAAAGAGTGTGGTCACGAGGACTTTTGTTCAAAGCTTGAAAATTCATGTTTGTGCCAGTGACTTTGTAATAAATTCTAAAAATAAGTGCCAAAGGTTGTGTTCCTTCCAGGACTTGGTACCCGGAGGTTTTGATATTGAGAGTAAGAGCTTTTAAAACATGTGGGTCTGAAAGACTTATTGTGAGATCTGGAAAACAATCAAAATGGATAGGTCCGTTGTAAAGACTAGATTCGATCATTCCAAGGATACTATCGTTGAAATCAGTAAATCTAGCGTCGCGTAGACATAAAAGGATAGAAGTGTTAAGACCTTTTCGTGTTAATGGTTTAACTGCGATTTGAACTAAACCAATATGAAGATAGTTATGACCATTTTTGCGATGCGCTTTGATTTGTTCCGGAGAAAATAATTGACAAGTCTCATGTTCTTTGCTAAGAGCATAAGCCTTCTCAACTGTTTTGACGTGATGTTCGGATTTAAAAGAGGTCAAAGACCATTTTTTCTTGTAAATATTTTGGGTTGAAACTTTTGGAAGATTCCAGTCAGAAAAATCAATACTTTCATCTGTTTGAAAATCAAGTTTTTGTTCCTCATTGACAATGTCAGGTATAGTTCCTAAATTGGATCTAGAGCTAGTGCTGGCTATTGAATTAGATCTAAATAATCTACTCATGATGCACACAAAAATAAATATGCTATATGCAAGACTTAAAAGATTCACCTTCCTCGTATGTCTAGACTCTTCCCCCGCTCATGCGCTCCGCTCATGCCTCTCCTGGGACTTATTGTTTGGACCACGTCTTACTGTTTGGCTGGAAGAAAGAAGAACTGAGGACCGACGATTAAGAAATGCAGATAGAATATAAGAATGTATGAATCAGAAATAGATCAGATAGATGCTAATGCAATTACCAACCACTTGGCTCTGATACCAAATGGGGTGGAACTACTATTTGGTATCAGAGCCAAGTGGTTGGTAATTGCATTAGCATCTATCTGATCTATTTCTGATTCATACATTCTTATATTCTATCTGCATTTCTTAATCGTCGGTCCTCAGTTCTTCTTTCTTCCAGCCAAACAGTAAGACGTGGTCCAAACAATAAGTCCCAGGAGAGGCATGAGCGGAGCGCATGAGCGGGGGAAGAGTCTAGACATACGAGGAAGGTGAATCTTTTAAGTCTTGCATATAGCATATTTATTTTGTGTGCATCATGAGTAGATTATTTAGATCTAATTCAATAGCCAGCACTAGCTCTAGATCCAATTTAGGAACTATACCTGACATTGTCAATGAGGAACAAAAACTTGATTTTCAAACAGATGAAAGTATTGATTTTTCTGACTGGAATCTTCCAAAAGTTTCAACCCAAAATATTTACAAGAAAAAATGGTCTTTGACCTCTTTTAAATCCGAACATCACGTCAAAACAGTTGAGAAGGCTTATGCTCTTAGCAAAGAACATGAGACTTGTCAATTATTTTCTCCGGAACAAATCAAAGCGCATCGCAAAAATGGTCATAACTATCTTCATATTGGTTTAGTTCAAATCGCAGTTAAACCATTAACACGAAAAGGTCTTAACACTTCTATCCTTTTATGTCTACGCGACGCTAGATTTACTGATTTCAACGATAGTATCCTTGGAATGATCGAATCTAGTCTTTACAACGGACCTATCCATTTTGATTGTTTTCCAGATCTCACAATAAGTCTTTCAGACCCACATGTTTTAAAAGCTCTTACTCTCAATATCAAAACCTCCGGGTACCAAGTCCTGGAAGGAACACAACCTTTGGCACTTATTTTTAGAATTTATTACAAAGTCACTGGCACAAACATGAATTTTCAAGCTTTGAACAAAAGTCCTCGTGACCACACTCTTTTGATCCAAACAAACCAAGAAGGCGCGAACATAAGAGTACCAAGAACCATTAGGTGGTCAGACATCAGTCTCCCTTCAGATTGGTGTTTAATCAACGAAAGTAAACCGGTTTCCGTCCAAAACAGTCTTGTTAATCTTGACAACATTGAACAATATTTTGACGGCACTGTAAAAATCAATTTTGATAGACCAGCAAGAAAATCTTGTGAATCAGTGCATTCACACAAATCTTTTGCTCCTAGCAGACAGTCTTTTTCTGGATCCACGTCAACCGATAGACTGGGTCGAGATCAAGATTTGATCAAATCTTTAGTGAACAAAAAGTTAAAAGAGCAGGAAACTGCACAACAAGATTTAATCAATGATTTGCTCAAATTAAAGTCTGTCGACACTTCTTCACAAGTTGCACATCCTGTTTATCATCCTCCAAACCAAGAAGAACCAACTTCTCCAACTGCTTCTGATTTTGAAACAACATCGGTGAATCACCAATTACTTGTTTTAAACAAACCACATAAAATCCGATGGAGGAAGCTTAAAGCTGACATCGCTTCTGAGGAAAACATCCCCAGAAGAAATATTTTTAGAAAAAAGTATTGTGATGATGAAAAGCTAGCCATTTATGCCGAGTGGAAAGCTTTTGTAGAACAATACCAATTTGAAATATCTTTCTTTGATTTCATTGAAAAACATTATGAGACCAAAAATAAAGTTACGGTTGTTACCAAAGAAAATTGGGTCAAGGAAGACAAAACTTTGGTTTCCTCTAGTCATCCTCCCAAAGAAACTTTTTTAATTTCCACTGGTAATACCAACATCCCCGCAACTCCTTTCAAAATTCCAAAAGAAGATTCTGGTATTAAACCTGTCATCGAACAGAACAATTTTACAAACCAAAGTCTTCACACCATTGGAAAACAGTTAGACAAAATTGAAACCAAAATCGACAATTTGTCTCAACCAATTTCTTCTCCAAAAGAAAAACCTTTAGTAAATTTTACTAGTACTTCTTCAAGTTCCACTGCTTTAAAATCCATGACTACTTTACAAAAAATTGATCATATGCTCACTGAGCTCAAAAAAGAGAAAGTTGTTAATGTTTTGCAAAACAATGATGTTTCCATCGAAGAAGAAAACACATCTGGCCCAGATTCTTCTCAGGACACGGAAACTAGTTCTGCTATCCAAAATATTGAAAATGCTTTTCAAAATATTGATCTTCAGCCAACTTTTGATTTAAAACGCATTCATACTCGTCCTGTCAACCCTACTTCTCTTACAAAAAACTGGTATCCCAGGCCAACTCCCCCTGATCTTCAGTTTGAAGAAAGAAATATCCAAAATCAATTTTCAGTCTCTGCTGACAAACTCTATGAATGGAATATAGATGGATTGTCAGAACAAGAACTTTTGAACAAACTCCAACATATGTCCATGGTCGCCAATAGCTACGTTTCAAATCACAATTTTACACAAACACAAGTCGTTGATCTTCTCGTCACTGGTTTCACTGGAATGCTTCATTCTTGGTGGGAGAAGCACTTAACTTCTCAGTCCAGAGATGAAATACGTTTTGCGGTCAAAAAAGATGAGGAAGGACTTCCCATCTTTGATGAAACGATAGGACAGGGATTACCCGACGGAGTAAATACTTTACTTTATACGATTATAGAACACTTTATAGGAACACCCAGCAACGTCACTACTCGTATTCACGACCAACTGAGTAATTTAAGGTGTCCAACCTTAAGTGATTTCAGATGGTATAAAGATGTTTTCATATCCAGAGTTATGCTTAGGGAAGATAGTAATCAACCTTTTTGGAAAGAAAAATTTATCAATGGTTTACCAAATCTTTTTGCTCACAAAATCCGAAATGTTTTAGTTAACGAAGAGGGTGTCATACCTTATCATACCCTTACTTATGGTAGCATAGTTAATGTTATACAAAAGGAAGGATTGAAAATGTGTATTGACATGAAGATTTCAAAACAAGTTAATAAAGATAAATCTATCGCTAAATACGAACTTGGAACGTTTTGTGAACAATACGGTTTACCTCCAATTGCTCCTTCGAGTAAAAAGAAAAAAGCCCAACAAACTAGCAAGTTTTCTAAATATCAATCCAGATTTTATAAAAACAAAAGATCTTCCAACAAACCTTTTCAAACAAATAAATTTTATGAAAAACCATCTCCAAACAAAAAACCTTTTCAAAAGCCTAAAAAGGATTTTCAAAATAAAAAGGGAAAATGCTACAAGTGTGGCAAATTTGGTCATTATGCAAATGAATGTAGAGTTAAAAAGGTTATTAACCAACTAAAAATCTCTGAAGAAGAGAAGGTTCAACTTATTCAAGCTTTAGAAATTAGAAATACCGACTCTAGTCAATCTGATAAAAATCCCGATTTTTCCGTCTCCGACTCTAGCAGTTCTAGCGACGTCTCCTCGCCAAACATTAAGTTTGGGTGCACGGACACTTGTTGTAATAAAATTTCAGTGCTTAATAAGCAAGAAGAACAAGAAGAGTTTTTAATGGAATTAATTAGTAAAGTCGATGACCCTGATTTAAAATCTTTTTATTTGAAAAAACTCAAAAATTTGATTTCTTCTCATGAACCTGGCACTAGTCAAATTTCTTCTCAAAAGATTTCTCTCAGCACCACTTTGGAACGGTTTAATAAACCAAAAAAGGATTTAACCATCAAGGATTTACAAAAAGAAATTAACCAAATTAAATCAGAAATTAAATTTTTAAAATCTGAAAATACAGAAATTCGTTCACAACTCAGTAGAGCTCGTACACAAGCGCTTGTAGAAGAACAAGGTAATTCTTCCTCAAACTCCGATTCCGACACTCACTCAAAAAAATCTTCTTCTTCAAAGGACCTTGTTTTAAGTCTTTTAGACAAAATTAGAATTAGAAAATGGTATTCTAAAATCAAAATAATAATTGACGATTTTTCTTTGGAAACCATCGCTTTAATTGATTCAGGCGCAGATTTAAATTGCATTCAAGAAGGGTTAATACCTACAAAGTATTATCACAAATCAACTGAGGTACTTAGCGCTGCTAATCAATCCCCAATGAATTTAAAATATGAGATCCCCAAAGCCCATGTTTGTCAACAAAATGTTTGTTTTAAAACTCCATTCGTTTTAATTAAAAATATTTCTGATCCAGTTATTTTGGGACTTCCTTTCATTGCATTAATTTATCCTTTTAAAGTTCATCACAACTGTATTTCAACAAAGGTTTTTGGCCAAAAAATTACTTTTGAATTTTGCATAGAAACAGATCTTAAAAAGTTAAAACAACTACAAAAGGATAATGTTTCAAAAACTCTCAACCAGATTACTGCAAAATCCCAACAAATTGCTTTTTTACAGGAAGAAATCCTTCACAAAAGAATTGAAGAACAGTTAACAAACAAATCTTTATTAAATTCTATTCGCCACTTTTCTGATAAGCTTACTAAAGAAATTTGTTCAGATCTTCCAAATGCTTTTTGGCATAGAAAACAACATATTGTCAAACTCCCTTATATTAAAGATTTTGTTGAATCAAAAATCCCCACCAAGGCACGACCGATTCAAATGAACCAAGAAGTTTTAGAGTTTTGTAAAACCGAAATTAATCAACTTTTAGAAAAAGGAATTATCCGTAAAAGCAAATCTCCATGGTCTTGCCCTGCTTTTTATGTCCAGAAAAATGCAGAATTAGAACGCGGCGTTCCACGATTAGTTATTAACTACAAACCTTTGAATGATGTTTTAGAATGGATCCGATATCCAATCCCCAACAAAAGAGATTTGATAAAAAGACTTTCTCAAGCAACTGTTTTTTCCAAATTTGACATGAAATCAGGTTTTTGGCAAATACAAATTCATGAATCTGATAAGTACAAAACTGCTTTTGTGACTCCTTTCGGACACTATGAATGGAATGTAATGCCTTTCGGCTTGAAAAACGCACCAAGTGAATTTCAAAATATCATGAATGAGATTTTTAATCAATACAGCCATTTTTCGATTGTTTATATTGATGATGTATTAATTTTCTCAAAATCAATAGATGAGCATTGGAAGCATTTGCATGCATTTGCTAGGATCATTAAGTCTAATGGGTTAGTAGTCTCGGCATCTAAGATTAAGTTATTTCAGACCAAAGTTAGATTTTTAGGATACCATATTTACAGGTCTACCATTCAGCCAATTGATCGAGTTATCCAGTTTGCTGATAAATTTCCAGATCAAATTATTGATAAAACCCAGCTTCAAAGATTCCTTGGTTCTCTCAATTATGTTTCAGAATTTTATCCTCATCTTCGTCAACAATGTAAACCTTTGTTTGATCGTCTCAAGGAAAATCCTCCATCATGGACTCAAAATCATACTTCCATTGTCAAACAGATAAAGAATCATGTCAAGACTTTACCTTGCCTTGGCATTCCAACTCCCGGCTCTCTCAAAATAGTCGAGACCGATGCTTCTGATATCGGTTATGGAGGTATCCTCAAACAAAAAACTTCTTCCGAATCTCCTGAACAAATTGTTCGTTTCCATTCAGGAATTTGGAATCCGGCTCAAAGTAACTATAGTACTATTAAAAAAGAGATTTTATCAATTGTATTATGCATTAGCAAATTCCAAGATGATTTATTAAATCAAAAATTTTTAGTTCGTGTTGATTGCAAATCTGCAAAACATGTTTTACAAAAGGATGTTCAAAATATTGCATCAAAACAAATTTTTGCACGCTGGCAAGCCATATTAAGTATTTTTGATTTTGATATTGAATACATTAAAGGCAGCCAGAATTGCATACCAGATTTTCTGACCAGAGAATTTTTGCAGGGGAAGAATGGGTTCCAATCCTAATCAAAGAAGGCTTCCAGCCACTCTCACCCAAACCCCAGCACCAGTAAAACAAGAGTCTATTCCCGACTCCTCATCGGCCCTCGCCATTACAAACAGATTTACTCCCTTAGGATCAACAGTAGGAAATATCCGACCAAACTACCAAACGGCCTTAGCCACCCCTTATGATCCCTACTCTTCAGTTCGCTCTCCAGCTCCTTCACAGCCTAAAACACCTAGCTATGCTAAAACATCTCCATATGTCCAAAATCCCAATTCAGAAAAGCTTTTTAACATCCCTCTTCACATTGACAAAAACCAACCCCCAGAGCGCATTGCCAAATTACTCCTTCCACCAAATTTTCATTTCTTACCAACTGAATCCTATAAAAGCCTAAAATATTACCAGGCCATCCTTTCAGAAACAGAAAGCATTGCTATTAAGCCAATTTACAGTACCACTCATCAAAACAAAATATTGTATCATTCACTCCACATTGGAAAATTCCTTACCGAACTCGAATGGGGAATTCCCCTTTTTCACACAAAACCCCTTCATACTCAGCATGTCCTCATCCCAAACAATCATTACAATTACTATGATTATATCCAAGCATGGACCAACATTTTTCTCCACCAGACAGAAGACTTTAGTCATTCATGGTTCATAACCTTTGATAAAAATTTCAGATTACGGTTTCCTGCATGGTTTCCAGATTGGTGGGCCTCCCATGGCCCAAGCTCTTCTATCATTCCAGATGACCTTCGTCATGTACTCACATACAATTTCCAGCCCAGTTTTGACAGAAGTCGTTTCGACAACAGAGTTACTATTTTTTCACTGCTCATGGCCAAGTACAAGATTCCATGGATTCTCAAATGGAACTTTGAAGTAGACACTGGTGGTATTTACAGATCCCGATGGGTAAAATGGTGGGATAAATTCAACCACCAAAAAATTATTGATCTTGTAAAAATGGAATTTCCCCAGGTATCTTCTCAGGCACTGCCAATCAAAGTTTCAACTTCGTCCTCACAAGCTTTGCCAGTTCATCAACAATTTCCTGAGTTGACAAAAACCCAGGAGCCAATTCAATCCCTATCAGACATTAGTCCGTCATCTTCCCTCAAAGGAAAACCTGCTAAGTCCTCTAGCTCGAAGAAAGAAAAATCTGCCAAGTCTACCCAGCTTCTGGATATGGCCCAACTGCTCATGGCTGAAGCAGCAATGCTACAAAAAAGAAAAGGTTCAGATTCGGACTCTGACGCTTCTGATGCCTCATCTCAACTTCCCTCCAAATGGGCAGATCAAGCAGATCTTCAAGATGCCCAAGATCCGTTTGATTATTGAACTGCATTTTTTGCCCATGTGATTGTGTCAGCCCAGCAACTTCATCAGCAGTAGCTGCTTTCATCTCTTCCGTAAAAGAATTATTCTCCAATAGTGAAAAACAAAAAGGTCACTATTCACAATAGTGAAAAACAAAAAGGTCACTATTCATTTAACTTTTGTAAAAGAATCAAAGCATCTTCACTATTCATTCAGCTTTTGTAAAAGTAACATCGTGACTCCACAGTAGAGGTTCTTCAGTCAGTCAGCGGGATTCCCGGATCCATTTGGCAAGCTTCATTCAGTCTCCTCGCTCTATATAACGAGGACTCATCTTCAGAAGATGGATATAGTTTTTTAAACACTCTCTGTGCATTCACTAGAACAGAGAATATTTCTAAACACTTGTAATACATATTATTCAGGATGCCTGCGAGCTCCACCTTGTTTACTTATTTCATCTGCCATTAGGCAATACCTGTTTGTGATCTGCATTGGTTAAGATTTCAATAAAACTTTCTTTCAAAAAATATTTGCATCATTACATTTAATTCATAATTTTCTTTACATGCTTTACTTCCGCACTCTGAATTATATGGAAGGCTATGCCTCCTGCTGTTCTTTTTAATTCAATATATTGATATGTTTCTTTTAACTTTTTATATATATATATATATATATATATATATATGGTGGCAATAGTGATGGTCGTGGTGGGATGTCGATGGTTGCGAAGGAGGTGCATATGATGGTGGTCATGGTGAGGTGGTAGTGAAGATGATAGTGGTGGGAGGTAATAGTATCAAATATGGTGGCAATGGTGGTGACATACATGATTTTATTTTTTTAATTAAACTCTAATTTTGTTTTACAATGTATCTTTTATTATTATTTTGATAACTATTCTTGAAAGATAAAGGAAACGTCAATTTGATGTTCAACAAAACTCAAGCTAAATATTGTTTTTTGAATTTATTTTCACAAAACAGTCTGCCGAACACATTTTTCACCCGTTATTGTATATGCAAAACGAAAAACAGTTTTTTTGCAAAACGTTAACGAACATGACCTAAGCTTCTTAAAATTCAAGTAGGTTGTTATGGATTTTCTCCAACTACAAATCTCCGTTATGTGTACATTCTAGGCTTCGCTTTTATTGTATTCAAAACAAGGTTAATGATTATTTAGTACTACGGTTTAGTGGTATTAGTTTTTCACTTGAGAGTGAGATGTTTCAGGTCCAAATTTCGCAGATGAAGAGTTTGATACTAGTTCATTTGCAAGTGGCCCTCTATCACAATGGTGGAGAGGAGTGTTGCCCTTACACCACGACATGGATTCGAACTCCATTACTTCCTAATCTAGTATCTAATATAACAAATCTATCATTTGACAAAAAAAGAAAGAAATATATCGTTATATTAAAAAAAAAAAATGTTTAGCGTGCTAGTTGTACATGTAACTGAACCAGACGAGCAAAGGGAGTTCGGCTTTGCTCACAAGCCCATCAATCCACAATCTCAAAAGTCTGAATAAAAATATTCACATTTGAGAACTTTGCCGCCAGTACCCTTGTACATTGTTGGATATGAGCCATTTTCAAATCCAATAGGTCATGGGATCGAACCCGGCGGAAGAAGTTGTTGTTTGTTTGTGTATTGCTGTGCTTTCAGGATCCGATCCTTGAAATTTGATCCCTTTCCCTTTGAGAATATAAGGTATTCTATAATACCCTTGTTTTGCTTCTTAAACATCAGGATGTGTAGAATTCAGATCATTAAAATTCGATGCCGTTTAAGTCCTACAATTTAATTTTCATTTTTTATAAAAGTGAAGATCTTTTCCCTTAGAGCCTCTGTTTAAACTTTTAGTTGAATCACATTTTAGTGTATTTGAATTTCAAGCAAATATTAGTCACTTAAGTATTACAATCTTGTCGTACTCTTATTGTGTATTAAAATCTAAATTATTCCTATTTACTTATAAATTGTGAATAAGGTTTTAAGTTTAAATGGCGTGAATGACAAGTTCAAAACTAATTTATTTCTCAATTTTATTGTATCAGGAAAAAAAAAAAAACCTCGATCAAATGTACGTGTATTATTTGACAACTTTGCTAAAAAAATAGCGCCAAGTTTTAACTTCAATCAAAGTAAAAGCTGTTATCACTAAAAGGACACTAAACATTCAATAAAGCACATTTTAGTGTAATTTCCATCTTTCAACGATGGAGACTCACACACACACACACACAAGCCATGGATTTCCCCTAACTTCAATGACATACAATCTCCATATAATTTGTAACAATAATATAATCATGAAAATCTAGATAAAAATGGGGCAGTTCTCTCGGTTGCTGTTTTCTCCTAATTATTCAAAAATGTGAAGAACTCTCCCATTGAGTCGTATAACAAGGGCAAATTGTATCCGATGGTTACTTCTTGCGCAAGTGCAAGACCGCGACAACCACGGAGATGCCAACAACAGCCGCAGGAACAGCCCAGTATTGCTTTGTCAAGTCCACGAGCATCTTTGGATAATCGGTTGACTGAAACAGAATCTTCATTGCACAGTCTAACAAGTTGAGTAAGTTACGGAGATTGGAAGCTTATTTCTGTTTGGTAATAATGGTGACGATGGTGGTTGAGACGAGAGTGGTGTGAATAGCAATGGTTGTTGGAGTAATAGCAGTGGTGAGAATAGACTCAATAGAGGTGTTAATAGTGGTGGAATATAACAAGTTTTGAGTTATTATTAGATCACCTGTCAAGATAATAGGTACGACACATAAACGATACGAACACGACCTATTTGTCAAGTCTAGACATTAGGCATGACAATTTCTTACATGAGTCTTTAAGCCAACATGAAACGACACAAAAATAATAGGTTATGAGTCGATCCACTACCAAGTTTGATCGTTCTCGGGTCACTTATTAAGAACCTGTTAAGATAATGGGTTTGACACAACACGATCTGTTAAAATAATGAGTGTGACAAAAAAAACAACAAAAACACTATCCATTTGCCAGGATCAACTCATACAAGAGTGAATGGAGTTTCAGAAAAAAAAAGGGTTCGCCCAGTTTTGCCATTGATGTGCCCTTAGAAATGTGGTTCCCCTTTAAGTATAAAATTTTTGAGTTAACATGGCTGGTTCCCTTGTACGCTGTTGGATTTGAGTGATGTTCGAATCCAATAGGTCTTGGGATTGAAACTGGCAGATAGACTAAAGATCGATCGCAGGGTTTAAAGTTTAGGGTTCAGGGCTAACGATGTCTGCGAGAAGTTACCAGTGTGGAAGTATAAGGTATTCTAAAATACCTTTGTTTTGCTCTTTTATAAGTTTTTGTTGCGTTCATATTTAACTTCAATCAAAATAAAAACTCTCATCAACAAAGGACATTAAACATGCAATAAAGCACATTTTAGTAATTTTCTTCATAATTAATAAAATACGAGATATGTATAATTACTACTTAAGTTATATGCCTTTGTATTCTTTTAATACAATTACTATTGGGAGGTGATTCGAGTACAAGATTTCGAGTGCACGTGAAACCGCTTGAGTTACATGTTTTTTTCAATATCTGATGCTGATTTCTTAGTAGAGTAGTAGTTCTCACACCTTGTGAAACCAGTATGAAGTTGTTGAGACCAAAACATAAATAATCTCATACTTTTGTAAGAGTGATCACATCAACCATGTGGTTAGAAGACAATTTAGCCTTCTATCACAAAATAAAATTATGGACACTAATGTAATTTCACATAAACCAAATTTGATTTTTTCATATGTAATTCTAGCATATCTCTAATATTAAATAAATAAATTCACATGTTCTCTCTCTTTCCCTCTCTCCTTCCCAATTTAACAAATGGGTAATGCTTGGGGAGTGTTGCTATCAATATTTTGAAGGGCTTCTATGGCTATCAATGTTTTGAAGGTTTTTGTATTCTAGTTATAGGACAAAACGTGATAGTGTATATTTTTTTTATTTAGTTAAACCCCGTGATACTATTTTCAAGGAGGATATCTTTTAAGATGCAGTTTTAATTTAAACGTTTTCAAATTAAAAAAAAAAAAAATATATATATATATATATATATATATATATTTGGAAAGTTGGAAACGCACACATAGACAGAATTTTTGCAAATCTTTAATCAATATCACTAAAGGCCTAATATATATATGGTGGCAGTAGTGACGGTGGTGGTGGTGGTCATGGTCGTGGTGGGATAGCGATGGTGGCGAAGGAGGAGCATATGGTGGTGGTCATGGTGTGATGGCAAGGAAGATGATGGTGGTGGGAGGTGATAGTGTCAAAGATGGTGGCAATGGTTGTGAGATGGTGGAGAATATTGTGGTGGTCGTGGTGACAATAGTGATAGTAGTGGCGACATACATGATGAGGTGATAGTGTAAAAGATGGTGGCAATGGTGGTGAGATGGTGGAGAATGTTGTGGTGGTCGTGGTGGCAATAGTGATAGTAGTGGCGACATACATGATTTTATTTTTTAATTAAACTCTAATTTTGTTTTATAATGTACCTTTATTTTCCATTATTTTGAAAACTGTTCTTGAAAAATAAAGGAAACGTCAATTTGATGTTCTACAAAACTCAGGCTAAATATTGTTTTCTGAATTTATTTTCGAAAAATAGTTTGCCGAACACATTTTTCACTCGTTATTGTATATGCAAAACGAAAAACAGTTTTGCAAAACGTTAACGAACATGACCTAAGCTTCTTAAAATTCAAGTAGGTCGTTATGGATTTTCTCCCGCTACAAAACTTCGTTATGTGTACATTTTAGGCTTCGCTTTTATTGTATTTAAAACAAGGTCAATGATTATTTAGTACTATAGTTTAGTGGTATTAGTTTTTCACTTGAGAGTGAGATGTCTCATGTCCAAATCTTGCACATGAAGAGTTTAATTCCAGTTCATTTGCAAGTGGTCCTCTACCACAGTGGTGGATAGGAGTGTTGCTCTTGCATCACGGCGTGGGTTCGAACCTCGTCGACTTTCTAATATAGAATCTAGTCTAACAAATCTATCGTCTGACAAAAAAAAAATACCAATTCATTTACTTATCCCTTAATGTAAATATATCATTATATTAAAAGAAAATGTTTAGTGTGCTAGTTATACATGTAACTGAACCAGACGAGCAAAGGGAGTTCGGCTTCGCTCACAATGCCCACACAATCCCTCAGAAATTCAATCCACATTCACAAAAGTCTGGATAAATAAATTCACATTTGAGAACTTTGTCGCCAGTACTCTTGTGCGTTGTTGCGTTTGAGCGATTTTCAAATCCAATGGGCTCATGGGTTCGAACCCGGCGGAAGTTGTTGTTGTTTGTTTGTGTATTGCTGTGCTTTGAGAATATAAGGTATTCTATAATACCTTTGTTTTGCTTTTTAAACTTTAGGAAGTGTAAAACTCAGATCGTTGAAGTTCAATATTGTTTAGGCTCTACAATTTAATTTTCCCTTTTTTTTTTTTTTTTTTAAAAGTGAAGATCTTTTCCCTTAAAGCGTTTGTTTAACCTTTTAGTTGAATCACATTTTAGTGTATTTGAACTTCAAGCAAATATGTATCACTTAAGTATTATTGTCTTGTCGTCTTCTTATTGTATCTTACAATCTAAATTATTCCTATTTACTTATAAGTTGTAAACAAGGTTTAAGTTTAAATGGCGTGAGTGATGAGTTTAAAACTAATTTATTCCTCATCTTTTGTTGTAAAAATATTATTGTATCAAAAAAAAAAAAAAAGCCTCAATCAAATGTACGTGTATTATTCTACAATATACTCTAGTTGGCAACTTTGCTACATGGTTTATTGTTTTCAACTTCAATCAAGTACGTATGTGTATTATTCGACAACTTTGCTAAAAATATAGCGCCAAGTTTTAACTTCAATCAAAGTAAAAGCTCTTATCACTAAAAGGACACTAAACATTCAATAAAGCATATTTTAGTGTAATTTTCCATCTTTCAACAATGGAGACTCACAAACACAGAAGCCATGGATTTCCCCTAACTTCAATGACATACAATCTCCATATAATTTGTAACAATAATATAATCATGAAAATCTAGATAAAAATGGGGCAGTTCTCTCGGTTGCTGTTTTCTCCCAATTATTCAAAATTGTGAAGAACTCTCCCTTTGAGTCGTATAACAAGAGCCAATTGTATCTGATGGTTACTTCTTGCGCAAGTGCAAGACCGCGACAGCCACGGAGATGCCAACAACAGCCGCAGGAACAGCCCAGTTTCGCTTTGTCAAGTCCACGAGCTTCTTTGGATAATCAGTTGGCTGATTCTTGGAGAAAATCTCGAGCTCTGGAATATCCGAGGAGGTGTCAAGCTCCCCAATGCAGAACGCTTCCATTTCCTCCCTCGCAGTTTTGCTGTGCCCGGCATCTTCAAAATCTTCGGTGGCATCTCTTCCTAATGAAATCGAATCTCAAAAATTCAGATCACGACACATCTACATTGTTGTTTGAGATGATTATCTGAACTGAAACAAAATCTTGATTGCACAGTCTAATAAGTTGAGTAAGTTATGGAGATTGGAAGCTTATAAATGTACCAGTTGCAGCCAGGAGCACATCGTCTCCACCAGGGTGGTCGTCCAAATAGGTTGACACATCGTACACCTGGGATTAACCAATGCACTATGATCAGACCATTGAGTTTGATGTCAAATTATAGTTCTCCAAATCAAAATAAAACAGAGAAACCGAACCAGCAATGAAAAACTACATTCGAAATTCGTTATGACATACACAATCAATTCGATCCCTTAAAATCAGATTTCAAATTCGTAAATCAAGACAATAATTTGGATGATAAAGAGCTTCCAACAGTCATGGGATTCCTCATTCTGCACACTGAAATTTTTTTTTCGAATATTAAGAGAGGAAGGATGCCGAGATTACTGACCAAATTTGCAGATAAACTCAGACGAATATTAGTTCATAAATGCCACAAGCACAGTAAGGCTGCAAGCAACACGAATACAGCAAGACGTGTGCTTAAACCAGTAACCAGTTCACTTGATGGAAAAGAAAATTGATTACGCCAAATTCCCGAGTACAAAAGCCGGTAATAATTTTAACAGAATACAACAGGCCTCACGAATCGAGATCAAATTCCATAAGGACTATTCATATGTAATTTAAACAAGATTATGAATAGCAAAGCCACACATACATAAATATTACTCCCGACGACAATTCAACCAAATCGTACTATCTATAGGTCAAAATTTATGATGGGAAAGGAGGAAACTTGACCTAGAAACCGAGAAACACAGAGGAATTACAGCAGTAAATAGTGAACAGAATGAAAATCGAATATGGGTTTTGCAGGTAATAATCCAAAGTCTCATTCTTTGACTTTTTTATGACCTAAAGATTAAGGGCACGCTGAATCCTCCTGAACACAAACAACCCTAAAAGTTGGAATATTCAAAGTGTTCCCTTTGTATCAATCCCAAGATGCAGTGCAAAGATTAGCTACCAGAGGCAACATACAGATCTGAAAATACAAATACCCGAAAGGAAAAACTCATGGCATCTTCGTTTTTAGGTTGAATTGAACATTTGAATTCATGGGGAAACAATTACCTTGCCATCGATGACGACCCAGCAGTTGTCTTTGGTGTTGTGCTGCGACGCTTCTTGCATTGTGTACAGCTTCGTCAACGTCGGCATCGTCGCGGGTGATTTTGGTCAAACCAACTTCAGAGATTCTCGTTGCTGGTCTTTCTTCAACCTTCGGCTCCTTGGATTGGATACCCCAACTACGATATCGACTCTCTCTCCCTCTCCGTTGGTTGAATCACTCCTTCCGTTGGGCTTTAAATGCTATGAGGGCCCAATAATTGATTGCCACGTAGGTAAAAAGAAAGAAAACAGTATTGACTTTGCGTTGCGTGTAAAGGAGGTTGTTGTGACTTTCTTACCATTTCGGCCCAAACCCTGCATGCAACAACAACCAAAGGAAACCGATACTTACCGTCTATTTGTATCATCTTCCTAATAAATAAAAGTCATAAACACATATGGATCTTATTTTTATTAAAAAAATGGTACAAATAGATGATAAGAATAATATTTTTGTTGTTTATTTTGCTTACTTTAATACATCTGATCATAACTTTTTATAGGCAAATAATGATACAAATAGATGATAAGTATATGATTGTAATTATTTTATGGGCAAATAATGGTACAAATAATAGTTTGCTTACTTTAATGTTTATGATTGTAATTATTTTATGGGTAATGCTGAGAAGAGCAAATTTTTAAACTCAATCTCCTTATTCCTTACCATACAACATTCTTGTTTAGTTGTCTGCACTCCAACTGGATACACGTCGAGGCTAAATGGCTCACGAATCAAGACCAACTATATAAACAGATTTTTCATTGGGATATTCTTATGGTGCAAGCAATTGGATATCCGGTTCATTTTCGTATAACCAATTTTTGTTCCAACATGTGTCTTTCATCTTCATCGTAGCAAATTTTTGTTTTATTGACTAATCATTATTTATAATTGAACATGAGCAAGGCTCTCAACATTCCCAATTAATGTGGTTTTGTTTGAGATTAAGATTATCAAGAATCCGCATTAATCATGCTGAGCTTGTTTCGTATATCTTGTGGATGAAGCAATCTCTCGTCTCTAATTACAGTTGTACGTTTTTAGTCTCCCCGATGACAATATCACAAAATCGAACTAGGCAATTCAGAGTTCGTAACATCACTTAATTGCTTTTAGCTCCTTCTGTGACTTTCCAGCTACAAGGCTGTCAAGGCATGCCCATTTTCTGAGAGCTCGTCATTCGAATTTCTAAGCCAATTGAGTACAAGTTCGCCATAACCTACCGCGCGCGGACGGATCACTAAGCAAAATGTGTCTTCGATAAGGAAGTATCCCGAAAGATCATGCTGACCGGCCTTCTGCATCACATTGTCCGTCAAGCAGTAGGTCTCCCTCAGTTCGGTTAAGGTTTGTTGTCCAAGAACCAACAACTCTTGGATCTTCATTTGCAGACAAGTTGCTGGCTACCGCGGTAGATTTACAATCTCAAGAACTTGTAAAAAGCCTTGCGTCTTCATGAACAGCATCATCCTTCCTAAGATGATTGGAGGCGCCAACAGAATCTAGGGCAAACTATCTTTGGCTGAAAGTCACTCTCTCCTTGATGAGCAGGAAATGGTACGTAGCATTACTTTCGGATATTTAAACATGTCATTTTCTTCATTGCCAAACTGAATGACTTATTTACAAGCCCACCTCTCCTACTTCTCTTCCCTGTGATTCGTCGTATTTCCAAGATTGAACATGCCTATACCTACATCTGTTCCAGAGGCCCCGATACAGAAACTCATCAAAGGTAACGAACTCCTTTCTGCTGTTCCATCAACAAAAAATAAATCAATTTGTGACGGGAACGAAAACGAGAGAGGCTTTTGAGATTGAAGAAATTATAATTACCAGTCGGTAAGAGAAGGCGGGATCACAAAAATTGGGGGGGGGAATGAAAAAAGAGCGCCGTTGCCGGGGATCGAACCCGGGTCACCCGCGTGACAGGCGGGAATACTTACCACTATACTACAACGACCTTGTTGAAAAATTTTAACAGATTTTTATACAAGAATTAAAGACCAATAGTTATGCAAGAATTACATTCTCTTGGATATCATTTATACAAGAATTAAAGAGCAATTGTAAGAAACAAGTTCAAACGACCCAAATCCTACAATTAATTTCAAAACTAATAAATAAAGAAAAATTGATGGAAATCCTAATCAACGATGCAAAAACAAACCAAATTACAAACTCCATATCCAATAATAAATCAGTAACTTTCAACACTCTTAACCACTTGCTTTGCTCAATGAACTCAAAATTGTGCCTCTCTGGCAAAAAAATCTTAGTTTTGTTAACACCAAATTAAGATAGCCACTAGCACCATATTACATTCATATTTATCTCAACTTATAAGTGAGATGTTTTAAATTCGACTTGCTTAGATACGAGTTTAAGTACCCTAAATACTATATCCCATAGAGTAGGAAATCATTAAAAAACAAAGGGTAAATTACATTTTACCCCCTCAGGTATGGGGTCAATTTCAATTCCTTACAACATCTTTAAAACATTTCAATTTCATATATTTGCTTTCATTTTATTTCAATTTCATACATCCGTTAGAAAATCTATTAAGTAAACCTTTAAGTGATGACGTGGCAAATATGAGATCCATATTTGTGTTGACATGGCTGTCAAATTTGTGCCATGTGGCAAAAAAATTAATTTTTTATGCATTTGAAATATTATAATAATTTACCTTTAAAAAAAAAAAACAACAACAACAACCCTAAAACCCATCTTCCCCGATCCACTTCCTAGTTGCAACTGTACAATTTCCAGCGAATTCCACCGTCGTCGAGCCCCCCAAGTTTCGAGAAGCACCTGCATTCCGCAACGGACGAGGATGCCCCCAAACCTCATGGTCCTCGTTGGACCAGAACTCCCACTACGACACCTCCATCATCCACATCGCCATGACATTGGACACCACCTACCTCCGAGGCTCTGTTGTCGGCGTCTTCTCTGTCCTCTATCCTACCTCGAAAACATAGTCTTCCACTTCATCGCCACCTTCCACCGCAGTCGTCGCTCCTCCGACCTCCACCACGTCATCTCCTCCACCTTCCCTTACCTCACCTTCCACCTCTACCACTTCGACTCCAACCTCGTCCGGGGCAAGATCTCATTCTTCGTCCGTTGCACCCTTTATCAGCCCCTGAACTACGCGCGCATCTACCTCGGGGATCTCCTCCCATTGGGCGTCCGTCGCATCATCTACTTTGACTCCGACCTCATCGTCGTCGACAACGTGGCAAGGCTGTGGCGGATCGACCTCAGGCGGCGCGTGCTGGGGGCGCCGGAGTACTGGTGCACACATGGCGGTCGGAGTACTAATGCCTTGAAGCAAAAGAGGTGGGTTGGGGGGGTGAAGATGGAGGAGTGGGTCTGGGGAGAGAGAAGAGATGGGAGGTGAAGAGAGAGGATAGGGATAAGTCGGTCGGGGAAGATAGGTTTTAGGGTTTTTTTTTTTTTTTTTTTTTTTTTTTAAGGGTAAATTATTATAATATTTTAAATGCATAAAAAAATATTTTTTTTTCCACATGGCACAAATTTGACAGTCACATTAGCACAAATGTGCACGTTATCACTTAACGGTTTACTTAACAGATTTTCTAACGGATGTATGAAATTGAACTATTTTAAAGATGTTGTGAGTAATTGAAATTGACCCCAAACCTGAAGGGGTAAAATGCAATTTACCCAAAAACAAAACACCCAAATTGAGATCAAAATGAGACATCGTCATCCAATTGACCAGCTTGAACAATTTGGAGTTTTTCTCTCTTTAAAAAAAAAATATATATATATATATATATTATTAAGGGGGAGAATTAAAAACTATTACAATAATTTAGGAAATGGAAGAGTTTTGAATCTAGGACACATGAAGAGTTTTTCTCTCTTTTGTTTGTTAATGTTGTTTGATGAGGTTGTTGGTTTAGTCACATTATTTCCTATGTCTTTTTTAAGGCATTTCCTATGTTTTCCTTAATTAATGTTGTGTTGTATGTTATTTTCTTGTAAAGATTTATTTGTGTAGAGTCATAAACTATATATTCTGAAATTTACTCTGAAATCCGTTACCATAGCTTAATTCTCACCATAGTTCCTGCGTTTCCTAGAGGTAAACGGGCCACGAAATGAAGACAAAGATTAGAAATGGTCCAAATGGACATGGTAGGAAGGTGTTCCTCCCCATATATTACCATTTTTGAATTAATAAAAAGAGATGAAAAGAGAGAAAACAGAAGGCAGATTGTCCTTGGATCAAGTAATTGCCGGTCGTCGTCGTACTGTAATTGTCGATTGCCATTGTGCCAGCTTATAGGAAATCGTCGACCGCTACTTTCTTTGTGCTCTTCTTGGTTTGGATAACCATTGATCGCTCATGCTTAATCTAGGATGGATGTCAAGTGTGTAACTGAAAGTATTGCTTTGTTTCGATAAACATTGGTCGTTAATGTTTGACCTGGACTGGTGTGGATAATGTAATCCTTATTACCATCACTGGCAAGTTGTTGGGGCATCCTTGGTATATATCACGGTTTAGGGTTTAAAATTTAGGGCACACTCACTAACATGTAAACGTGTCAATCATATAAAACTCCACACCCAAATTGTACTCTCTAAATAAAAGGCATGGGGAACGCGGATTGAAGATTTCCGAAACCCTAGTTTTTTTTTTCTTACTCAAATCGAAAACCCTAGTATGGGTAATCCTGTAGCTACAACTCTATCGGTTGATAAAATCATAAAAAAACTTGTAAATTGTTAGAGAATGGAGTAATAATTATAGGGAAACGATAAACACACATTTTGTTTAGTTTCTTAATTACACTCATGTCACTTAGTAGTATTCATTTTCACTTGTAAGTGAGAGGTCTTATGTTCGATTATTGCCAAAGACAAATTTAAATCATATTATCTATACTAAAAAGGTGGGGGAGTGGGTTAAATCTTATAATAAGTTAGTAATAATGTAATTGCTTTTAATTTATTCAATCCAATCAACAGTTAAAAATAAAGAAAGGTGTAAGAAAAACTAAAAATGATGTATAAAAATCATTTTTCTAATTATAAGTGCATGTAAATGAATTAACCTAACAGCTAGGATGAGAGAGAAAGCACCCTAAAGGTTAGGAAAGTGTACAATGAACACATCTAGGTAGCTAGAGCCTAAAAAGATATGGTACTGAGATGGGTCTAATCTTAATTTCCCGATAGAGATAGAAAGTGGAGGTGAACATGCATCCAATGATTGTGTCCAAATATGTTAAGGAAGGGAACCACAAATCCAATTGGAACAAGATCGTTCATACTCAGGAGTCGTGACCTGAATAAGAGATTTTCATCTCATGACATATTGTTAATCGTCTATTAAACGAATAATGTACTTTTGAACACATGACAAGTATTTATTTGACGATGGCAATATTAAAACTAAGTTTTAGGTCATCTCTAACCGAGGGCTAGGCCAGAGGGTTGTGGAATCTGAGAGGTCCCCACGGAATTGGAGAGGGCTAGAAGGCTGGAGGGCTAGCCAGAAAATATAGCTTTCATGTCGGTTATAACCGACATGATTGCTTAAAAAAAATTTGAATACGATGGCTAGTCAACTAGCCGGTGTATTCAAATTTTTTTTTTTTTTTTTTTTTGGTTTTTGGGCCAATTTTTTTTTTCTTATAAATATCTAAACCATTCATTAAATTTAAATTCTAATTTTTTTGGTTTTTTGGGCCAGTTATCGTTATAGTTTTTAAATTTAAATAATAAATTATATTTAGCCCTATGGCCCTTTGACCCTCGGTTGGAGACGGTTTTTTGTGGCAGGGCTAAAACGAGCCCTCTGGCCCTCGGTTGGAGACGGAGGCAAATATGGCCCTGTACTGTTCATTAAAATATTAATATCTTGGAGAATCTTAGAGGGCCAGAGGGCTAAAACAAGCCCTCTGCCCAGCCCTCGGTTGGAGATGACCTTAGTTGCACGAGAGAATCTCACAACCAAAGCCGGAAGGGTCTGGTCTGGTAATAAGTGGGGGAATTGGTTGCTCTGGTGTGGTAACAAGTGGGGGAACTGGTAACTTTGCTAAGGTTCAAAGAAGACATGGGAATCTCGTGGGGATCTCGTGGGGCGTCCAATCCACATACAAAACGTATCATGGAGAAGCAGAAAGACGCAGAAGAGAGAGGGCTGCAGAGGCAGGCATGAAATTTACCAGGCATGCAAAAAATTGAAAGGAAAAGGAGACCTTGGGAAAATAGTTGTATACACGAGCAAAGAGAGGTGGAGATTCAAGTGTAAAAATGGCTTTATTTCCTGTTTGGGAAAGTGAGAGAATCGTCCCATCACAAAAAAAAAAAAAAAAAAGACGCAAATATGAATATAAACAACTTATGTCCTGGCAAGCCATTTGCCTTTTGCTATCTCCTAAATTCAATATATTCACACTGTGCACTGGTGAGTGAGGAAAGTGACATGTGATTTTAGCACTGGTCTCTTTCAGGTTTCCAACTTTGGCATTGCACCCACAAAAGAAGGAAGGGATGGCAGGACCTCTTCTCTTCGCTACTACAGTACTACTAAGCTATGCTATGTTTATTACCTTTTCAATCTTTTCTTCAATTTTTTCATTGATTCAGTTCGTTCACTTTCATTCACTTCTAACTTTTCTTTCATTCAACTCATTAAACTTCGAACTGCCTGGTTACTGGTTGGCTCCAAATTCCGATTCATATTTACTACAGGCTAGCTAGGTCGTCGTTGCACACCAAATTTATTTACCATACAATGTGAAATGTATCACCTTAGTATCTTACTTGTTACTTACTAGAAGTACATGATGTAAAGAAAGGGTCTATTTTTTTTTTTTTTTAGTACATCGATATTTTTACACTAAGGGGAGGGGGAGTTCGGCTAAGCCACACGATGGGCAACCTAATTTGGTATCGAAGTTGCCATCCACGAGATTCGAACCTACGACCTCTCACTTCCAAGTGAATAGGAATACCACCAGCCGTAGTACTGAGTAGCAAAATGGTCCATATTTGAATAAATACAACACAAACGAAACTACTTTCTCAGCTGATCTTATCTTTAACATGATGTGAAACTCATGAGATTATGGGAAAATGGAGAGATCAATCCTATGTGACTGGATTTGGATAATGGTTGGTTTTATATATACTAGCATATGGGCACACACAAAGTGTGAAATTTTTTTTTATTTTTGTTTTTGAAATAGAAGGAGAGAGGAAGAGAGTGATAGAGAATATAGGGGTGGGAAGTTTTTTTTTTTAATTTTTTATTTTTGAATTACAGATATTGTCACATCCCAGCCCGGGCGGGACCACTTCCCAGGCTCGACTCTACCGTAGCACGATATTGTCCGCTTTGGGCCACAAGCACACCCTCACGGTTTTGTTTCTGAGAACTCACACGAGAACTTCCCGATCGGTCACCCATCCTGGGAGTGCTCTAGCCCCCCTCTCGCTTAACTTCAGAGTTCCTACGGAACCCGAAGCCAGTGAGCTCCCAAAAGGCCTCGTGCTAGGTAGGGATGAGAAATACATTTAAGGATCACTCCCCTGGGCGATGTGGGATGTCACAATCCACCCCCCTTAGGGGCCCGACGTCCTCGTCGGCACACACGCGACTAGGGTTAGGCTCTGATACCAAATTGTCACATCCCAGACCGGGCAGGACCACTTCCCGGGCTCGACTCTACCGTAGCATGATATTGTCCGCTTTGGGCCACCAGCACACCCTCACGGTTTTGTTTCTGAGAACTCACACGAGAACTTCCCGATCGGTCACCCATCCTAGGAGTGCTCTAGCCCCCCCCCTCTCGCTTAACTTCAGAGTTCCTACGGAACCCGAAGCCAGTGAGCTCCCAAAAGGCCTCGTGCTAGGTAGGGATGAGAAATACATTTAAGGATCACTCCCCTGGGCGATGTGGGATGTCACAGATATTTTAGGATTACATGTAAGTGAGGCTTTGAAAAACAGCAAAATTTGGTTGTGTGAAATTACATTTATGCCCCATATTTCTTATTCATATTCTGTTTTAATTAGAAGGTTAAACTGGTAATTTCATAGGGTTTTGGTTGACAATGAGTGTTTTATTAATTAGTAGATATATATAACATTTGTCTTCACACTTTGTGTGTATGAACACATTTTTTAGAAAATGAGAAGGAGAGAGGGAGGGAGAGAGAACGGTGGGGGGGGGGGGGGGAGGGGGGGAGTGGGAGGTTTTTGCTTTTGGTTATTTTTTTTTTTTTTTAATATTAGAGATATTTTAATATCATGGGACTTCAATAAAAACAGTAAAATTTGAACCTGTAAAATTACATTTTTGCCCATCATTTTTTTTTTTATTTGTGATAGAAGATTAAGTTATCTTTTCATCCTTTTTGGTTGATAAAAATGATTTCATTAATTAATAGATATATATATATATATATATATATATAATTTGCACTATAAAATTCTCATTTTATACTCTAAATTTTTTATACTTAAAAATACAAATATGTGAGGATAAACCTAATTGTTGTTACCATGATCCCGAGACCACCACTATAGCAGGTGATGAAAGAAGACTTACTGGAGCCGCTATTGTAGTAGTTAAAAAAAAAAAAAAAGCTTCTATCACTCAAGACCTTGTGTACTTCGAACTTTTTTTTTTTTTTTTTGGTGAGCAGGAAATTCCTTTAACTACATAAAACAACAACTCCCATCTATCAAGGAGGGTTGGTTTATAACTGTTGTGTCCAGCTCCAAACGTAGTGGGTAGTACTTGCTTTCAAGCACGTTCAAATATGTCCTCAATTATAGGATGCTGTTTTACACGAATAACAACTCTAATTACTTTTGTATTTTTTTTAACATATGATATTATCTACACTAGAGGGGAGGTGAGCTTACCGTCGCAATGAGCTAGCAATAATGTGGTTCAAATTCGCCTTTGGTGAGAATCAAACCTAAGACCGTTCACTTACAAGAAATAACATTATACCATAGTACTAAGTGGCAATTTATTTTGTATTTTAAAACATAATATTTTCCTTTATCCTTATTAGTTAAGTCCAATTAGAATTCTAACAAAATACATCGGTAAGGAGTGCAAAATGAAATTTTTAGAGTGCTAATAACAGTTTATATATATGTGTGTGTGTGTGTGTGTGTGTTAGGATACGGGGACACACATCTTTGACATCCATTTTGTAGACCCATTCCCTAATGTGTTTCACAATTTGAACCGTCTATATTTGAGTATATCATTCATAGATCATTACTTAAAAAAATTAGATAAATTCAAAATCATTAATACATTTATTTGTAGTGAAGAAAATGGACGAATATGGTTATACAAAGAAACACTAAATTTAATCCAACGGTCATATAGTTTCGGATTTGGTGAAATTTTATAGACGTGATCTTTGAGGTAAGACACAAAAGATAGACGGTTGGATAGTTAAAATACATTACGGAATGACCCCCCATAAAAAAGTGTGTGAAAATATATGAAAAAAATTTGTGGACCCGAATCTGAACCCTCTATATATATATGATGTATGATCTTCATCAACTAGCTATCACTCTCTTATCGGAAAAAATTATCTATCCCCCTTTTGAAATTTTTTTCTGTTTGTTGAAAAATGTCCAATTTAATTTGAATTCCTACTAAGGCTACTATAAACCCCAAATTGAAAAAGAAAACTTCCCGTCAAGATTTTCATTTTGTGAATGGTCCTAGCTCCTATAGATGTTAATAGGCAATAGGGTATATCACAAAAAGTGGCTAAATGTTCTATTGCAAATTGTTTCTCTGGTGGTCTTGGTGGGTAACAATATTTTTGATGGGAAATGTCGTCTACTGTGGGATCCTGCACCATGCAGGGTAAATAATATATATACATATATATTATATATAATACAATCAATATCAACACCCTGCACTAATGTTTTTTTCTTTGTTATGATGATGTATAATCAAATTATATATTCATATCAATATCAAGAATCTTTATTATGTTAATTCGTCAGTCTATATGTATGCATCCATTCAAGTTTTTTTCTTTGGCTAAGGCATCAGTCAATAGATGATTAGTTGACGGCTTGAGGAAATAAAAAAGTAAAATTTGACAAATATACTGATTTTTCACTGGTAATCTTCATTAAGTTTATGTAAATTAACCACAAGATAATAGATTTGAATTTAATTAAGTGTATATAGAGTAGCAAATTGTCCTAAGTAGCTTGACTAATCTCTCAAGTCTACAACGAGTAATTGAACTTAAACTGAAAGTATGAAGACAATAAACGGGATACCAAAATCTCTGCCATAGATTTGAAGTTTTGAACATCACCACTATTTTGTTAAAAGAATCAAACAACAAGACAAAGAAGGAAAAATCGATTAGAAACTCAAATTATTAATTATTCACTAAATAAGAAAGAAGAACACTACATATTTGTCGCTCCATAACTCAATTTGTCTGTATCTTGACATACTTAATTATATATTTTGAGTTACAAGGGCTGTGTTTATAAAGACCTAATTCTAAAAACAAACAAGAAATATAAAAATAGGGAAAGAATCATAGTCCTTACCTCACTAGAAAACCATAATACTCTAACATAATACATAATACATAAATACGTACTAGGATAATGCTTGTGACCGACCGCGTGCCCATGGAACTTAATTATGTGTCCCCCACTTATAATTAACAAACTTTTACTGTCTGAACATCATAATCGGAATCGTTCATTATCGTTATCATTTCTAAATATCATATTTGTAAAAAGTCATTCAATTTCGAGGTTGCTTAATCATTCATACGTGTTAAACCAATCAATGATTTTAGTAACAATTAGCATTCTCATGATGAATGGTCAATTTGTTTAGTGGCTAAAATGTCTCCAAATTGAATAATCATAAGTGGAAGAACAAATAAGTCCGTGAAAGGACAAAAGCATTATCCTACCAAAAATACTCTAGCTTAAAAAGAAACCAAATTGCTAGTTAGTTTTTTTCCAACCAAATTTACTTGGGAAGAAGGTAAAAGAAAATTGGAGCATAAATGGGATCTTTTCTCGAGAAAATGGCGAGATGTTGAGTCAATGTCTTTTTAGCAAAGTTTGTGGTTCGTACTTACGTCTAACTGAGTTCTGCATTGCAATTAAGTGCAGCTAGCAGAAGTACGATGTTGATGACTAGTAACTTTAGATTTCCTTTTGACGCTATCCACCTAGCCACTTGTCCTAATCTATAAGTGCCTCCTACTCAGCCCTTCATATCATCACAAACCCCAAACTTTCATCTTACAACCTCATCTACTTCTTCTTCTTCTTCATCTTCGAACTGTAGCCTTTTCTTTTTCTTTCCAACATGAGCATGGAAGAGAAAGTTACCATGGACTTCATTAATCAGCCATCTGAGAACCTTTGCTATGTTCGGTGCAACTTCTGCAACACTGTCCTTGCGGTAATCAAACCTCTGTGTGTGTGTGTATATGTATATGCATGATATATATAGGTTGTGCACCTTTATATATATGTTGACGAACTCCAATTAAAATAAAACCCACATTCTCTCTCTATCAATAAGTATCACTTACAGAATCATGCCCTAACATTATTTACTTTTCTCTCTTCTCTAATCTGCCAGCTGCTGTTTATTGTTTGTAAATATATATATATATAGTTTTGGAAAGAAAAATAAACTTGTTTTTAACTAATTAATTGGATGTTTCTCTAGGTTGGGCTTCCATGCAAAAGGTTGATGGACACAATAACTGTGAAATGTGGCCATTGCAGTAACCTTTCCTTTCTCAGCACCAGATCCCCACTCGAAGGTCAATGCCTTCCTGATCACCCCACCTCCTTGACTCTTCAGGTAAATATTACTAATTACTCTGCTAGCTAGTTTCTCTCGATCATATATACACATAAAACCATAGATGGTAGTCACATCCGTTGACATATACATAATCAGTACTATATATATGTATACATTTATGCCACAATATGTGAACGCCAAACCTGCGTTGGGGTAAAAGTTTTCTTATACATATGTATGATATGTTCCTGGCTAGTGATATATCTCTCTAGGGTTTTCCTACGGTATAGTATAAACCCTAGTGATATATATATATATATATATCTATGCATAAGAAACCAGAAGAAATTAATTAAGAAACCATATCTCTATTTGTGTGTGTTGCTAACTAAGGAAAGTGATCAATATCTGAATGAGAAGCAGGCGGGCTGTTGCAATGACTTCAGGAAGGGCCAATCCTCCTCATCATCGTTGTCACCTGTATCAAGCAACCCACCATCCCCCAAAGCACCCTTTGTTGTCAAACGTACGTACAAGTTTACAACCACATTTCACGAGGCTTAATTAGTCAATCCCTTAATTTAATGATAGCTAGATTTAAATATAATTAAACGAGTTGTTACTCTTCTATGGATTTATGGTCAATCTGCTTATAAATTACATGTCGATATGTTTTTGGTTTTACAGCACCTGAGAAGAAACACAGACTTCCATCTGCTTACAATCGGTTCATGAAGTAAGGAGATCCATGCTAAGCCATCTTGATTAATTAAATATTATATTGTGCTGTTAATTTACATTTTTTGTTCTTTCACATTGACATTTTGAAGTAACCTCGAGGGAGGCTTTATTCGTGAATCAAAGATGCATGTAAAGCGTGAAATTAATCATTAAGCATCATACATGTCACCATAATCGAAAACTCTAAGAAAATTATGCAGATCGATATCACAAATAACCAAATTAATGCATCGCTCTTTGTGTTTTTGATAGAGATGAGATCAAGCGAATCAAAGCAGCCAACCCAGAGGTTCCACATCGTGAGGCTTTTAGTGCTGCCGCAAAAAATGTAAGGTTCCCTTTTTCTGCTGTCTAGGGTTTCAAACTTTCAAGTACAAATATATATAGATTTTTGCCAAAAGTCGTGTTTATAATTTAAAAAATATCCTAACTTTGCTGTATCAATATATAATCTTGTATTATAGTGGGCTAGGTGCATTCCCAGTCAGTCGTCTGCAGGATCAGGTTCTGGGAGCTGCAGCAACAACAACGTAAGTGACAATACCTTGCTTTTCTGTTTATATTTTGAATATTGTTCATCTTAGATTTTTTTTTCACTTTCTATTTTTTGTGGCATGAAGAAAGTTGGGTTTAATTTGCCTCTCTGATTGATGCTTTCAAGGGCTCGGATTTTGCAGGAATGAACATGCTAGCTACGTGCTGCCAAAACCCTAAAACGCCACGACTACATGGGTATCATGGAGATCTTAAATAACCATATCCGCAGCTGCTTCCTACCTACTTCATCCCTCATTAGCAGTTCAGCGTGCGTGCAATTAATTAAGTACTCTCGTTTAGTTCGTGTTTAGAACTTTGACCCTCCTTACTTTTCGTTTCTTTTGTTCATGAACTTAATTTCCGTGCTAAGAGTACTTTGATTGGTGTTTGGTAATTTGTATTGAATTAGAATGACTGATCAGTGTTCTAATTTTGTATTATTTGATGCTTTTATTAATTTAACGTTTTGAGTTTCACCATTAGTTTCTCATTTTATATATAGCTTTTTCAAATCTCTTGTAATATTTTCATGAAACCCTAGCTAATACCAAATCCTAGAAAAGATATGTTATGTGCAAGACCGATGAATTATTTTCTTATAATTATTCTGTTATACAACAATTATCGTTCATAAGATTTCAGCTCATAACCTTCTTATTCGAAAGTATTGAGAAACAAGTGTAATTAAAAGTGCTTTTGTGAGAGTAAAAGCACTTCCTTAATGAGTACAAGTACTTTTCTTTTTAAATTGATCGTTGGCAAAAAGGCCTGATCACCATTTACAGATTGGTTATAGTGGGCTTTTCGATAGCTTCAACTCAATCTCCTGAGCAGGCAGGGATTCTTGTACTTCGGCTTTCTTTTGGATTCAAAATAACTTATATCAACTAGAGATTAGATATTTGACCTTTAAACATCCCTCAAAATATAAAACAATGTTTACACTGCAAGGTTCGATTAATTAAAAAGAGTTCATCGAAGTGGCTTTAAACGGAAAGGGATCCTCTCCGGATCCCTTCTTCTTAATTCATCAAATCAGGAAATCTGTGTCATTGAAATTTGATCGAACGGCTACAAACAAGACCCACTTTAAAAGTTATAATAACTTCATCCATTAACTCAATTTTTAATAGCACAAATTTCCTAATTTGATGGATTATGAGGAAATGATTTGACGCTTTAAACCACGTCATTCCTGATGTCAAATGCTTGCTACAACATTGATATGACATTTGGATTAGGTGCTTGATTTGACAGGTGCAGACAAACATGCACACGAATCTTCCTCCTCAATCTAAAGATTAATGATTTAATCATGTCCAATGCAAAGACAAAGCCCTTCATACTTTTATCTCCAAGTTGTACATATGGATTATATATACACATAAATTGCTGCATAAAATAAGCAGGCTCATAGTGGCGTCTGATGGCAGCAGTATTTTGTAACTTTCAAGGATGATTGCATTCCAAATCTCATGATTGATGCATAAATATAATTAATTAAAAGTAGTGATTAGGCAATAGTGAGCACTAATTGTTGGTGGGTTTCAAGTCTTCAACTTTGAAAGGCGGATATGAGCGTCGGCCATTCCCACCTTTTTGGCTTTAATTGGAAGTGATCAAGGTTCACTGGAAAACATCAATAGTGGAGTTCTTTTTTTAAATTTCCCTTTCACTTCTGTGATCACAAATTCTAGGGTTTTGGGATAATGTAAAAAAGTAGAACTATAGTGGACATCAAAATGATCATTCAATTCACCAAAACATTCATGCATGCTGCTGCAGCAGAACTGTATTGACTAATCAACTTTTAAACAATAAAACTAATTGAATATCAGTAGTGTACATATAGTGAATTTTCAAGTTTAGTACATGAATAACACAAAACGAGTGACGTAGAGCATGTGTGGTCGTTGAACTTTAAGCGTGAGATAACTTACTCTGATACTATGAAGAAAATTGAGATTGCACCTAGGGATAGCAAATCTAACTGTTAAACCCGATAACCATGAATAACCGGCCGAATTGATTGGATTTGGTATGAAAATTTAGATATATTTTGAATATGGGGAAAAACCGTGAATTTATTATTTGGCTATGGTTTTGGATATGGTTATAGAAGTTCCCAATCTGTATCTGTCCCTGAATTCCACCTGAATAATATATAATATAATAAATGTATGTATATTCATTATTTATTGAATCCATAGAATAGAAAAGTTGCATTGTGTGAGTTGCATTTTGTGAGAAAGTTCAAAATTTTTGAGTCAAAATCAATGAGAATTCAATGGTACTTAAGAAAAATATCAAAGTTAGCCAACATCATCAATGTTTAACTTTAATTTTTATACTCCACAAGGTCCGTTCATTGAATCATTTAATTATATATCAAATATTTAATAACGAAATTAATATTTACTAAATTATAATGCGTCAACTAAACTATTAGATTTTTTGTATTGACGAGATGGATTAATTGTTATCCGATGAGAAATCCGTTATCCAGTAGGTATGGTTATGGATACTTAATTTGCAGTTATGAATATGGTTAATTTTTTTGGTTATGGGGATGGATATAGCGTTTGCGTCCTCAAACCGAACTATTGACATCCCTAGTTGCATCATAAAGCTAATTAGCAATATCTTAAGCACATGCAAAGTCTTTTGTTTTCCTAATGTGTGATTCATAATTTCAACACCAACAATAAAGAAGTTAATCAACTTGAGATTAAGATTCACTTAAGTCACCAAGTCATCGTGTAGCAATGTCTACTAGATGGATAGTGCACTTTTTAAACACGTGACAATATTTATTAGACGGTGACGCAACTGAGACTGCATCTTAGTTGCATGAAAGAACCTCACCTTTTGTCACACCCAAAAAAAAAAAAAAAAAAAATCTTACCTTGATAAGGGTAATTCTTTTTGTGTAACTAGATTATACCCCCATTTCACAGAGAGATTTTTTCAGTGTGACCAGAACACAGGGTGGTACACCACGTGTCTCTATACAAATGATGTGATATGTGTGTTAAATGATTAATAACTTAAAAAATAAAATTTCCCACCACTTGCATAAAAACACCTGCCGTATCCCCATGTTCCCGTCACAATAAAAAATTTCTCCATTTCATATTAAGTGATCAAGGGGATACTAATGTGCGATTATATCCCGGTTGCAGCTGAGAATTGTCGTTGGACAGGCATGATATCTTCCAAAACATCAATCATGCTTATCCATATGGCCCAAGAGCAAGAGCACGTGTACTTTGAACACCATCCCAGAAAATTGAACCAATACCAATGATAGTGTAATTTAATATCTTAAATCATTTGATTACCATAAAGTTTGCAGATAACTAACGTAACACAAAGGTGTCTACAGCAATTTACAAAAAATCCGGCTTACAGAGCTTTTACCACATAAAAACTAGATAGCTATATTTTCGTTTCGGAATAGAGTGTTACTGCCAATGGTATCTAAAGTTTCTACCAGCCTCTGTATGGAAATGTTGGAATTCTGCTGAAGATCCAAACTGCCTCCAGCCTCCAGCAACCTGCACAATCGCGAACACCGTTTTTAATCAAATCCGCTCGAATATCCTGTGCATAAAGTTATATAAACGCGGAGATATAGCCAGCAATTTCATGGTTTTTATTTCATCCCTAATATATGCAACAGTTATCTCCATTAAGCTGCTACTCGCTTTCCGATGACCTTTTCAAGCTGGGAATGCACTCCCACTTTCACAGGGTGTGATAAAAGAAACAAGGACAGATTTTAATTAGTGGAAACACTCACATAATCACATTGTTGCTTGCACGCCCGTCGGGAAACAGTAGAATTCTCCATTTTCCTGCTTTACTTGAAAAAAGTCTCTCTCATGCTCTACTCTTTGAAGGTGTGATGACAATTGCCGCAAATCAAAAGTTCGTTCAGGAGAAACACAATACTTGTCACTTAAGCAATCTGACACATGCAAAGCCCTGTCTGTGTGAAGTTGGAAGTCAGCAGCATACCTAGAATCAGAAATTTTGATTGATTCCATATGGTCGGCTCCCATAGATTTCATACTAAACGGGTAGGACCTGTTTCGTCCACAATTTTCCATGGAGTTTACCCTCGAAGTCTTTTCATTAAGTTGACCAAAACTGCGATGGGCACTTTGATTTGTCAGGGGGCTAGGCACTTGAACTCCAGCTGAATTGCTTGATAAGTTATGCGATTGAGCTGACAGAAGAGAGTGAGCACAGCTCGAGTATGCAGTCTCAAATGCTTTCTCAGCGGTTGATGCTGTATCAAAGACAGAGTATTCATTTCCTGACGAGGGACTTCCCAGAGCATGCTGTTCTCCAAGGCCAGGCAGATGGCAGAATGATTTTGGAATAAACTGCCTGTTTGGTATAGGTGTTACAGACTGGCCGTAGGTTGACCTGTCTTCAGATTTGACACGTCCATATAGGTTAGCTTCTTCATATTCTGGATACTGAATGCAGCCATCTGGAAGTATATCCGAAAAAACAAAGGGTGTTCCCTTTGAAAAGGAAGTTCCCATATACCCGTTTCCTGCAAATACGACATAAAAGCTAAATGTAAAAAACATAGTTCATGAAGTAATCCTATCATGGAATTAGATCTACAGATCACATATTACTTTGAGTGTTTTACGATGGGAAGTGTTATTGGCACTCCAAAAATCTCATTCTACACTCCTCACAAGTGTATTTTTCTTTCCTAATATAGAAAATTTGCAGTGTAGAATGAGATTTTTGGAGTGCCAATAACAATTCCCTTTACAATAGATAATTTTATAAATGATTCCTTTACCATGAATGTGGCATGAATGTGGATTCTTAAGACAGAAAACATATATTCACCTGAATAACAAGTGCCTTTTGTTTGTTCTTACCGAATGTTTTAGGAACGATACTGTTTGCACACGCCTTAATCCTTAATGCCAATTAGTGCGTGCTTAGTGGATTCTAAGTGGGTTTGTATTGCTTCTCTTCCAAAATAAACTTCACAAAAATCTGGGGACAGAAAGAACTGAGAGAACCTCTGTGGATGGCTGATGTGGCCACACCCTTTTAGCCTTGATAGCTCAAAAGTTGGTTTTTTAAAATAGCATATTATAGGTAAAGACATGGCCTGGTCGAAAGATGGAAACATAGTGGGAGAAAAGAATAGCACAAAAGTTATCTTCTCTTATCTCTAAATTCTAGCCACAGACATGCTCAGACATGAAGGTTGTTCCATCACAATTTTTATCAAAATATATGCATTAAACATGGTTCTAGAATCTTGCAATCTTAGGAAAATTCTAAAGCTCTTTAGTCCCCTTCTAACAAAAGTAATACGGATCATTTTCCAGTTCTTTTTCCTTCTTACCGAAAATTGTATCGGTAAAAAATTTGTCAAAGTTCTAGCTTCGGAAGCATTGTGGCCGATTTATAGTAGAACAGAGTATATTTTAAAAGAAAATGTAAATTCAGGTGGGTTAGTGTGAGGCGTTTCACAAGCAGATTGAATATATGGGGGTGTTATACCTTCGCATGACCGAATCAACTTATGCGGTTTACAATCGAGGGTATCTAGTTGAGGCTTCCTTCGGCGAAGGTTGTGGCCAGCTAGGCGTCTACGACAACTGCGCTTCACAGCATCAAATTCAGCAAGAAGATGAAACCTAATCACAGAAAAATGACATTGTTCATATTTCAAACCTCTTGTAACAATTAAGCACTTTGGTATTCAATGCCACATGACTCACATGTATATAAAAACCATGTCAAAGTTGAAGAAGTAGATAAACTTGCAACTTTCTACAGCCCAAAACCTCATTTAGTTCATATCACTCGGAATCTTAGATAACTAGAGGTTAGAGAGATTCCTATTTGGACTGGGAGAAGATCATATTACTGTCCAATCAATGTCTTAGGATGTATTTGAGTATGAATGACTAAGGCATTAGAAAAAGAAAAAGAAAAAGCATGGAATCTCAAGATCGAGGTTGAAGCTGAAGTTGAATCGAAAAGAAGAGGAAATTTGTATCTCTTCGATTTTCAACTGTCAGATGGCGTGTCTGGGAATCGATCCCTCACCATGCACATGAGATCCTACTATGTGCCAAATCCTAAGAGCAATACTGTGGTGGAATGGTGAATCTGCAACATAATTTTCCTCTACTCTTTTTCACATTTCATATATACTTCTTGTCATTTTTTAATCCTCATAAAGCATAGTCAACAAATAAATTCATTACATAACCTCGAAAATAAACAATTGGGACTCGTTGGTTTATTCGGGTACAAAATTATGAAACGAACTAATACTAATCTTCCTATGATATATGCCAAGATAAGTTACTATAAACACATAAGAACAAGCAAAGTAAAAGTGAATGCAAAAGCAAATTTCAAAAAAAAACAAAAACAAAAACAGAACCAAACCTGCTGCACTGCTGGCAAAACCGCTGTTCGATTCCATTAACAATCACTATGGCAGTCTTGGAGTGAGGATCACAAACCCTATGCCTCTTGTGGTAATCCTTTGAAAAGGTAAGATCCATGTTACAACCATGGACTTGGCAGGTTGGAGCATGATAGTATGAACTCCTCATGCCATTGCCAGCTCTTTTCGACCTCTCTCTAGAAATCGAATGCTGACTGTTCTGCCCACCTCTGCTATCAGCAAACCCCCCTAGCTTCAAAGCAATCATTGATGAATCCATGCTATTAGATTCAGTCATAGGGCTCGAAAACTTCGACCCAGATTCCCCATCACCAAAAGATGAACTTGAACTAATCAAACAACAAGGTGAAGCTACAGAATTATAACTAGAACCATTACCCATCACACCATTCAAGATTTCCACTCCTTGGTTAATATCAGGGAATCCCAAATCCATGAACCCCATGCTATCAACTGATTCCTTACCAAAATTAAAGCAAGTTTTGTTATCCAATTCTAGCAATGATTTCCTAGTACTCCTTGAAAATGCATCAGTTGGCATATCCATTTCTTCCGTAAACAAAAACCCTTTCCCTTCTGAACCAAAACTCCAAGACTCCATAAGTAGAAGCAGAATCTAATTCAAGCAGTATCTGCAGTAATGTTAATTGATTCCTACCAAAATTCACAGAAGCAAAGGGTAAATTTATATTTCCAAATAAATCACAGGGAATGGGAAATGCAAGCAAATAATATCAATAACAATCAAAGCAATAGCATCAATTAATCAAACATATCTAGAAATCCCCAAAAACCCACAAACAAAATTCTGCATGGAATTAATCAAACCCATCAAGCAAAAAGATGAAACCATTGCTTCACTGACTAAGCAGTCCCAAAACTAGAAAAGAAAAATCATGCTCTTTTGGCTGCAGAGCAATCGGATGAACAAAGTAGAAAAAGGGAAAGTTTTTTATTTTAATGTGATACAAAAAGAAAGTTTAATGCTTCAAAAACAGTGAGCACAGGAAAATGTATAGCTTAGCTCCAGAGTTTCCCTCCATCGATTTTCTCAGCAACCAAACAGAGCCTCAAAACTCAAACCAAAATATACCCAGATTACAGAATCACATATTCCACCGACTTTCACATTTGAAATCACAGAAAGAAAATGAAATGTGTTCCAAGCTCAAATTTTTCTGTGAAAAAACTTGGAGGAAAAGAAGCAGTGAAAAGATCATATTTTTTTTTCTATTTTTTTTAGGAAGCAGAGAAAATAATACAGAACATCCATTTCAAGAAACAACTTAAAACCCATTTCACGTATGTGGGTTTTCGATGCTACAAAACTATATATGGTAAACAAAATGGCTGTTCAAAGATTCCCAACAAAATTTCTGCCCTTTTTCCAACATTTTCTCGGGAACCAAACAGAATATAAAATGGAAAAAGACAGCTGAAAAAGATGGTTTTTGCATACCAGATGAAACCAACAATGAAGGCCGGAGCGAGCGTGGAAGGAGAGAGAGAGAGAGAGAGGAGAGAGAGGAGAGAGAGCAATTCTCAGGTTTTGGTGAGGTCGAAGCAGATACACTGTGACTGCGAGTCAACAAGATTTTCCACGACCATATGCCTCGGGGTCTTTTGTAGCTTTTGAGAAATTATGAAATTCCGTTTTAGTACACCTTTTTGCATTTAATTACAGGGACAAAGCGGAGGATTAGCTCCGTTGTTCCTTTCCCTCCATACAAATGGGGTTAAACTTAACTAAGGGAATCGATTCGTTTAATTGTGCGTCCACTACATTCTGTGTGTTTGAATTTTGACTTGTGTTTGTATCCAATTGTACTTTTTGAATGTTATTTTGTGAAATCTGTAAACAATCAACCAATCAATAGTCCAAATTAATAATAATTTGTTGAAGCCTGTTTGCTCAGTGTTCAGAGCGGAGATTGTCCAAAGGCCTCTGTCCTCTCATCTTTTGGATAGATACAAGGGGCGCCATATCTTTTGGTTTGTTATGTTTTATTTACAAGTTTATTTTTACAACTGATTCGCATGCAACAAAATTATACTACTTTAAAATTCTAATCATGTACAATAAAATTACGTAACTACAAAAAAATATCAACAATCTAATATTGAACTCACTACAATGCATATCAACTTTAAACTCGAATCTCAACAACTACAAGTGATGGAGACAACAAAGGATATATAAATCCAGACGTTATTGGCAAATGCTAAGGGATGTGACCCTATTACGAGTTATAATTTAGAACAGATGTAACATATTTGTTGGCATGTGGGGATGTGGCCCATTTCATATATGAATTGGTGAACAATTTGATGGGGCACTTTCTGACATGGCCAAGCATGCCTCTCTATTTCTCTGCAATTGGTGCCTCTTTGTCCGTTTCACAGTGGACATTTTGTGTGACACATTTAATGATTTTGTGTGCAACCACTCCGAAAGCCCAATTCGAAAGGTCACATATTACAGCATGATTGGACAATGGCGTCACACATTCAAATTCCTTCAATCATGCATCAAAGTTTTCTAATTAGATTGTTTAATTAAATGAGTAAACAGTAGATTTATCCTTTGAATTTTCACCAAGTTTTTTATTTCTCTCTTGATTTTTTATATTGGAAAATTAAGAATTCAAACTAATTTTTTTAGCTAATTTGTCCCCTACCGTTGGTTTTTCATATATTTCTATTAAATGAGACCATATGCACAACATGTGAAGGTAATTAAGTCATTTCACTATTAAAAATGATTAAAAAAACTGAAAATAAATAAAAAAACAAAACTTTCCCTCTATTTTTTCTCGCTAATTCCTATGCTCAATTTTATTTTTCCCTCTCATTCCTATGCATGAGAAATAACATATGGTGTTATTGTCTTCATAAGTAGCTAAGTTAGTCTTTTTCTTGAAGCATGTAGTACCATTTTTATTTTCTCTAACAAATTAATAATTTGACAAATGCTTATGGTGTTATTGTCTCCAAAGCAATGCATTAATATAAGAGACATGTTCATAATACTCATAAAAAAATGCTCAAGATAATTACATACTTTTCATAATGTCATAATCATCTCAATACAATTCCACAAAATGATCCTTAAGAAGTTGAAAAACATAGCACCCTCAACCTTACACAGCCATCAGAAATGAAAATAGGTTTAGGTATAAGATTCCAACCAAATGAAGAAGGCCATGGAAAGTGTAGTTGATCTCCACGTGTCATATGCATTTCGAGTAGAATGTTTGTGCTCTTGTTTTGAAAACTAAAACCTTATTTTGCTTGTGTTTGGTTAAGTGGAATGCTCATATTTTGTAATCGAGATTCTATGGGTTATATACCTTATGGATGGTAAAATCTCTTATGTTTTCCAACTTTTTAAGGATCATTTTGTGGAATTGTATTGAGATTATTATGACATTATGAAAAATATGTAATCATCTTGAGTATTTTTTATGAGTATTATGAACATGTTTCTGATGTTAATGCACTGCTTTGGAGACAATAACTATCTGTAACTCAAAGAGCATGTAATTTGAACCCTTTAAATTGATATAATTATAGGAATTAGCAATGTAGAATAAATAGATGTAATTATAGGAATTTTTTTTACTGTGTGGCTTACTAGTATTGATATTTACTGTGAGATTGTCCGACTGTAATGAGATAAGGATAAAAAAATATGACAAGTACCCATTCTGCCATGTGTATGCTGTGGTGGATGACGCGTGTCGCTATCAGTCTGGAAAAGCTGGAAACTGGGAGGCACGAGATGGTTATGGGAGGAGTGGACTGCTCCTGCAGCTGCAACTAGTTAGTCTTTTGGAGTTTACCGCTTTTCATTGCCTGCTTCTCAAACACCAAACGAAAGTGAACAAAACTTAGAAAATGACTAAACCTCAGGTATTTATTTTTCACTTATTATTAAATTTTGAATTTGTGTTTTTAAAATAACTCATTCGATACTTTGAAATATGTCGTAAATTCATTACACACGTCATTTGAAAACCTTCAAATTTGAATCAAATTTTTGCTATAAATTTATACAGTCAAGAGTAAAGATTATGTAGTACTCGTGAATCTTAACTGTTAGATCATAGTTATTGTAGATTTGTCTAAAAATCTAACAATTAAACGTTTTGAAGAATAGGTACTTCGGTACAATATAAAAAGTATCTAACCCAAAAAGATGCACATATAAGATGCAAAAAGTTACGTTTAATTTACATTTTCGAAAACATGAATTTCATGTACATATTTATTTTTTTTTATTTTTTGAATTCGAACACATTTGGTTTGAACATTGTGGCAAAAAAGGTGATGTTTCTATTATGAAGAGAGGCCGGTTTGATTTTATGGGGAGAAAGAGGTGGTGGTGAACATTGTGACGGCATTATGGGACCAACGCCAAGGGGACGTGCTTTTTGGTTTTGGGGCAGTGCGTAGTCGCACGGGCCAAGGCTAGAGAGAATGACTCAGCCCAACTTCTGTGACTAAAAGCTTTCATCCATGGACACTTGGACTTCACCCAAAACCCAATCGAGAAAGACAACCAGCCTGCATGAAAAAGTGATAACTCGAATGCGTAGTTGCAGGCTTTCATCCAATGTGCCTTCGTACTCGACACACACAATCACTTTCACATTAAAAAGAAGTGTCAACCCTAAGAAATTTAGTCTAGTGAAAAACGAATATATGTTTGAAACTTCCTATACGAATCTGGATGCGGTCCTTAAGGTTACTGACTCTGTTTTCACGTACTTATCATGGTATTTTGATACGAAATTGTGGGTAGAACTTGCTCTTACACCGTGCTGGTGCCCAAAAGCTCATGTAACATAGCTTGCTTTTTCCGAAATGGGACATTGGGTCGCAACATACATTGATCTCTCTTTGGCGTGTGATAATCCCCTGTGAAAAGGATAAAAACAAAATCCAACCTTTCTTTTTTTTTTTATCAACCCTAAGTTTGGTAAAACCCTAATTTTGTCAAGGAACATTTGAACTGATGGGTGGCCGTGCCCTACCTTCATGGATAAGTATGATGTGTTGGAACAAAAGTAGTGACCGTATATTGTGGGGCAATTTGGGACACGAGGAAGATCAGAAGAGGAGAGCAGTTGATGCTATCTGGAATGCACCAAGGCTGTGATGGCCAGGATCCAGGTCAGTGAAGGCTTTAAAAGTTTCTCTCTTTAGTTTCAGATAATTGGTTGTGATTGTATCACATGTAAATGCCTTGCCAACTTAATCTATATGAAATTTTCTGGGCTTATATTAGGTTAGATGATGATCAGATTTTGATCGGAATCATTCGACATATACTATCTAATACATTCATATTTCTCAGCAATACATGGATGGTGTCATCCGCACATTCATTTTTATTTCTCACACACTCTTCTCAATTTTTCGACTATTGGATCAAATGAGTTGAAGCAGATCAATAACAAAAATTAACAAGGTTGTGTGAAAGATAAAATAAATGTGGGAATAATACTATTTTTTTCCAGTCATGTGATGTGAGTAATATCTCATTCATCACGTTAGGTTGGGTTTTTAATGATCATTCTATATTGTTTGCAATAATTGATACTCTTATTGTACATAATTTGAGTTTGAGGCAAAAAGATAAATTACAGTGGGTCTTCGTGTTTAAATTCACACCTGATATTATGTTTGCAGTTGAGACGTCTCAGTCCGAACATAGCTAGACAAACTATCAAACTATTTTAACTCTTCTGACCTACATAGTGCCTGTCATATCATTTGAGCACTCACGATATTGCATGTGTGCTTGTAACTGTTGAGAGTTGTCCCACACTGGTGAGGGACAAAGTTTGCTATGTGCTTATATGATCTTGGGCTACTCTTCATATTGTCAATTGGTTTTATGGAGAGTAGTCCAAGATCATATAAACACATAGCAAACCTTGTCCCTCATCAATGTGGCACAACTCTCAACAGTAACGACATTTGCAGCTGTCCCGAGCCTTGAGGAACCTCCCACATGAGTAACGATGTTGTTATATGTCTCTGCGTTAGTTTACCAGAAGTGCTTGGAAAAACACACAAAGATCATAAGATTCAAATGCGTCTTGAAACTTCTAATGGAATATAGAGCTAGTTAGGTTAAGTTGTCTGGAGGGCTCATGTGATTGGTCTTCTGTTCATACCTCTTCATTCTTTCTTCGTGTCATTTTGGGCAATATCTTATCTGCTAACCGTTCATGATGAGAGAGATAAAAAAATTAACAAGTGATGAGATAGATCGAGAAGAAAAAAGGTGTAAGTAACACGTTACATGTAAATTTCTTTCACATTTAATATATACGTATGTGTATGAGAAGGTTCAAAAAGTGGAGCCAGCATGCATTTGATACGAGATAATGACCATTATTGTGAAGTGGTTAAGGGAGCTTGAGTTCTTACTTTGCAGATGCCTTTTAAAAAAGAAAGGAGAATTTAATTGGGTACATGGGAAAGCAAGATGTTTATTATTAGTGAAACATTTGATTTATTTGAGCAATAAGTTTGGACCCTCCTCCCACTCACTCTGGTAGTTACAGTTACATTCTTTGGTTGGGACCTTTTGGTGCCCCATGCATCAAATGTTACAGTCCTCCGTCTTTCTAAAAGGCTATACCAAAAGGACCAAGATTTATGATCAATTCAAACTCTAATTTTGGGCTTCTTAATTTAAAAGCGTTTTAGTAGAAATATTTTTGGAACCAATTTTTAATAAAAATGTAAGTGAATCATGAAAAAAATACTAGAAGTGATTCTTTCAAAAAGCACATAACTAGTGCGCTTGCATGAAGCACTTCAAGTGCTTTTGGAATCCAAAAACATTTTCTCTAAAAACGCTTTCAAGACATTTTAAAAGCACTTCCAACCAAGCCATTCATTACTTTCTTCAACATGCATTGTGTTCACGCATGTATACGGATACAAGTATGTGAGAATCTACCTTACAACTAACTATATATCTTTTTGTGTGTATTGTACTCATAACATGTGTCAATCGGACTCTACAATAAAAAATATCTTACTAAGACAAACATAATTTTTAAAACTTGAGTAAGGATGTCAGATCACTTCATTCATATAGGATATTTCTCACAATATATAAAACTTTGTATTTTGATTTTACTCAACCCTATGTTAATACCTTAGTTGTCGTGCCAGAGTTTCTCTCCTTGAGTATGTGATGCAGCGTTCGAATTTGGCAAATCATGGCTTGATAAATTGTCTTTTAAGTAGATGAGGCAGTGAAAGGCCAATTCATCACCTGTTTCGGTGGGTAGGTATAGATGGAGACTTATCCTTCTCCAAATTGACAATACCTTGCCCCCAACTAGTCACGGTTGGCTTGCCCTCACATGGTTTAATTTTAACCTGTTGTAGGGGCTGCTCTTATATCTCAATTGCAAACCATTTGGATCATAACATCTGTGGATGTTGCCACAGCACCAAGAAGAATAATAAAGTATAAAGGAAAAATATGGGAAAGTACTTTAGACTCCTTTAGTGTTGAATAATTGTCATCATCTGATCTTAAAAAGGACGTTAATTTGGCTTTGTCTAGAATCCATATGTTGTTTCTAATGCTGAGAAAATAGAGTAAGGCTTAATTAATTGCCTTTTACTGTTGATCATTTGATTAGACAGATGCCTAACAAAAGGTAGAAGAAAATGTGCCCCCAGTAAAGATCTTCTTAAACTTTAATGCCTTTTCCCTTATACCTCCACGAATCAAACTCAATTTACTATCCATTCTATGTCCCTGCATATATGTGAAAGTGAAATATGTGACATATGCATACTAATGGGAGTGTCACTATATAATCTCCTCTTATTAAATTCTCAAAATTTTCCTCTTTTTAATGTAAATAGATCGTGATATAAAACAAATCTCATGTAAAGCTATTAGTTTTTAAACATATATAGTGAGTGTACACTTACACTAAACAATATATATACCTAGTATATTTGTGGAGAATTTTGAAAACTAGCTAGCTAAACTCTTGACATGTAGAAGACTTTTAGTCCACTTTTATAGAGTTTTAGAATTTCAACAACCCGAGGGTGATTGAGGGTGGTTCAAGCTTTTGCTTGAGGAACCTTTAAAAGTGCTCCCGAATTTTAAACATACTATATGAAACCTTGTATAATTATTATCTAATTGTCAAATATAATTCATGTGAATATATTATTTATTATAATTACCATTTTACGGTTGAGATAGTGATTTTTTCAAATACATATAAGAATTCTAATCAAATTTCAAATTTTAACAATATAAAAACTTTAGTTCACAAATCATTTTAACCACTTGAAGAAGATTCAAGCATTGAGAACGGCTTGAGATTGACCATATTTCTAAATTTTGGAAAACAAAACTAAAATATTTACATGCACATATCAAACATTCACAGCTGAGAACCCATATGAAAATAATTATATAACATAATTGCGCTTCTTGTACAAAGTGATCATGAAAATTAACAGGAATGAGTTTCACATGGTGTGAGTTATGATGCGTTGTTTCTCCATGAATCTGGTAGTGGAGCATCTCATATAAAATTCTGATCATCGAAATCGATCGGTACGGTACAATCCCAAAACCGCTGCACTTCTGACGCTTCTTATTTTCCAGCACTCCACAAAAACATATATGGCAACGTTGATGTATGCCAAAAATTTTAGTATGTTTGCTGTATCTTATATGTTGACATTTTTAGCCATTAGATACTAGTCATGAAATATAAGAATCTAACTGTTAAAAAATCAAGCAATATAAGATACAAGTATACTAAAAATCTTAACCTATACATATATATCTCCAAAAGCAAAGTAAAAGCAGAAAACAAACATTCTCAACTGTACATACATAGAAAAAAGGCCAATGCAAGTTTAAGATACGAGAACTTAAAAAGAAAAATGTAGGAAATTTTAATTCCTTTCTCAACCACATATGCATAATCCAATAATATCCAACACAAATGTATGTTTTAGGATGAGGCATTGGAAATTGGTGTTACTGATCTGATCTTGATGTTGTCTACATTTGTAGTTTCGTACACAGGCAAGCCGCTCGAGTAATAACCCAAGTCATAATTCTGCAGCTCGAAAAGATCAGAGCTCGAATCACTCTCTGCACCTTCATCTTCCTGCTCGTCATCAACAACCTCACTGAGCCTCTTGAGCAAACCCTTGTGGTCCTGGTCGGAACTAATCTTATATTTCTCTGATAATTTGAACTTCTCATGATCCAACCAAGTCAGTTCTTTGTTTGATGATCTTTTCTCATCGAATTTCGTATTGTACTTTGATAAAGAAACCGTTTGCTGCTGCTGCTGCTGCTGTTGATATTGCTGCTTGTGATTATCCGAATAGCTTCTCAAATCTTTGTAGCTATTGGAGGCTACCATTTGTGCATGGCTATAAGGTGGAGGTGTTCGAAATCCTGAACTCGATGAGGAATACACGGACTTGGCATCCGTGGTGCTAGAGCTTCGAAAATGACTAATGCTGCTCCTCCTCTTCCTTCTCCCACCCGGGCTCTCCTCCTCGTCTTTCATGGACTGTGTGGCGCTGGATTTCGACTTCTTCTTCTTGGACGCTGATTGGTTGAATAGAGAATTCAGGAAGCTGGCCAGCCTCCCGCCTGGAGAGCTTGGTTGCTTGTACTTCTTGTCTTTGATGTTGCTTTGCTTTTCCATTGCCACGTGGTTATGGTGATTAGGGTTTTGCTGAGGATGATGAAGCATGTGTCTGATAGGCATGTCAAGGCTGATTCTGCCTCCTCTCCATGACGATCTGTCTTCTTTCATCATCCTCTGCGAAAATGCCGAAGTCTTGTTGTTTTTATGGCTGCTGGGAGTTTCATTGTATCCTGAGAAGTACCTTGCAGCTTCAAAAACATCGAGCTCGCCGGAGTCGTTCCTGTGGTGGAACAATTTCTTGTGTATCTTATCAGCTCCGGGGTCTGCTGAAAGCACCCCTGTACTAATCATGGACATGTTTGAGGTCTGTGAAATTTTCAAATTGAATTTGTGTAATAAGAATATGTGGGGTTTTTTTTTGGTGTGCAGGTAAAGCTTGTTTGAATTTGTGACGGGTGTTGACGGTATTAAAGGGGAGGGAAGAGTTGTAAGATAAAAGGAGGGTTTTGTGAGATTGTGGAGAGACTGAAGGGTTTGAAATGATTGCTAGTAGTGGGGAAGCTGGCTTTTAAATAATCAACTCATGTGCTTTTTAGTCTATATAAGTATGCATTTCAACTCTATATGATTGTGTGTTTTTGGAGGTTTTTCAAAGGAGAAAGACTATTACAAAACGAAGACGTTGAACTGATGTTATTTTTCAAATTAATGTTGTAATATAATGTGAGAAACTTAAAACACATGATATCGTATTATTGATCTGAAATGCCAAATGTGTTTCCAATGGTATAACAAGTCATTCTCTTTGAGTGGGGCATATACTACTAAGGGAGGAAAAATCTTTCACATTTATCCTTGTAATGAGTCAGCACTGAGTTAATTAAAACCAGAGGAGTTTGTGCTGGGGATGGTGGGAAAGGGCAAGGGACATGTGTTTCCTTGGATTCTAGGGCTTCTAATCTTTAGGATGAGGAGATGGGGAATTGCCAAATTGGCTCTCAAGTGGGGTGTTGGCTATGCCCTATGGGGGCTATGCCGCTATAGGCATGTAGTGTTTTGCTGACTTTTTTGTGCATATCATTACAGGTTTGGAGAATTTGGTAGATGCTACCAAACTTTTCTGAGCTTGGAAGTCACTCTTTAATAAAATAAAATGGAAGTTTATTGTTGGCCAAGTAATTTTTTACTGGCTTAGATTTTTCTATGGCCCAGTAACATCTTGCTGCCTCCTCTCGTTTAAAGTCTTGGTTTTACTTTCAGAGAAAGTAGTTACAAGGATTGGAATTTGAACACTAATGCATCCTAATAGAAGTTGGTTTAGAAAACTATACTAAACAGTGTCAGTAATCAACTAAAGATTTGTTGGTTGACCAGCCTCAAACTTGCAACGACAAGAAAAATATTACGCACAGTTAATCACGCAAGTGCACATGCATTGATGCGCGAATAACCGTTACAATACTCTTATTATAAATCACATGCGTGAACTACCATTACTCTTCCTAGAAAGCATGCATGCACAATGACAATCCAATGCACTAGGGGTGATGTGATCTTAGTCTAATTTCTGGCACATATATAATCATCTCAGTGGATCACCTTGTAACTTAAAATGGCTAGACAAACTTTTCTTTGGATTTCTATGGAAAAAGAAGGGAAATATTCAAAGAAGCAGAATTTTTCACTGTGTTAGGAAGACGGTTTGATATACCACGTGTAATAATACAAAATTGGTTGGATACTTAAAAAAAAAATTTCTAATTAATTATATTAATACACTTGATATACCAGACCATATTTTCAACTCATTGAAAAATCTCTATTGTCCAAGCCCCACCAGGGAAAAAAGAAGGGATAATCTCTTATCCGAAAAGGAGTATTGTGGGAGAGGTCTTTTAAATTTTAATGCTAAAGAAGTAGACATGCAGCACAGCTTTCATCTTTTACATTTTTCTTTTGGAACTCCTTGGTCTAGTAAATTGATTTGGCCCGCCCACTGAAACAAAAAACATGTAGTCTCTCCCATTCCTTGGTGTTTGGGGCATTCCGGCAGTGTGCGTGTGGGTGCGAGCACACGTGCATGTTTACGAACCAAATATGCACAATACCAATGAATTCACTTATCTCGCCATGCATGATAAATCTACCGTCATTTTCCACCTCCAGATAAGCTCAATTTCTGCATTTGCCAGCAATAAGCTCAATCGCATTTTCCAGGAGGACTTGTAACTTATATTTGCCTCTTATCTGAGGTCCGTTATTGTCCCGCACCAAGAAAAACTCAAATTTGATTGGTCTAGCCAACAAAAATATGGCGTGTTAGGCCGACTGTTACGATCCGAATTATGCAGTACTGCCTAATGGGCCAGAGAGAGGAGACAATATGCTTGTCGTGACTCACAATTTTCCGTTTGTATTCTCTCTTAGCCAATCCTGCATAATCTCTGATAGATTCATTCTCAGCATGTTTTGAAGCTTTCTTTATTGTGCACCATGCATTCTAAAACTTACCATATGGTGTGTGTGACTTGTCTTGCATATTGATCAAAAGTCACAAAATTGTTATGATGCCCCGATGCAATGGATGATTAGATTTACACAGCTGAATTTTGACAATATGCAGTAAAAGAACCTCAAAATTCAAACACGGAATCATATCTCATACACAATATGGTGGAAAAACCTCAAAATTCAAAGCTAATGCAAATATTAAGGCTTTCTTAAGATAAAATACCGATTAACAGGGTTTAGAGTCTTAAGATTATAGGGGAACAAAGGCCCAATTGAAGTCCCCACTAAACAAAACCTTGCGTTAAGTTGCTAAGACAGTATGGCACAGAACCCTAAAATGTCCCCCATTCTCACCCCGTAGGCCATACCGCCACAGTATCCACAAGTCTCATTGCTGGCAAGAAATATTCTCCACTCAAAATCTCAATCAACCTGGGCTTTACGCAATTACCCAAAAGTATAGTTAGAAAAGAAAAAAAAAATTAATAAGATGAGAATTGTTGGAAGTGCATGGAACCCAACTACTTGAATTTTTATGAACTATATGTGAAAAAAATCCTTTATAATAGTTTCTTTTATTTTTAATAACTTTGTCTGAACATTTGAACTACAAGAAGAACTAAGTGCACACATATAGAGCTTCAACTGAGAGATTTTTTTAAGGCTCACTCTACAATGTACTTCAACGATCTAATTGTATATTTTTTATGTTCTCTTGAAGATTAATTTGTACAAACAGTCATCCAAATTCAAAACCATGTAATTGTTAGATTAATCGAAGACATTTAGTGTTTCTTTGAAAACTGTATTCTCATTATATCCATTACAATTGAATGTCTTAATGATTTTGAATTTATCTAATTTTTTACAACAATAATTAATGAATGGTAAACTAAAATATAAGTTGGTCGGCTAATTTTTTACATCTAGTGATATTTATTTTCACTTATAAGTGAGAGTTTTTAAGGTTTGATTATTACTAAAGGCAAATTCAAACCAAATTATTATGGATTAGCTAATTGTAAGGCTAAACCCATTATTCCCCTTAGCATAGACAAAATATCATATGTTTAAAAAGTTATATATAAATTATTTGAACCATTAAAATATTTACAAAATATCGCTAAGATGAAATTATTCAAGAAATCTTAAAGAAAGATATATAAGCCATACTCAAATCAAAACGTGGCCAAACTAGCTACATACATAGTGCTCTACCACCTAAAAGTATCTGCATTATGTTATCCAAATTCAAAGCCTCTTGTCTCTTGGAAAGACATTGCTCCAATATGTCACTTTGAAAAACAAAATTGCTTACTATTCCCAACAAAGACGTCATTCGTGTCTCCTAGCTTGTTTTGAGCAACATGATTTAGAGAAGCACTTGGTGTCCCCTTGTGTTATATCGTTTAATTTTGAATCACTTAAAATCGTGTCGGCCATATATGCATTATAGATAAACTTGATGTTCCAATTTTCCATTTTTGGTCCTTTTGTGTTGTATATATGCACAAGTTTATATTATTTGTCGATGATAAAAAATGCAGAGAACTTATAGTTTAACTTGTTAAGAATATTCATATCTTCATCTAACTTTTTGAGGTCGATTTCTCTTTCGTTTGAAATTGTTTTAATAAAAAAAATGTTGACTAAAGATGTGATAAATTCCACTAGGAGTGAGAAAATTAGGTGTATGATAGACGGAAAAAAAAAATTGTATTAGCAATATAAAGTAGTCATACTCCACTCATATTTATTTATTTTTACTAAGGAGAAGAATTTAGAATGTTAATAACAGTTTTATAACAAGTTATTGGATATCCTTGTGATTTCTATTTCTTCCCATGAATCATGTCTTTTTTAGTTTTTAGAACGTAGACAGTCGAAATTGATTGATTTAAAACATAAAGGACCAAAATTATGTTTAAAATTATGTTTTTACAATAATAAAGGACCATTTGTGATTGAATAAACCTTTTATTATTGACTCAAAGTTCTTTTGATTGGAGACTGACATTGGGCTGATATGGGATAAATAGGTTCAGCCCAATTGCATTTAATAGGTCTTACAAATGTTTTTGGCCCTTTGGGCCGGCCTCTCTTATGAGCTTAAAACACAAAAATTGTGAACGATTGTGGGGCCCAATTTAGTTCAAATTTCAGAATCCTGGTCCTCTCAAGAATTTCATGAATTATATTTATTCATCGTACATCGTGTGATTAAAAATTATTTTTAATATTTTTAATTAAACTTAAAAACAAACAATATATGACAAAAACTAATCGAGTGATATATAATAAACGAACACGATCAGATCCTCAATCCTCACCAAAAAAATCCGAAAAGAATCCTGTTGGCAAATTTCAATCCTTTAGTACAAATTCTTCAAAATTGTGTACCTTTGGGTTTCAGCGTCTGACACGTGTTAGGGTGGTCCATTTACTCCTGTTACCCTCAGTCATTGTGTCTTTTCTTGGGCCCGGGAGGAAAAGGCCAGTCCATAACACCGCGTGATGACGTGCATCGTTTCAAGGGACCCCCTTCGGCCCCTTGTATGTTATTGGATTTGGAATGTTTGACCGCGTCATATAGAGTACTCTTTTAGCCATATCTTTGTAAATAAGTTTTTTGAGATTTGTTATTAGTATTTTAAAATTTTTAGTTTGCACTACAAATTTTTTATATTTAGAAAAAAATAATACATTTACGAATAATGCAAAATAAGATTTTGGAGTGTCAATAACTGTTCTCTTCTTATATTATTATGTTACGAGAATTAGCTATAATAAAAGAAAGATTTACTTTAAGGCAATACCTCTGAAATTCAAAATAATTCCCAACATATTAAAGTGAAACTTTAAAATTAGAGATACTTTTTTTACTTGTTTGGTTGTTTGAGATTGAACTGATGAAAGTTATGTTTGTAGTTATTTTTATTTATTATTTAATAACATTTGAAAACTTACAATTAGTGAGTCCTAAAATTTATTTTGATTTAAGTTATTATTTTTTAACATAAATATATTGTCCTATTTTTTTTTCTAAAAAACTATCTTAAGAAAAAATCCTTTTGTAAATTTCGAACGAGACCCCGAAATCTTAAAAACGGCACTGCACTGGTACGCCCATCCGCAAACGAGCCCTCTTAATGTTCCCCTCAATGTCCCCTGACAACCCCTGCCTCCATCCCCTCATCTTTTCCTCCTTTTTTTTTTTCCTTTCTCCTTAACTTCCTCTTTCTCTTTCTTTCACTCTCTTATGTGGCTGGGAGACCCAAGGCGCGGTTGACGACGAGATCTAGGTGGGGTGACCTTGGATCCAAGGTTGGAAAGGCCACCCATTGAGCTCTCTGCCGTGGGTGCTTGGTGTTGATGGTGCATTTGCTTGATGTTGATGAACTTGCAGTTGTGCACAACATATGTGTGTGAAAGTAGTATGGCGGTTGAGAGAACACACAAGAAGCAATGGGTCATTTAGATTTTCTTATTATTAAAATAGTTTTAGTTTTATTATTGAAACTATCAAATGTTCAACTTATTATTATTTTTTTTTTCAAACGATATTATCTATACTAAAGGAGTGGGAGAGTATGCTAAGCTTCACAGTAGTTAGCGATAATGTGGTTCAAATACGCATGTAGTGAGAATCGAATTTAAGATCTTTTTTTAAAAAAATTATTTTAAATTTTTGGTCCGCGTGGCTTACCATCAACATAAGTGGGTCTCACTTATGCCATATTAGCAATTTTGACAGATATGTTGACGGACTTGGACGCTATGAATCAAAGTGAGACTAGATTTGAGTTTTACAAGGTTAAGTGACACAATTCAAACCTCATGGGACAAATTAGTGAGATTGACTTCTAATTTCAAGATGCATTTCCGTAAATAAGCCTAAAAGAAAATTGTTTATTTTGATCATATTTGAAAGCTGCCATATCAAAGTTTCAATCTTAGATTCGTCACAAGAAAAATAAAAGCCAACGCCGTTTGGCTAAAGTGACCTTTCGACCAAATTACAATTCGAGATCATATTTTCATACGTTTAATTATATAAGTCTATAAGTTCAAATTTGGCCGTCACCATTGAGATCCCAAAAAACACGTTTTCCATTTCCATGAACTTTATAAAGCTGAAGCAAATTTGAAAAAAACACATGCGGCTTTCTGTTGAACTGCAAATTAACCATTGATATATCACTAAGTAGCATTTTAGAATCCACCGTAACCATGGTCAATAAATACATCACAAGATAATAGACCAAACTCAATATTCGGCGACTTACAATATTGGATTAATTTCACCTTGTGGAGAACAAGTGCTTTTAGTTTTTAGTCTTCTAGAAATACAGTGAAACATAATTAAAATCATGGCTAGTTTTGAAATATTTTTAAAATGATTGAAAGCGTTTGTGGTGAAAATTGTTTTTGAAACCAACCTTTAGTAAAAATCAAAGTGGATCTTAAAAAACACTTGAAGCGGCACATATCCGGGGCTTCTTTCAAAAAGCAGTTAAAAGTGTTTTTGGAACCTAAAACCAATTTCACCAAAAGCGCTTTCAATCATTTTAAAACTACTTCCAAACGAGCCCTTAATTAGGATTATTTTAGTCTATAGTATAATATACAAAATTTCACTTATTTCTTGCATTTTATTTAGTTACTTTGCTCTATATATGTACTTATAAGTTGTGTCTCACTTTAGCTCATTTCTTTTAAGAAAGTGTTATATGGGTATTTGTCACATCTCGATCTAGACCCTCACCACAATCCGGGCTTGACTTCATCGTAGCACAATATTGTCCGTTTTGGGCCCCTACCACACCTTCACGGTTTCGTTTCTGGGAACTCACACGAGAACTTCCTAGTGGGTCACCCATCCTGGGATTGCTCTCGCACGCTACTCGCTTAACTTTGGAGTTCCGATGGAACCCGAAGTCAATGAGCTCCCAAAAGGCCCCGTGCTAGGTAGGGATGAGAATATACATATAAGGGTACAAGATCCACTCCCCTGGACGATGTGGGATGTTACAATTCACCCCCCTTAGGGGCCCGACGTCCTCATCGGCACACATCCGGCTATGTATTGGCTCTGATACCAAATTGTCACATCCTGACCCGGACCCCCACCACAACTCGGGCTCGACTCCACCGTAGCACGGTATTGTCTGCTTTGGGCCCCTACCACACCCTCACGGTTTTGTTTCTGGGAACTCATACGAGAACTTCCTAGTGGGTTACCCATCCTGGGATTGCTCTCGCGTGCTACTCGCTTAACTTCGGAGTTCCGATGGAACCCGAAGTCAGTGAGCTCCCAAAAGGCCTCATGCTAGGTAGGGATGAGAATATACATATAAGGCTTACAGAATCCACTCCCCTAGGAGATGGGGGATGTTACAGTATTGCTAGGGAGACCAAATTGTTTAAATCAAATTTGAAAGCTAAATGATGTTGTTGTAGATAATTGGATTATTAACTATGTATCGATTGACATGCTTGTTTCTTATTGGTGCACATCATTTGGTTTAAAATTTTGGTTTCCCTAATATTATCCCTACTAAATATATCCAATGACCCTAAGCCTCATTTGTAATCTTAGCTAAGGCAAAGGGTCGAGAAACTCAACGCCGTTATTCTTAGACAACTTGGAGTCCTTTTCGCACTATTATGGATACAAAAATAATGAAAAAAATTGGATTCAAATGTCTAACTATTCCTATTAGAATCGGCAATAAGATTGACAATGAATTTGAGCCATAGCACATGATTTCAGAAAATCATAGAATATTCCTGATCTAAATAAAGTAGGTTTTGAGAAGCCTTTTCTTTCTATTTTATTTAAGTGAAATAATTTCTCACAGAGAAAGTCCTTCCTAAATTTGATTTTAACTTTAGTTATCAAGTTATGAATTTCAAGTATTGATTGGTGAAATGTGTGACTTTTTGAGCCATACATATTCCAGTACGGTGGGCATCCAAAGGGCCAATTGCGGCAATGAAAGTAACTAGATAGAGTTTTATTTTATTTTATTTAATCACTTCTTGAAACTTAATCCTAGAAACTTAAATTTTGCCAATTATTGTTTACAAGACTACAACCCAACTAATATCTCACTTTGTCTCCAACCATTAAAATCCATAAATAAACCCATTGAAACTGTTTTTGTGGTACAAATAAGACCCGCTGCTTAACTACCATGAGGCTGAAAAATTACTAACAAGTAGAATTTTTATTCAAAATAGGAAAAAAAAAACACTATGAACAAAAAAAAATTAGTGACACGCTGAACAACAATCAGTTTCAGTTGGGCCACATAATTACAATTTTAATGAATTTGTTGACGGCCCTTAATGATAAAGGCATAGCGATTAGTGAGGCACAAATTAAATTTTAAAAAGTTAAGAAGTGACTCAAATTAAATTATAAGAGACAGTTAGTTAAGTAAGTTTTTGTGAGTGAAGCTGGAGTTAGCTTTAGTTTGACTGGGGTGACCGTGCCCAGGACATTCTCTCATCGACCAGTAAAAACCCTAAAGTTGAAAATGTCTAAGATGGAGTCGACATTGCTGTCACATTTTTGTGTAATAAACTGTGAAAATTGTGAATGGTCTACTTCATCTTCAAAAGAAAACTGAAAAAGAAAGAAAACAACACTGAGTCGGTCGTAACTCGTAACTGAGAAGGGAAAATAACACCCAATAGGAAATACTGCACTCCTGCTTATTCTTTCCTCTGTTGCATTATCGTTTGGTATGCAGACGGGACGAGACGGAACGGGATGGGACGAGACGGGACAGGACAGAACGGAACGGAGCAGGAGCAAAGATGCCCTCGGATGGAAACAAGGAGGAAGAAGAAGGAGACGGAGAGGTTATAATTTTGTGTTCTACGGATGTGGAACGAGTCGTTCCAAGGGGGTGAGGTGGAACGAAAATTCACCCAAAACTCGTCCCGTGGAACAGCTCGTTCCACCCGTTTTAGGCGCACCAAACATGGGACGAAACGTCTTGTCCCGTTTCGTTTCGTTCCGTCCCACGTACCAAACGGTAAGGAACACCCAACAAGGAGGTGACAAAAGTTCCTCAAAAGTTCTCTATCTCTCTCTCTCTCTCTCTCAAAAGCCTAACTTAGCTTACCCTAAAGAACACGAATCTCAAAAAGGAAAACAAAACCTAGTAACATAATATAATAATTTGATATGTATGCAATCACTGAAATATATTTTTATAATATAATAAGTTAAAAGAAGAATGGGAAGAGGGAAGGTGGAGTTGAAGAGGATCGAGAATAAGATAAATCGACAGGTAACATTTGCAAAAAGAAGGAATGGGCTGCTAAAGAAGGCGTACGAGCTCTCAGTTCTCTGTGATGCTGAGGTTGCTCTCATCGTCTTCTCCACCAGTGGAAAGCTCTATGAGTTCTGCAGCGGCCCTAGGTATGTACGCACCCTTTATATATATCTCTATTTTTTGATTATCTACAATATATATGAGAAATTTAGTCAGATCCTGTTAAAAGAAATTTTTGGAAGGGATGTATTATTGTTTGGATTTCCTGTTAGCCCCTGTTAACATTATTATATAGCCATGTTAAGAAGTATTCACTGCATCAAAGGCCAAAGATGAATTTCTTCAATATTGCAGACATTTTTGTTGTTGTTAGAGAGTTGCAGATCTAAACGGTTAAGGAGGAAGATGAGACTGGATCTATTGAAGATGAGACTGGATCTATTTTAACTTCACAAATTTATCTAAATATTTCATTTGAAGTTTATTTTTGTTTTCGTGTCTTTGCCACGTCTTAGTAGTAATCTTAATTAATTTTTACTTAGAAGTGTTAGATCCAAGAGCTTATAAAAAGTATAAAAATATTTGTTAAAATGTTTGTCCTTTATCCTATCCTATTTTTGTAGGAATTTTTGTGGGATTCTGTTCGTCTGTTCTTATTTGGAGTCCAGTAATTTTTAAGCACTTTTTAATACTAACAAAAATTTGCTACGTAATTAAATTTTAGGGGATATGGATGCATATTTGGGGAGGTAAAAGGGTGACTTATAATAGAGGAATTGTTTGCTTCTATTCATTTCATTGTCGAATTTGAGACGAGTTCATTTTTCATGAAATTTAACTTTAAGTCATACAATCATAGGGGAAGGCTTGCAAATTTGCAATATAAATATACGTTAGATGTGTTATCATATCTTTAAATCGATACTTTAGAAGATGCTAAACTAAACGTATAATAGGATTGATATAATCAATTCAAATTGTTTAACGGTCTATTTTATAGAATTGATGAGCGATTGGAGAGTTAGAAAATATAAACGTAGCCCGCTTTTTGGTTCAAGAAAACATGGCCCTTTAATAAGCATGTAAGCTGCAAGTGCTCAGAATCAAGGTTATAGTACTTAGCGGTAATCACCCTTATTCTAAAGTTGTATCTTAACTGGTGCAAGTCCATCAATAAATATACAAGGACGATACTTCGGTCCTCACCAGTCAGGATCCTTTATACTGACCATCCTAAGTGGAACAATCAAATAGTGACTCGTGTCTTATTTAAATTTAACTAAAATTGGTTGTCAAACATTCAATATTCTAGTATCCAAGCATCCTTCTTTCTCCATCACCAACCTTTGCCTACCTATGTCGTCGTCGGTGGTCGATATCTCACCCCCGTCTACTCCTCTCCTCCGTCGACCACGTCCACATCTCCTCCTCCGACCTCTCTTCTCCGTCAATCCCACCAACCTCTCTTCCTCCAACCTACCTCGTCAACCCCGCTCCCAATCCATCCTCTTCCTTTCCCGATGCGACCATGGCAACAAGGAGTGGGCATGTGCAGAGGTGCTTCTATGTCTTCCACAAAAAATAATATGAGGGATTTGAAAAGTGGGGGGTTGGGGTCCGAGAGGTTGGAGAGGGGATGTCGATAGGGTCAACATAGTAGAGGTTGGAGGAGAGGATGAGGCGGTCAGCTCTCCCATGGCATAGGTAAGGGATAATCACAAGTGAGAGTTGGTGTTTGATTATGAGGATTACAATAGTTTGGGAGAATATTAAATGAACAAGTGTTATAATTCTACTGCCCACATAATATGGTTAGCAAATTGGGCACTTCGCGATGAGTGTCCAAGTATTTACGATATATAAACAACATCAACAAAGTCTTATTGCATTAAGTGAGATCAGATGTATGAATTCTTGAACGTCATTGTGCTCGGTTTTACGCAAAGTCTTCCGTTAGCTCCAAGTACTCCATGTATTTTGTTAAAGTCTATTTTCAAGTCTTCCTAGGTCTTCCTCTACCCCTTTTGCCTGAGCCTTTATCTCATAATTGCATTTCTAATTGGAGCATTTGTAGGTCTTCGTTTCACATGTCGAAATCACCTTTGCCAATTTCTCTTATCGTATCTTCAATTGTGGTCACTCTTATTGTACCTCTGATATCCTCATTCTTAATCTTGTCATTTCTTGTTTGCTCTCATATCCAACGAAGCATTCTCATGTCTGCTACACTCATTTTTGCACATGTTGATGCTTGACTGCCCAACATTCTGTGTCGTAAAGCATTATTAACTTTATTACCATCCTATAAAAAAATTCTTTAGGTTTAGTAGCCTACAACAGTTGCACAACATACCTGGTGCACTCTTCCACTTCATCCATCTAGCTTGTATTCTATGGTTGAAATCTCCATCCAACTTTCCGTTCTTTTGCAAGATAAATCCAAGATAATGAAAGTGTTCACTCTTTGGTACTTCCTAATCTCCAATCCTCACCCCTATCTCATTTGGACCCCATTCCCACTAAACTTGCACTCCATTTACTTTGTCTTTGACTTACTTAATTTGACGAAGACATTTGGATTCCTACACTTCACACCAAAGGTTAAGCTTCACATTTACTCCCTAATGTGTTTCATCTATCAACACTTTATCATTTGCAAAAAGCATATACCAAAGGATGTCATATTGAATATATCCCATTAACTCAGCCATTACCAATGCAAAAACATAATAACATAAGGCTAAGTCATGGCAAATACTCAGACATATGTGATCATAAATTCATAAGCTGAACTACTGGTTGTGTGGAATCATAATTCTAAGATTGTCTTCAAAAGAGATGTCAAATTTTAAAATTGACAATCTATGCGGTATTTTGACATCTTCTAAAGTTTTTCTCTCCAACCCATATGTCAAATTTTAAACTAAATGATTTAAACCAATAAAAATCACAGTCAATCAACCACTTATAAATTTATAATAAATGTTTGAAACAATAAAAAATTAACAAAAAGCATTTAACAATTAATGACAAATTATTTGAAGCTGCTATCAAATTTGACAGCAATCCCCCCTGTTGCCAATCCATGTCATGTCATATAAGAATTGACATTTCGATTGAAAAACACTTATATTATCTCTTTTTACTATTATTGTGGATGTAGAGTCTTTGACATCTCATTTAGAGATGCTCTAAGACCTGAAGGCTATATTTAGACGAGGATTAGGAATTTAGGCTACATATAGTTAGAATTGCACTATAAAAAACTAGATTGTGGGATTTTAAATGAGTGGATACAATGCATTAAAAAGGGTCATTTGCAAATCCATTATTTTTGTCTTTGTAGTGATCATGTAAAAAATTCAAATACTTCGCAGTCCACATTTCCAGCTATATTTAGCCTAAATCCCTTGGTACTTGTAAATCCTTCACCAAAGCATAACTCAAATGAATAATTATATAGGTGTAGACGCACCTTGCACCAATAAATGCATTCCTACACATATCTCACCTTTTGCGAATAATCTATCTTCACCGTATAAATTTAATAATTGATACTGTTTAATTTCTTAAGCTCCATTTGAAGAACATCCATACATAAAATCATTTGAATTGGAAATCAGTTATGCATCCAAATGTATGAACAAATTGACAATGTGAGTACTAAACAACATATACATGGTAAACCGTTCATTTATTTGGTACATTTAGAGATTGTTTATGTGAGTGTGTGTGTGTGTGTGTAAGGGGCGGGGTCAAGGTTGGGGACAGATTTTTTGACACACTTTCTTAGGGTCACTTCATAATGTACTTCAACGATCTTACCGTCTATATTTTAGTTCGTCCTTCAAGGATTATCTATGTCAAAATCACCCAAATCTGAAATCATATGACCATTTGATTAAGTGGTAGTCATTTTAGTGTTTCTTTGTAGAACCGTATTTGTCCGTTTTTTCCATTACAAAGAATGTCTCTTAATGGTATTGGATTTGTCTATTTTTTTGCAATGATAATCTATCAATGATGAATTGAAATACAAATTACAGAATGAGAACCACAATAAAGTGTGCCAAATTGTGTCGTCCAATCCTAAAAATTGCAAAGGGTGGATCGTATTGGTGGATATGCCTTTTGACTCACTGTGTTTCGAGTTTAAATATTTTCCTATTATTTTTGTAGTTTATAGTAGTAATATCACTTGTGATTAAAAAATTTGGAACCGTATAATCAATTATATCTTGCTCCCAGATTTTGTGGCATGCTTTTTGGCTCTTACTTTACTGGCATTTGAATGAGTGCAAAATGCATGCGCTCTTTTCTCTTTTGAATTTGCATTCTGATCACTGTCCTACAATTGTTGCTTTGCTTTCATTACAGCATAGCGAAGACGCTTGAGAGGTATCAAAGATGCACTTATGGAGAACTGGGAGCAAGTCAATCTGCTGAGGACGAGCAGGTTACCGATAGTTTGTCATTTGTAATTAGCTTTAAGATGCATAACTTCAATTACCTGCATTACATAAGTTGGGTAAAGCAACCTATATTATCCGTTATTCTTAAATTCTCAATCTGTTGCTAGGAGAAAATTTTCAGTACATTTAGAACACTGCCACACGGTGTTACAATTATTCTCAATCTATTGTTAGGGACAAATTCATGGGGTTGGGTTAAGTTGTATGTTGGTAATGGAATTTCTTCCACAAAATTCTGCCCTACGGACTTTTGACATAAGCTGAACTTGTGCCATGCATGTTCACAAGCAGAGCAGATACCAAGAATACTTGAAGCTAAAAACGAAGGTAGAGGCCCTACAATGCACACAGAGGTATACGTATATCGATCATCTATATACATACACATACGAAAGGTTGTTCAATGATCGCATGAAAAATGCAAAGGTCGACACAATTGGAATATTGCTCATGAAAAATTTTACTTGGCATGTTTTTAGACATATTCTTGGGGAAGATTTGGTTCATTTAGGCATGAAGGAGCTTCAGCAGCTTGAGAATCAACTAGATATGTCGTTGAAGAAAATCAGGTCAACGAAGGTATTCATAATTTGTTCCATAAGCGTGAAAAAGATGGCGAGTTATTTAAACGAAATTTTAACAAAGAATCTCGATTCATTTGTTCGCAGACCCAATTTATGCATGTTCAGATTTCTGAGCTTCAAAGGAAAGTAAGTATTTTGCGAACAACACACACACACACACACACACACACACACACACAGAATATAAATGTATGTATGTAAGTTACCGAATCTTTCAAGAATTAACTGTGCAGGAAGAAATGCTACTGGAAGCAAACACTGGACTGAGAAGGAAGGTACGTAATAATAAATTCCTGCTCAGACCATTATTCATTTCTGTTTTCGATGCAATGGAAATCCATCATGTCGTATAATACATCTTAATTACTTATTCATTAAATGATTACAATATTTCAAGGTCAAATCAATTAGTCCTTATCATATAGGTTTCCTATCCTTAATTGTATAAACACTATCGGGCTTGTTTGGTGCTTAGGATTGAAATGGATTGGGTAACATAAAATTCAAGGGATATTAAAAGTAATTAAAGATGAATGATTTTTTATTCTAAGGGCCGGGGTTCAGAAGGGGATTAGATATGAATGACATATCTTTTCTAATCCTACCATTCGGGGAATTGAAATATAAAAGTTTTCTTCACGAGTCATATTCTATCTTCCAGTTGGACACTATCTTTTCATTCCTTCCTTCAAAGTGCCTTGAGTATAGTAAGTTATTCATTTCAATCCAATGCTAACAACAAACGATGGAGGCCTTCCTTTTAACAACCGTACATTGTCATCTAATTGTTTCTTCATAAGGATTCTTGAATCTTGTTAGTTATTCCATTTAATACGTTTTTCAGATAAATAATTTGGTCAATTTAATTGGGTCTAAATTTTCGTGTTTTGCAGTTGGAAGAAATTACTGCAGGCCCTCAACGATCATGGAATAGCAATCACCAGGCTGCTCAATTAGAAGGATTCCCTGAGCATTTGCAATCCACCAATGCATTGCAGATCGGGTACTATAACCATATATCTTATAGGGATTCTGTCAAGCGCATGAATTTTTCTGCAACGTTAATTAATGAATTAAGTTGCCTTAATTTTTTAAGCTGTCATCTAAAGTATCCATTAACTATTACTGCAACAGTACTCCAGTAGTAACAAATGACGAGGCGAATGTAGCAACGTCCTCAGCACAAAGTGGTACGGGATTCTTCCCCGGTTGGATGCTCTGAATTTCGAATCATGCATGGTAACCAATCAAAGAGTAGTGGTGACCACATGTGTTGTTTCACTTATTATTAATTCTTGTCCAAAAGAATAAGAACGTTAATAATTTGCTGCCTAGTATCTTTTAATGTTAAAGAAGGGTTCATTCATTCATGAGACTAATGCCCAAGAATTCATCGCGATTGTTGTGCCCTAAAATATTTCGTTTTGATTTTAACTTTACCAGTGAGTAGCATAAAACGCTTGTATGATGTTCGTGAGACAGATCACACAATTAAACACTTGCCCTAATTCATTAGAATTCATCAGGTATGAAATGCTTGTGTGATTTTTGTGAGACCGATCACGCAGTTGAACACTTACCCTAATTCATCAAGATCGTTGTGCCTTGGAAATTCCTTTGTATTACCAAATGAGCAAACGCATGGCTAGTAGCTACATCTACTCGTTGCCACGTGCCATGACTTCTTTGCTTATTCAATCTAAACTACATATTAATAAAAATCTAGTTGTCAACTAAAATTTTGGAAAATTATCATTCTAATCCTCTAATTAAAACTGATCAAAAATAAAAATTATGGGCAATTTAGTAATTACAAGAACACAAAGTTTGCTATTTTTTTTATGACGCATCACCCATATGTGGTTTTAACATCTCTAATATTAAAAAATAAAAAATAAAAAAAAACCTCTCTCCCCTCTATCCTCACTCCCACGTTCTCTCCATGTCTCTCACTCTCTTACTCTTTGATTCCATCTTAAAAACCAAAATAAAAAATATTCATACACACTTTGTGTGTGGACATGTGCTAATTATATATTACGTAAACTTGTCTACTACTATAAGATCATGGACACGGACATGACTAAATCTTCTTTTTAAAACTTATTTCCAAGTAATAAAAAAAATCTAAATTGGTATGACCTTATGTGGGGACGAAGATGAAGACGATGAAATGAAAGAGCATAGCTCACACTATTGGGGTGTCCAAGAGATGTAAAAGGTTGTGTAAAATTTGATGGAGAGACAGCTGCGAGCGTGGTAGGTTTCAGAAATTGAGGTGGACGACGACGAAGATATAAAAGCCATCCATATAGTTGGTGGACATGACATGGCCTTAAACGGCGGACCCTTTTCATTTTATAGGGGAATAATACTTGACTATTCAAAATATATAAGTATTAGTTTTATTCGAAATTGTTCGTTGCTGATTATAGTACTTCGTATTTCTGATCCAAACCGTTCATATTCTAAATCACTCAATGAAATCACCTTTGCAAAAAATCAATTAAAAATAAGGTCGTTTAGTCATCGAATTGTATAATGACAAATGAATGGAATTGGTAAAAACATTACAAGTGCTACAATACATTGACTAAACGACCTTATTTTTAATTCATGTTTTGCAAAGATGAGTTTATAGAGTGATTCAAAATATAAACGGTTCTGATCATAAGCATAAAGTTCTAGTCCTGCTAGATGCATTACGTAAGAAAATAAGATATGATAAATGCTAAAAACTAAGTGAGGCACCGTTAGAAAGAGACAACACATCTTAAAATCTGTTTCAGATTGCTAAACAAATAAACTTAAAACTTAATTGAAATTGCTTCTTTTTTTTTTTTTATTCGGTAAAACTCCAAAGTCAATTGTAAGATTGATTGATTTGGGTGTTTGGGTTGAGATTTGAATCAATTAATTAGTTGTTGATTTGAGTTTTGAATCAATTGATTGATTTGGGCTTTTGGGTAGGATCGAACTTCTTCCTTCTAGGAGGAAGACGACAAAAAGTGACACATGAATGCACAATCATTGTCCACGTAAGAGTTACGTTACGTTTTAGCGGAGTTACAAACTTTCAACCTAATAAAAGTATGAATCTGGGAGAAAAATATAACCTTAGTATGATACTTGGATGAAAAAAAAGAGAAATTTATTCATTTTTGGAAAACCTCGATGGCATAAGAGAAATTTATTGACATAAAAAAAAAAGTTATATATAGTCAGAGGGATATAAACCTTACTCCTCATAGAGCAAGAAAAACAAAATACAAGAAAAAAGGGGAGGGACATACACCTTACCTCTCTTGAATAAGAAAATACAAGAAAAAGAAGGGGAACATTGACCTTACCTCTCTTGAAAAATAAAATACAAGAAAAATAGTGGGTGGACATAGGCCCAACCCCCTATAAACATAAAAGGTAAGAATTTGCAAGACAAGTTGCAAAACGAAAAGGAAAGTCCAAAAAGATTAGGTAAAAAAGAAAATCACACATCAAGAAGGGGAGACAAACTTGTAGGCTGGCATGCCCAAGAAATTTGAGTGTAGAAGAGAAAAAATCTCTATAGAAGGAGCGGCATGTCAAGCAAGTGAAGACGAGATAAGCTATAAATTGGCTAATTTGTCAGCAACTGCATCCCTTTCTTGAAATGTATAAGAGCAACGGAATACCATGTTTTGCAATCAGAAAATACAATTTTTTCAATGTGTCTGGAGCGACCAAAGAGAGAGAAAGATCCAAAAGCAAAACAAGATATCACACTAGAAGAGTCACTTTTAAGCCATAAATTTTGCTAACCCCGTACGTGGGCCAACTCCACAGTAAGGATGATAGCATGAAGCTCCGCATAAAAGGAAGTACGATGCCCCAAGCTTAAGGAGAACTACCAAGAAAATAACCTGTAAATCTCGAAAAACCTCAGCAAAAGCTGCATGACCCAGGTAGCAAGGTCATCAGTACCAAGAAAATGGTGAAGGATGTCAAAGAAGAGGGACTATGGATGGAGCTTTACAAGATTCAGCCGAGATTGCAAGAGAGATTAAAAGTTGCTTACCCAAAATACCTCGTCCATGACCAGGGTGAAAACTCTAACCTGCCTAATCCAGACCGAAATGAATGGCAAAGGCGTGAGAAGGAATAAGGCTTACTTTCAAACTTCACTTTATTACGCATCTTCCAAATAGCCATTAGCAAGAAAAACCATGAAGTTAGCCAGACATTGCAAAGTTGTAGAGAAAATCGCTTTGACACAAAAACAAGCGAAAATCTGAGAAAGAACCCGTAAGCAGAAGAATAGTTCCAAATTGGGTAGCCAGCCAACACCAAGCCCATTGTGCAAAATCACAACTAAAAAATAAGTGTTCAATAGATTTAGAATTTTTGTAACATAATTAGCATATTAGAACCAGCGGAATGCCTTGTTGCTAAAGTTGATCCTCCGTTGGAAGCTTTTTGAAAGAATCTTTCAAACTAAAATAGAGTAGCGAGGTGGAATGAACAGACGCTGAATAATGGATGCCCAACTCTTAACAGAAAATCGATGACGAACAATTTCATAGCCATCAGAAAACAAAAAGACTCTAGATGTAAAAGCTTTCCAAATTAACATCTCCTTCCATCCTCTTCTCTCACATTCTCTTACTTTGTCTTTCTTTTGCTATAAAAAATTAATATAAGATATTTACATGGTTTAACCGTGACCGTTCAAGTAGGAAGGGAAGGAAAGGGAGAGAAAAAAAGAGAGAAGACAATCATCCTCCACTGAATAATACAAAGCGCAAAGAGATAGTGATATACAACTAAATATTGCTTTCTTGTCAAACTGATCATGAACACATTGTTGGAACGTGGGACACCGAAGAGCAACCAAAAAGATGTAACAAAAATTAACAAGCTTTCGACCTACCAGAAGAGAAATTTATTATTGTGACGGAAATACGAGTAGTATATTATATGTTTTTACATAAGTGGTGTGAAATTTTATTTTTTAAATTATTAACTTTTTAACATAGATATCTCATAATTTATATAATAACACGTAATGTAACACCTCATGTGCTGGTCATACTAACAAATCTCTCGTAGCAGAGACTAATGGGATCAAATCACGGTAATTTTTACCACACAAAAAGTGGCACTGTGCATACGTACGTCAGCTGGTTACTCGTCGAGAAAAAAAGTAACGGTAAAGCTGAAGGTCCGTACAATGCATACCTTAGACTCTTGAGTCCGGCAGGTAGCTGGTACCTAGTGAGCTACACCGGTATGTAAGAAAAAATCGAGGTTTCTTTTCCTGGCCCCGTTGGAAATAGAGAAAACGACTACGTAGTACACCTCAGCTAATCAGAAGTCGACAACACATCCCTTAAAACCCCACCGGTTTTCCCAAAACCACTTGTGTTCACAAAAACCGCTTAATCTATCATCATATCAAAAGTCTGTAGAGCTAGTTACAAGCACATACATTTTCTCAGGCACCTTCACATATTTGGCTATAAGAAGAAACTTTGCATAAATTAATATTCCCATTAAATTGTAACTATATTTCTTTCTTTTTTGTATATAAATCGACAGCCTACCAGTTCATTTTCTAGGTTGTCTTTCTTTTTCTGGGGGTTTCGGTTGTTTGGTTCTTTTTTGAGAAAGAAAATCAAAGAACGAGCAGTTGAAAGAGTGAGTGGTAACTGAGAGTCCATAAATATTTAATCATGGGGAGAGGTAGAGTTCAGCTGAAGCGCATAGAGAACAAGATCAACAGGCAGGTGACTTTTTCCAAAAGAAGCACTGGGCTGCTGAAGAAGGCTCATGAGATTTCTGTCTTGTGTGATGCTCAGGTTGCTTTGATTGTCTTCTCCAACAAGGGGAAGCTCTTTGAGTACGCCACAGATTCATGGTATACTATTTTCTTAATTAATTGTAACTCCTCATCTCAAATTTTATTTACTCAAACCTAGCTAAAATTTCTACCAAAGAAAAAACCTAACTTCTCTTTTCGAGAAACCTAGAAATTTGTATTTGTAAGAAAGTAAATGGATTTAGAAACGCCGCCTAAGAGATCGAGCTCAACCTAGCTAAAAAATTTCATATACCTTGCTTTGATAGAGCATCTCCAACAATACTAGCTAAATTTTTGTTACTGTAGCTAGCCAAATGACCCAATGTTAATTTGGTTAGCCATCACTCTCCCAACAATACTAGCTACTTTAGCTTAAGTTAAAATATTTTATTATTATTTTTTCCTAAACTTAACACTCCAATCCCTTTTTCTTCTCTTGAAGCCCACAAACAATGCGATTTTATAGTTTTTAATGTTTAACCAAAAATTAACTTTATCTCTTCTTCTAAATCTAGCTAGTTATTGTTTACCGAATTAAAATAGCTAGCCCGTTTTGTTCGGTTTTTCTATATTTTTTCAAAGTAACCAAAAAGCTTTATTTATTTAAGCTGTTGGAGATGCTGTTTTGTTTCCTCTTTTTGCATATTTTTGTTTTGTTTTCTTTCACTACAAATTTGTAATTAAGGTTGTACCATAAACATGTGATTTTATGTTTTCGTCAATGGTTAACCCTGAAATTTCAATCCCATAACCCTGAGTTGTACCATAAACATGTAATTAAGGTTGGAGATGCTGTTAACTATAATTTATTATAGATGAAGTAGCTAGAGTTGTTAATTTGTAATAATCTGATGCTGGTTAACTGAGTTTTGGTTTTCTGCAAGGTAATTAGAAGATCGATGAAAGCAGTATGAAATAATATTAAATTAGCTAGATGTACTTCTATTGACCAAAAAAGCTAGATGTACTTCTTTTGTGTTTTTTCTTTTGTTGGCCAAATTACTTAATGAGTGTTTAAAATTTAGAACTCAAAATTAATTAGAGTATCAAGGTCTTAATTAGTGGTTGCCTCTGACAAAAGAAGCATGTTGATCAGTACTTGTTTTATATATATATATAATATTTGGGAAAATTTGAAATAGGTCCAATTTTATAAACCACCTTTTGAAATAGGTCCAATTTTTAGTGACTTTTGATTTTTGAAATAGGTCTAATTTTTAGTTACTTTGGACCCATATCAAAAAACCCCTTTATATTTTTCCGTAATAAATTGAACCCAACAATTGTGATGAGACTAAACTTGCCGGCTTGATTACTAATTCTGAGAGCGATATGATATAATCATTACTAATTCTAATCCTTGTTAACTTAGTAATGAGTAAGCAGAACAATTTCTTTTGTCAGCAAAAGTAAAAACATCAAACAAGGAGTGGAAGCAGCAGCAAGTAGAATCCTAGCAGGATAATATTCCACTACCATATATGATATATAATACCCCTTAGAAAAGGGAAGGCGACAGCACAGACGAAGTACATAATACAGTTTGAATATTGTGTTTTTAACTAAAGAATATATGAAATGAAATGAAAGGAAGCCCAGAAAACATAAATCCTGGTGCATTAAATCTCAGATGTTTATTTAAATAATACAGTCTTCAAAAGGAGCTCAATTATTTGAAGTTAGGAGACCATTAAATAGCTTAACTTGTGCTATATGTAACAGTCTCTTTGTAAACAGATGTATATAATATATAGCTATATATTAACAGTCTCCTAGTTGATCATATTTACACACACACATTCAGATCTGTAGTAGTACTGGAACCTCTTAGAGGTGAAATGTGACTTGCTTGCTCGACAGTAAACCGCAAACAAGAATAAAAAGTGCAAGACTGTTGCAACTCCAAAGTTTTTATTGCCTGGCATTCATTATATAATAATCAACATTATTTCATGCGATGATGATCATGACTAATTTTCGTAATCATATGAATATACTCCCTTGGAAGTGTTTCAAAACTTCTATCATATTATTAATCAATCAATTCATTAAGATGGGGTTTTTGATAGAGACTTTTTCATATGTTTGATATTGCTGATCATGGATGTTGCAGCATGGAGCAAATCCTTGAACGCTATGAAAGATACTCTTACGCAGAAAGACAGCTAGTTGAACCAGATTTTGAGTCGCAGGTTTGCCATGACATCAAACTCCGAATACTAATTAACCTGTTACGCCTTATTTTGATTGAGTTATAATTACTCATACAATTTCTTGATGCGCAGGGTAACTGGACCTTTGAATATTCCAGACTAAAGGCTAAAGTTGAGGTTTTGCAAAGAAACCATAGGCACTATTTGGGAGAAGACCTGGATTCCTTGACTCTCAGGGAAATCCAAAGTTTGGAGCAACAGCTTGACACTGCTCATAAACAAATTCGATTAAGAAAAGTACATACTTATTATGCTTGCTAACGAGGATCGCTTTCTCTTAATGGTGCATTTGTGCTTACACTAGAATAATTTTGAGTTTGATGACACTAAAGTATTCTCTTAACTTCTTTCAGAATCAACTCATGCATGAATCCATCACTGAGCTTCAGAAAAAGGTTAGGGCACCTATAGCATGTTTTTTCCGTTGTAAATATGTTTAGACTCTGCGAGAGCAAGAGAAAGGGTACTGTGTAGCATATATTTTACGTGGCTCATTTAATTGTTTTTTATCTTTTTGTGTCGTGCAGGAAAAGGCGATACAGGAGCAAAATAACTTGCTAGCAAAGAAGGTAATAATATGCTTATACTATTTTATCACATAGTCAAATAGGGTTGTAGTCTAGGGTTTATGTTTGCCTTTAACTTGGGTGGTTTTTTATGTGATGATTCTTCTTTTCGGTTTTCTGTTTATCATATAAATTTTGGAAATAGATAAAGGAGAAGGAGAAGGCTGCAGCTCAGCCCGAGGTTCAAAACTGGGAGCAGCAGAACCATGACCTTGACCTGCTTCCACAGCCCCTTCCATGTCTTAACATTGGGTGATTATTCTTCCCACATAAAATTCTTAATTCTAGGGCCTGTTAATTTGTCTTGTTTTATTAGAGCAATTTCAATGGAAAAGATGCAGCTTTGAGATGTAAAAATCACATTTACATTTCATATAATTTTGGGAAATCTAGATGTGGTTGTTGCTCCAATGTGAAGATGTAAATTTCTCTTAGAGAAAAAAAAAAAAGAGCAGATGAAATTTACATCTTCAGGTCAAGATGCGTACTTAAATCCCTTCAAATGTATAATTGGAGAGCTTTCTGGCCAATAAGAGATGTATATGTGCTACACATCAAGAGATGCTCTTAGCATGTTAATATTGTTTTATAGAGAATCTGTTTGACCACACTGACAATAGTGATGAATCAGTTAAGAAGTTAATTAACTTGGTATCAACGACCCTAATTAACTTGTTTATATGCAATGCATAGTCTGATACGATATGATATGCAGGGGGACGCAGCAAGATGAATTCCTTCAAGTGAGGAGGAACCAGCTGGACCTTACTCTGGAACCATTTTATTCATGCCATCTCGGCTGCTTTGCTGCTTGATCAACAATCAATCGGTAGAAAAAGAAAGGAAGAATTAAAAGGAAAGAAAACAAAACTATATATATGTGTGCTATTTCTGTATTAAATTTCTGGTTTGTTCGTAAATTTTGGACCAACCCTAAACGTACTGCTTTTGTAGCAATCCATATTTTGGTACCATATGTAAGTTATTGAAAGGAAGATTATCAGACGATGGCAATGAGGAACTGAACTTTGAAACTGTCCTGTAATTCTATTTATATTTCCCAAGACCTGAGAAATATTGAGTAAATGTGTGAGCTAAACTCTATTTGACTGTATTTTTTCTCTATAATGTTAGTTTAATTATTAAATTAATTAGGATTTTGGTATCTATAACTGAGGTGACTTTGGAGGAATTTAGGATTTTTCTTTTTCATTTAGGGTTTACAGTTTAGTGCTTGATTAAGATACAACGTAAGTATGCACAAGAAACGAAAAAAATAAAAAAGAGATGCATGAGAAACAATAACAGATAGAATAAGTCACTGCTCAATTGGACAAATACTTTAAGCCGGAAAGTTATAGAATACTTGCAGCCTCACTCTTTCAAGAAGAAAGAATTGCAAAAAAGGAATCGAACAATTGAAATTAGTTCAAGGAGCGTATCAAAATACAAGAATCTAGCACACAACGGTGACCAGCCTTTTCGATTTGGTGACCAGAAAAAGCTCTACTTTTCTGTTGGTTTTGGTATCTCTTCACTGATCATTGCATGCCAAACAATTTGCGTTGAGTCTCAAGACGTTTCACTAAATAAAATCACCTAGAAAATCAATTTAATTAACAACGGTCAGATGCAACACAAAGTTTTCCGATTTGATTAAATTTAGTTGGAAGAAGTTACAAAATCCAAATATTTCAGTTATGTTTTGGCCAATAATTTTCAGGATGAACTTCACGTCATCAGTCATTGGCAAAGAGATTCTACCACTACACCAGCTGTGTACTAGCCTTGCCTTTAGTCACGTGATATTCGCAGAAACTTGTGTACAGCCGGTGCCAATGTTATGCAAGTTTTGCCTCATCAGCTAGAAAACAAATTGGAGTCTAAACTCAATTTGCACGTTAAGAGTAACCCTAATTCAGAAAGTGCCTCTCGGAAAACGTGATATTTGCTATATCCATATATACAGGTTAAAAAAGGCAAGGAAGAAATTGATTACCCGGCTGCAAATTGGGCAGGTTGGGCTTCTCTCCATCCATTCAAAAATACAAGAAAGGTGGTAATTGTGAGAACACTCCACTGTTATCTTTGGATTTTCAGTCGTGTATTCTGCAGTCGTTACAAGAAATAGAGGAACCCTCAGCATAAGATAATTATACCCTAAAGTCAGTTTATAAAAGAATAACACATATAATCCACTAATATTCTGGCATAAGGAAACAGACTTCGCTAAATTAATGATCACCTTCCAGGCATGTGGGACATTCTTCGCCACGTTCTAATAAATCATAGATATACATAAGCCCTGTGGCTTCTTTTCCAGATGATGACTTCTTTAAGGACTCATTAGGGTTCTGATATATTAACCCTTCATTTAGTCCCTCTTGTGGAGGGGGTTGGACAACTTGGACTTCAACAGTAGTAGTGCCAGATTGTGCAACCTGAGGTGCCCCATCGGGTATTGAAGTTGCGTCGGCAACCTCATTATATGAATTGACTAAATTACCTCTTCTCCAACTGCTGATTGATGCTCTATATTTCTCAATCTAAAAATAGATATCAGATGATCATCAGATTTCAATTTAATCGATTAATCGAGATAAGACCCATAGAAACACAAAAATATGAAGGTGTCAGATGAACTTAAGACCTATTGACCTTTGAACTTTTGATTATGTCATAAAACTAAAAGTTGCAAACATAATTAACGAATTTAGGAAAGTGATAATCAAAATCTGAAAAACATACTTTGTTGTACAAGTTTTGAGTGAAGCCAACATCACCATTACTGGCATTGTCACCGTTATTATCTTCTATAGGATCCTTTGACCGGAAGCAAGAACAAGCCGAACCCATGTCTCACACCTTCAGTTTTTTTACTCAGCTTAACCAGTCCCCAGCCTGCATTGACCATAACAAAAAAGAAAAAAAAAATGTCAAGATGATGAGTGATGATGATTGCAACAAAAATTACAAAATCAAACATTAAATATTTAAGAGGCATAAAAGTCGAAAAGCAACGCCATTGAAAGATTAAATTGCTCTTAAAAAATCACATAATTTATTTAAAAGAAATATAGTATTGATGAAGAGTTTAAAGACTATAAGGCAGTAGAGAGGCAATATACTTCAATGGCGAAAGTGCATCCTCCACCCTCACACTCCGCAATAAAAACTTTCCAGATAACCAAACAGAAAACAAGATAAAGAAGCGGCAAAAAGGGTTTTAAGAAATAATATTAAGGCACTGAATTTTGAGTCAACTGAATTTCTAAAGTCGTGTTTGTTTATAATTCTAATTCTAGTTCTGTAGTCTTTTTTTTTTTTAGCAAATTAGCGTCTTCTGCTTAATTACAACTTAAAAGGTCAAGATCCAAAACTTTGACCCAAAAAAAAAGTCACAGAGAATTCTCTCTCTTCTAAATCATTTTTTTTTATTACTAAACTCTCTTCTAAATCTTTTGCCCTTCTCTTCGTTTCTTTCCTCTCACACTTTCTTCTTTACCTTTTTTCTCCATAAAGAGTAAATTTAAAATGTTAATGTGATTTAATCGTAATCGTTCAAATAGATGAAAATTACAGAAAAAGAATTTCAAAGGAAGATAAACCTACTCAAATACGAAAGAGGTAATATTTCATGGGGCCTAATTCTTGTGGGCTATCTTCGCTGACACCGAATCTTCTTTTGCAAGTTTCCTTCCCTTTTATTCTGGTTTTAGTTCGGGCTGAACCCCAACTACTTTTGCGACCCTACTTTGAAGCCTGTTAATATATGCGCTGCTTGCCACCAACTGAGGAAAGCCCAAATGCACGTAGTAGGATGACATCTTCTCCAGTGTCCGAATCTCTAATGACGGGAAACTTTTGTGTGATTGTGACATTTTTATCACAAAATGTTACGTAGTATGATATGAGTGAACTTGTAATACTACTAATGGGTTATCCTCGCTGAAAATTTTAATCAATTAATGAAGTAACAAGTCAACCTTATTCGCTTAATTGCCTTTAGCTGCAACAACATTATATATCATGTTTGGCCACTTTCTTTTGATAAGACATGCAGAAATCCCTTTTTCTTTCACAAATCTACTGTTTCTCTTTTTTAAGATTGGAAGTCTCAATGGAGGTTGGCACGTCCTTGTAAAGTAGTTTAGCATCCTAATTAACGAAAGATTTAGCACGTTAACAAACAAATTTTGTTTCCAAGCACAACCTTTAACTTGTTTCATCATGTCTAAATTCGACATTCATTACGTACCCAGTATGATCTCGCTATAACTAATACTTCTGATTAATGTTGATTTAAATTGATTTTTTGTAGATAAATATCGTTACAGAATATTTAACAAAATAAACTGTTCGCAAGAAAAATTTGTACAATTCTAATTATAAAGTTTATGCGATATGCTAATAACAAATTAATGGAGAAAGTGGTGCACACCATGCATGGAATGGATGAAAGTATTTTCCGTCTAATAATATCATCCTGCCACTCGATTTACTTGAATTGCAGTTCAAGGAATCTACTGTGTTAGTTTTTGTGTGGTTTAATTTTCATTTTTGTATTCTTAATTGTGCTGGCATCCTCTTAGAGCAATTATTAATGTAAGATTGAAAATCCAGAAAAGCAAATTATAACTTTATAATGTAGAAAGGCTTTGAGTTGTGCATTCTATATTTGCATAAACAACTAGCGTGGCTCAAACGCAACCAATATCACTGTCAGAGAAATCAAAATGTACACATAAATCCAATAATTTTTCACGCATTAAAAAAAGGTTTATAAATCATTGAGCATAAAAGCTCAACTGCCATTCATGCTTTATCATAAAAAATTCACAAATTACAGTCGGATTTCTTTGAGGTTGGCACATATTTATTTGCTGCCGACTATAAATCACATGCATGTATAGAACTGTATGACTCACTAGCCTCTTGCCACACATGTATGTAAGTCTTGCAATATCTTACACGACCCATTAACACAATATGAAAATAATAGACTTTGGGTTCACATGCTAACGATTCGGGTCGTTATTGGATCATCCGTTAAGAACTCAATAACAAATTGAGTCGTTTTCTGGTCATCCGTTAAGAATCCAATAAGATATCGTTTGTCAAGACATTTGGCTTGAAATTTTTTTGCATGACCCATTAACCTGACACGAAATTATATGACTCTTTAACGAATCAGGTTGCGGGTCACCTGATAAACCGTTAAGATATTAGGTTTGACCTAATACGACTTGTTCAAATAACGAGTATGACACGAAAACGACAAACACGACTCATTTGCCAATCCTACGCGTACTTGTTTGACAATTGACTCTTTTTATTTTATTATTTGTTTTTCTATTTGATAATATATATTATTTATCTATTTTTAATTTTACTTATTATAGTTATTAATTTTTTATTAATATATTTTGACCACCCGAAGTAGGTTTTGTTTTTTTTTTTAAAAAAATTCTTAATGGAAGAAGGCAATTTGAATATTATGAAAACTTCATCCTTTTTGGCTTCTTCCTTTGTACACACACACACACACACACATGTATGAATCATGATGAATAACAGGTTTTACAATTTTCAGCTAACTACAGAAAAATTGCATCGTTTAATCATCTATATATTTAATAAATACATAATTCATTATTTGGCACCAAACCGTTGGTAGTTGAGTTAATGTATATATGTTTATTTGGATATGTGATCAATATATTGTTATTTTTGTCAAGTATTTTTGTTTTTGCTTTGAAAAATAATTTGATTATCCTAACATGCCAGATAACCTTGCATGGCCCTACAGCTTCAAGAGAAGCACGTTACTAGAAATAGCACCGCATAAAGGGAAAAAATAAAAGAAACAGAGCAAACATGATTAGACGGCAAAAATAAAGAAAACGAATAAAGCAAATGCAAAGCAGAAATAACTTAAACACCATGGGCCCCATGCCACATCTAGAAATTTGTTCAGCTTCAGTACTCCACTTTATATATAAGAATTACAGGCATCTCAAAGTCTATCGAGTTTCATATCAGGAAATGGGGAAAATAGGCACTAAATTGCCTAATTTCTGTCTAAACAGGATTAGGCCACACGTTAGGGTTCGGTCGCCAACGATACAGTCCAAGCCAGATGTTTCAGATGTCGCTAAAAAAAGTAGTGATGGAAAATTTGAGGATTCTAGGAATGTTGGAGAAGAAGAGAAAGTGAAAGCAGCTGCTGGTGGTGGTGGTGATGAAAACCCTAAAAAAGCTGCGTTGGTAATTGCTAGGAAAATCATGATTGTGGTTGATTCCAGCCTTGAAGCCAAAGGAGCTATCCAATGGGCTCTCTCTCACACTGTGCAGAGCCAGGATAAAATTGTGCTGCTTCATGTCACCAAATCTGCAAACTCAAAAAAAGGTTGGACATTTTATTTTGTCGGTTTTCATAGGGAATTAATGTTTTTTACGGACAAGTGTGACTATTTCGAAGAGTTGATAACAGTTCTTTTTTATGTAACTCTACTTTAATTTTCTGAGTGAAGTTATAGAAAACTGAATATATGACTTAGGACCGATTTGAGATTGATTTTGCGAGAAACACTTATTTTGAAAGAATTTTGATTTATGACTTATTTTGTTACAGCTGCAGGTGAGGAGACCAGCAAGGAGATAGCTCCATCTCCAAGAGCTTATGCACTTGTCCACTCTTTGAGGAACATGTGTCAGTTGAAGAGGCCAGAGGTAGAAATTGAGGTTGCAGTGGTGGTGGAAGGGAATAAGGAGAAGGGTCCAAAAATACTGGAAGAGGCAAAGAAACAAGAAGTGGGATTGCTTGTACTGGGGCAGAAAAAGAGGTCTACTACATGGCGTCTTCTGGTGATGTGGACCGGCAACCGGGTCAGCGGCGGCCGCGGCGGTGTGGTGGAGTACTGTATACAAAATGCCAGTTGCATGGCAGTTGCTGTGAGAAGGAAAAGCAGGAAGGTTGGAGGGTATTTGATTACTACAAAGCGCCAGAAAGACTTCTGGCTATTGGCCTAATTAAGTAATTAAGAGTGCAAGACAAGAGCATATATATATGATAGTCTAATCTCGCTGCATGAAAATTATGATTGTTTCTGCATCTGTTTGTAAATAAAAGGGTGGTTGTGAATGGAAAAAGTGCGACTGTAATTATTCAGGTCAATGGTCTATTATTTCTTTGGAGAGGCAATGGGGTCCCTCCCTTGACTCCTTTTATTGAGTGTCTTATCTCCAATGTATGTAAAGGCAAAAGAGAATCCTCTCCGGATCCTTTTTGTGAGAATTTTGGAAATTCTTAAATCATATTCGTTCATCGTATATCGAACGGATATGATTGGAAGATCTCTAGGATCCTCACAAAGAGGATCCGGAGAAGATCCTCATTCGTAAGGGCCTAGCTAACCTCACACCAAGCATCTTTGGGACAGATTCCCTTACTCAGGACGTGGTTCGGGACATGTTATATATAGATGAGGTAAAAGCCATATTAAAATGAACGTGGATATTGGAGGTGAAATTTCTCATTTTGCGTTAGCAATATTTATCAGAAATTTTGACAGAGTTAATCGAAAGAATGGTTCCCCTTCTGTCGGAGAAAGTTTTGGGTGCGGCACCCGGAATTTCTCCTTGTTCAGATAAAGCCTAACAGACGGTCATACTTAGAAAATGGAAAGGACATAAATTAAAGAAGCTAACTGCTAGGCCCTAGATCTTTTCTTTGAAGAGAAGCCACTCATTTCAGTCCCATGGCCTGAAATATATACAGCAGGTCCGTTCTAAGACAAGGGGCCCTTCATCTGCTGCGCCTTCCCAAAGCTTTGTCAGGGTTTAGGAAGGATTTCTATATCACGTAGTTTAGATATATAAATCCTAAAAATGGAATTCAACCATCAATTGATAGAATTCAACTATCAATCGACATATTGTGAGATTTATAAAATATGATCGAAAAAAACAGTCACCTATATCATGTAGTTTTTAGTAATACACAATCATCATGTGACTGCCACTAATCACTACTTAGAAGCTCTAAGTTTATTCTCACAAACAACAATTGTTTATGAAAAAAATTATTGTTACAATTTACAAAGACACATTGCTTTTAGTTACAAGGGCACAATTACTCGGATCATGAACCTCATCACTTACTAATCACAAAATAATAATTAATAAGTGAGTTGAAGATCAATTTAATTTAAAAATGTACATATTTTTTGACCTCGGTATTATAATTTAGTATCATAAATTGTTTAAAAATTTAAGGCCTACAATGATCAATTTGTAGTAACAATGACATATTGATTATATATCTAATATAATAACGACATAATGACAACAATAGTATAATGACGATATGACAAAAACTAATCATTTCTACAATTAAATCCCAAAAAACTGATTATTCCAAGTAATTATCCAAAAATTTGTAGTCTTGGACAAGATTCGACTCTAACAAGCAACCCACACCCGACTCAGATCCGATTTGTTCCCAACCCGGCCTGTCACTCTCTAGTCCCATCTTCCTTTCCAACAAACAAAACTTCCCGCAAAATCCTAAGCCCCGCCTTCTTCCTCGAATGCTTAAACCCTAAACCACCGGCATCACCTCCCTGCTCACACCAGTCTCCAATGGCGAAACACAAGGAGAAGCACCACCAGAAGTCCGTTTCGAAACCCAACCCCTTCGAGACCAAATCACCAAAACCCGGCAGAGCTGACGCCAATCACAACCATGAGACGGCGGCGACGGCGAAGAAGAAAAAGAATAAGTTAGGCCCGAACGCTGTCGCCATGAAGCACCAGGCCCCCCTAAAACCCAACCCGTTCGAGACCATTGGTCCCGTAGGAAATTCAACATTCTCGGCAAAAAGCGCAAAGGCGAAGAGCGCCGAGTTGGCCTCTCCCGCTCTCGCGCCATTGAAAAGGTACTGAATTGCGTCACTCCCTTTCTGAATTTACTTCAAATTTTGTAATTTTATTGATTTATTTATGTTTTGGTGGCTCAGAGGAAGAACACGCTGCTGAAGGCGTACGAGCAGAGCAATAAAGCTTCGGTCTTTGTCGATAAGCGAATTGGGGAGCATAATGACGAGCTCAATGAGTTCGATAAGGCCATTCGGCGTGCGCAGCGTGAGCATCAAGTAAGCTCATTTTCTGAATTTCTACCCATTGTTTGGGGTCAGCTTTGTTTTCTGTTTGGTTACCAGGAAAATATAGGGAAATAGTAAACAGTTGTAGTTTGTCGCACAAAGCTTACCTCATTAAAATGTACATATCTAACACATGATATCTAAATTTCCTTTCTTTTTGTCAAGCTTTCTACGCAACTATAAACTCTATTTCAGAACTATATTCAGTTTAATTTATGGAATCATGGGTAATTTATTATTATTAATGTGTTTTGTTTCTCATTTTATTTTCTTTTTTTTCTCTTCATTTTCATGAATAGTTAAAGACGAACAAGAAAAGCAAATATAACTTATCAGATGGAGAAGAAGATGACTTTGAATTTCAAAGTCTTGGTGCATTATCTGAAAGGGATGATTTTGAGGATGATGTGCTGCCTGATGATGACGACAATGGCACAGAAACCACTAAAACTAAGAGTATGTGTAGAGATACTTCTATCTGTGTTGTTTGTTTATCCAGTAGGGTTTCAGTTTTCATTTGTGCAAGTTAGATTTTGAATGCATCATTCAGGGTTCAGTTACCACTTACTATTTGAAATTTGGTTATTGACATGTCCATGGTTTTTAACTGTAATGTTTGGATAGAAGTTCATGTGGTTGATGGTTGAGTTGGACAATTCTGGCTTCTACTTAGTATCATTTTCTGGACTAGGCTTTATCACAAGTATCCGAAGGAACTCTTGCTCATATGGAGTAAAGGAAAGTAAAAACCCTCAAAACGATAGCAGATCTTTGATGCTAACCAAAGTTTTTTTAGTGATTTTATGTTGTTGTTGGAAACACGTGCATCTCCCCATGATTTGGTGATTGATTGTTAGGACTGTTCTAATAGCAGTAATGGTGCCTACTTTGTTCTCTGCAGAAGGGTTAGCCATTGACAGATCAAGTGGATGGTGATCTAATGGAAGGAGAGGAAAATGCGAGCCCTTCTGCTATCTGAATTTTGTTCTGTGATATTCAAATTCAAGATTGTTTTAGATATGCCCATCAGTAATATAAGTGTTTGTTAGATTTTAGGTATTGTACTTGTATTAGGATTTTAATTGACATTTCTTGATTGCTTCGCTGCTTGCCTCATTATATGACATTTAATAGTTAATTCCCCTTCCAATTTAGAAATTCATTGTAGTTTTAAAGGAATTCTGTTTCTTGTGTCTCCCACTATAGTCTATTCTTTTATCTCACTCTGTCTCCCCCCTTATAAATGATCCTAATTGGTTTCATTGTTTTCATACTACACAGACCTAAAAGCAAGAAGGAAGTAATGAAGGAGGTTATGGTAAAAGACAAATATTATACGGTGGGTTTCTAATCCTTTATAGCATTATTCTAATCCTTTATGGCATTAACTTGTTTGGTGATAATGGTTACATGCATTCCTTGATACTTGTTTTTCTTTATTTACGATTTCCTTTGTTTTTCCTTTGATCCATTCTAGGCTGAAACAGCAAAAGATAAGGAAGAACTAGAAGATTTTAGGCAAGAATTGGACAAATCCTTCACATCCATAGTGCCCTCTAAACTGTTACAAATTACTGAACCAGACAAGAACATTCCAAATGAGCATTCGAAGAAGGATGAGCTTTCTGAACAGGTATTTTCTTGAAAGTCCTTTATTGGTTTCTAACTTCTTACAGTTCTGTATTTTTTTCTTTAGTATACGAGTTTTTTTTATTCCTTGATATTTACAATTTCACAGGAAAAATCTCGTCTTATTTCAAAACTTTTGGCAACTTAGTCATGGTAAGCCGTGCTCAACCCTCTGACAGGACAAAGACACCTGAAGAGATAGCACAAGAGGAGAGAGAGCAGCTTGAGCATTTGGAGGTATCTTATTTTGTTACAATTTATGAGTGTTTTTGCATTTACGCATGTCATGTGCATGCTAATTTGATGTGCCAATGTACCTGTCTTTGCTTTATGTTGAGATTTTTATTGTTGCTAATAAGTTCAATGTGCTGGTGCCAATATATGTCCAAATTAAAAAGCACTGGTATATACATAATTGTAGTTCCTTCCTCATAATCAAGGAATAGTGCAAATTTTTGAAGTTATTTACAATATTAGCAGTCCATATTAGTAAATAGTGGTAGAATGTTGGCAAGTGCAGTTTATATGCGTTTGGAAACTAGATATATCCTTTGTTTGTTATAAATATATATGGTAACTGGTGTCATCTCTAATACAATTTGTTTAATTTGATTCTGGTGTGGTGCAAGTGGCATGATGTTTTGAGGATGTAACAAGAAAATGCATTATATTCAACTTTTTTGAATGTTAGGCTTTCCATTTCCTTTTGGGCATGCTTAATGGGAAGAAGTCATGAATGGGAATGATCCTGGTTACCTTCTTTGATGATTCCTTACTTGGTTAACGTGTTTTATTTATTTTTTAATTTTTAATTTTTCATATTCCTCGTGTGTTAGTATACACATGATATGTTGGGAATGATACCCATACCTTGGATGTCCATTTTTGATTAGTAAACGTGCCCTTTATTTAGTGGAACAAATAACTTTGAGAAATTGGATGTTGCATCTCATTTGTACTTTTTTAGTATGAATTGAACGCTCATTTGAGTTTGTTTCACAATTCAGGAAGAGAGACAGAAGAGGATGCTTGCCACTGATATCAATAGTGATGATGACAATGAAGATGCTGAGACATCATCTAACCATAATAAGCCAAGACCCATATCTGGAGATGATCTTGGCGACTCCTCTCTTGATGAAGAGCTGCGGATTAAAAAGGGTTGGGTTGATGAGATTCTAGAAAGAAAAGATGCTAGCGATTCTGAGAGTGAAAAAGGTGACGCTTCTGAGGATTCAGAAAGTCCTGAAGATGACAGTGAAGGATCTGATAAAGATATTAATCTGGGTGAAAATAATCTATTTATGAAGGACTGGGAACAAAGTGATGATGATAATCTTGGAACGGATTTGGATGAGGAGGAAGAAGAAGAAGATGGGTCTGAAGCACATGAAGAGGATGATGATGCTGACGAAGAAGAGGTGGAACCAATAAAGCTGAAAAAAATTGATGCCTCTGAAGCCAGTAAAAAAGAGGGCGATTCTTTAGATGCCAAGAAAATATCTCAGGACGGTAAACGATCTTCTACTCAGTCATACCTCCCATACCTAATTGAAGCTCCAAAAAGCTTTGAAGAATTAGGTGCATTGGTGTATTATCTTTCTAATGCCGACATTGTCTTGATTATCAATCGAATCCGGAAAAGCAATGCAATCAAGCTTGCAGCAGAAAACCGGAAAAAAATGCAAGTTTGAAACTGTTTGTTGCTTCTATGTTTTGCAAACGAGTATTAAAATTATTTGTCAAATGTGGAACAATTCTGTACTGTCATTTAATATTTGACTTGATCCAAGCAAAAAATCAGTGAAGATACACATCTTCGGTTTTCATTATATTTGCGAAGTACCCATGAGTGTTTCTGCCATTTTCCAGGTATTTTATGGTGTACTCCTGCAGTATTTTGCAAGCCGTTGAATATGGAGTTGTTAAATTTTCTGGTTAAGCCATTGATTGAGATGAGTATGGAGACTCCATACTTCGCTGCAATTTGTGCTCGTGAGAGAATTTTACAGGCGCGGACAGAATTTAGTGAAACTGTTAAGAACCCAGGTAATCCCTAATGGAATTTATAGTTTTTTGTTTATTTGGAAGCATAGTTACAAGCTTGCTCTTGCTAGGGTGCTGACTTCTCGTCATTGTTTTGTTTTTACAGAACAGAGTTGTTGGCCTTCTTCAAAGACATTATTTCTTCTGAGGCTTTGGTCCCTGATATTTCCATGCTCTGATTTTCGCCATGTGGTCATGACTCCAGCAACACTGTTGGTGTGTGAATATCTGGCGCGTTCTCCTATCATGTCTGGTCGTGATACTGCAGTTGGTTCTTTCTTGTGCGCCATGCTTCTCTGTGTATGTATTTGGTAGTTATATGAATTGGTCGATTTACTGTTCTGTCCAACAGTTTCAATTCCCAGTTCTTTCTTTTAAAATTAATGCATTCTGTAGATAACCAAACAATCTCGGAAGTTCTGTCCCGAAGCAGTCATGTTTCTCACAACATTGTTGATAGCAGCTAAAGACAGAAAGCCAATGCCAAGTCAAAATTCTCATGTATGACTGCCTTGTAATGTATTTTTTATATATTAGGCGGCACCTTATGGTTTCATTATCCTGGGAAGGAAATTAGTTTACAGTTATATGATGAAGTAACAATCCTCGTTTTGTTTTCTTGCAGTTTTGTCATCTTATGGAATTAAAAGCAATCAGGCCTCTTTTATGTATACATGAATCTATAGCTCAGGTTGATTCTCTGAATTTTCTCACAATAATGGACCTGCCAGAGGACTCCTCTTTTTTCAGCTCTGACGATTTCAGGTTAGGAAATTGTTACCGTACTCAATGATACATTGTGGAAGTGCCCACTCAATGCATGTTGTTTAGGGTTTATGCAGACTGGTTAGTTTTGCTGTTTATAAATGATCCTCAAAATTGGTCCAACTTGATTTTTGCCACCATCAGATTATTGCTTTTGTAATTTTAAGTTTGTTTATCAATACTGTAAAGTTTGCATATGGTATTCTGCCTTTAAAAGTTGAACTTTTAATTTACAGGGCTAGTGCTGGTGACGGTGATTGAAACTGTACGTGAGTTTGTCATCTTTTATGAAGGATTCAGTTCTTTTGCCGAAATCTTTTTGCCAATTTCAGTATTGTTGCTTGAAGTGGCGGAACAGGATAGTATGCCACAAGTATTAACAGACAAATTGAAAGATGTTGCTGAACTGATTAAGTCAAAAGCAGATAAACATCACATTCTGCGGCAACCACTTCAGATGCGGAAGCAAAAGCCAGTGGCTATCAAAATGCTCAATCCGAAATTTGAGGAGAAGTAATTTATCTTAACCACCCATCCCCAATTGTCTTAATGTTAATTGTGTTGGGTAGTGCTTGTACGTATTGCTGGATTCACCACTGATTGATATTTTGTTGTGCAGCTTTGTGAAGGGCAGAGACTATGATCCAGACCGGGAACGAGCCGAGCGAATAAAGATGAAGAAACTTTTGAAGCAAGAAGCTAAAGGGGCTATCCGTGAACTGCGTAAGGATAATTATTTCCTTTACGAGGTGAAGGCAAGGGATAAGGCGATGATGGAAGAAGAGAAAGCTGAGAAATATGGAAAAGTACGACTTTTCCTACAAGAGCAAGAACATGCTATGAAGTCCGGGCAATTAGGAAAAGGCAAAGGCAAGAAGAGAAGGCGATGAGTTTGGTTTTTATTGTTTCGGTTGCGTATTACCTTCTGATGACTTATGCCTTCGAGGTTAAGGTAATAAAGGCAACATTAGCAGCATTTCTGATATGTTCTTCGTTACGTTTTTTTGGGTAATAAATTACTCAAGGTTTAACAAAACAAAACAAAAGCAAAAGGCTTAATCACCATGTAATGTTAATCAACCCCAACTCCAAGTTTAACATTCAACATAGATCATAGGGGAAAATACAAGAAAACTAAACAAAACAAAAGCAAAACTCTCCACCTCTCCAAGACTCCAACAACTGTGGATTCATATTTAAGGTACTCTCTCAGTTCCAACTTTCAACTTGCTACTTGCGCAGGTCCCTGAAGTAAGCAGAAGGGTCACGCTCGAAATCACCCCCGAAGATTCGGTACCCTCTTTCGGGAGCCTTCATCGTGTTCCTTTGGCCGGAACCCGATCCAAACACTCCATATAGACCGTACGCAGCGAGGGCTAAAACTGCAACAGTTCCAGCCAAACCTGCCACAGTGTTCTCATTTCCCTCCTTACTCTCATTCGCTCCCATTTTTGGATATATGTATATAAGTTGAATCTGCAACATACAGATTGTTATATAGTGTATTATTTTGATTTACTAATGAATCCAGGAATTTCAAGAGTCGAGCAAAAGATTAATACATGCACCCGGAAACGGCCAGATTAATATTGATTGCATTGCACTCTGCGTTTGCTGGTTCATTTAAACTTCACTCTTCCAATTTCCGAGTATACGGGAACTCTCTGCATGTTCATTAAGGCTTTTAATTTGAATGGCATGTTATGAGAGAATTTTGGGTGTCACTGGAATACAGATTGGCACACCACGTGTCATAATACAAGTATAAGAAAAGATAAAAAAAAAAAACCTTCGCTTCACATATATTATGACATAGCTGTATTGGCTGTGTACCGGTAACTTGGAAAAATCTCTCCTCATCAAATGCACATGAAAAATTGGAACTTTTTATTTTAAATTTAACTCAGTTTCTCTCCAGAGCGCTATTCCATTAGGAGTTGCCAAGTCCCGGATTGGATCGTTTGGTTTGGATTGTAGCAAAGAAAAGGCAGTGATAGAGAAAGTTTAGAAAATTTGACAATACTGCATAGTCATTGGCGACAATTTCTCTTTGGATTGTAGTAAGTGAAGAAGCTTGGGACAAAAGTGTTATCTTGTTCATCGGTGTTAAATAACAACAGCAACTAAAACTTTACAAATATGGACTCCTTAAGAAAAAATCAGCCAAACTGATTCTACAATTCCTGCCTTGTCTAATCAGACTATCACCTTTGTTGGCTGCCTCCGACGTATCAATCCACTGCCCTCTCAGTTTTATCCTTGTATCCAAACTCATATATTTCTCTACAATAATTACTACGATAATTGAGATGAGTAGTAAGTCGAGAAAAATATTAATTCATCCAACGACATCAATTACACGAGTTGATAATGCAAAATTAGGTATAAACAGGATGACATGGTAGGAGAGATTTTTTAATGTACTTGGTACACTGCACCACGTGTCATATACAAGTAGATGGACACTTAAAAAAGCAAAAGCCTTCTCCTTATGTATATTATGACACGGGTGAACTGGTTGTGTTCAAGTAACTTAGAAAAATCTCTCCTCCTTCAATGCACATCAAATGTTGCAACTTTTTATTTTAAATTTAAACTCAATTTCTCTCCAAAACATTATACAAGTTAAAAGTCATATATGACTCTCTAGTCAAGTGCAAAGTCATAATGAATGCATTTGATGCAAGAAAAAAAAATGCTTCTGCTAGAAGTGTTTTTATTACAAATGAGTTGAAACTTTTTGTAAAAAAAATCCAAGTGCTTGTTATGCCAAATGTGGTTAGAAGTGACATTTTAGTAATCAAAAATCACTTTTAGCTCTTCGAAATCCTAAACGGGACTGAACTCTATGTTTGTGTTTAAGGACCATCATTTTATACACCCTCTAATAATCCCTACCTATTTGTCACACATTTTTGGATTGTAGCAAAGAAACGGCAGTGATAGAGAAAGTTTAGCAAATTTGATAACATTACAATGTCATCGGTCACAATATCTCTTTGGATTGTAGGAAGTATTCGGACGAGTAACAAGAAGCTTGGGACAAAACTGGCACCTTGTTCATCTGTGTTCACAATGAACAGCAACTAAAACCTTATAAATATGGACTTCTGGCGAAAACTCAGTAGGTTCATAGACATAGCCAAAGATATATTTAAGTGTAATATACAAAAATGACTACTTTGGGAAGGGTAGTGATCATTTCTGCAAGCTTTCTGTGTGTGTTCTTTGTCTTAGTTATCATCAAGATCCTTCACAGGCTATGGTGGACTCCGCATCGTATTCAGAAGCAGATGGCTTTGCAGGGGATCAAAGGCCCTCCTTACAGACTTATTCATGGAAACACCAAGGAAATATCCGACATGATCAAGGAAGCTATGAGCAAGCCAAAAACTTTATCACACGACATATTTCCCATAGTTCAACCTAACATGCACACTTGGACTCAGATATATGGTAACTAACGATCTCGTGTTAATTATGGTATATTAATCTTAATTTTTAGGTAAATTGTGGTCATTTTTTCAACAGGAAGGAATTATCTTCAATGGCAAGGCTCTCAGCCTCAGTTGGTCATAACGGAACTTGAGTTGTGCAGAGAGATACTGAATAACAAAGATAGAGCTTATCCGAAAAGTGAGCCCACCGACTTTTTAAGGAAACTGTTAGGAGATGGCCTTGTGACAACAGCTGAAGGTGAAAAATGGAAAAAAGTGCGAAAGCTCGGCACCCATGCGTTCCATGGAGAGAGCTTAAAAGTAAGTTTTTACAGCTACCGGTACTTTCTTTTTGCAAAGACTACTGAAGCCAAATTTGTCAACGGCATCGTGGTATTGTTTTTCTAGAGTATGTTCACGGAAATGGTAGCGAGTGCGGAGACGATGCTTGAAAGATGGAAAAGTTATGAAGGAAAAGAAATTGAGGTGTTTGAAGAGTTCAGGTTATTCACATCAGAAGTGATTTCTAGAACTGCATTTGGCAGCAGCTATGTAGAAGGACAAAACATTTTTGAGATGTTGACGAAGTTAACCCTCTTAATTTTCAAAAGTTTTTACACAATCAGGCTTCCCGGCATCAGGTAACCATTTTTTTTCTGTCCATTCCACTTTTCCGGACAAAATAAAAGATCTCAGTGCAAATACAAAACTTGAATTGACACAAACTTCCCTAGGAAACTTGTTTCTCGAGAAGGGACATGAAACAAAGTTGATTGTTTGCAGTCAACTATTCACAAGGAGTTTTTGGTAGATTATTTCTGTTCTCGCATTTAGTCTTTCCGTTTAATATTGCAGCCAGTTTTTCAAAAGCAGTGATGAGATTGAAGCAGAGAAACTTGAGAAAGGAATACATGCCTCCATAACAGAGATTATTAAGAAAAGAGAAAAAAAGTCAATGAGCGAAGGACAAGACAGCTTTGGGTGTGATTTTCTTGGATTGCTTTTGAAGGCTCACCATGATGCCAATGACAACCAGAGGATTTCGGTGGATGATTTGGTTGACGAGTGCAAGACGTTTTACTTTGCAGGACAAGAAACCACTAATACTTCGCTTGCTTGGACAATCTTTCTTCTCGCGCACCATACAGATTGGCAAGAGGAAGCAAGAAAGGAGGTGATGGAATTATTCGGCAAACAAACTCCAAATCCTGATGGCATTGCCAAACTGAAAAAGGTAAGAAAGACAACAACTCAGTTAATTGCTTGTTTAAATGTCAGAAATATGTTCTCAATTAAGATTCGATATCCTGATTTTATTATCTATTTTTCGGGTTCATGCAGATCAATATGATCTTCAACGAGTCTCTAAGGTTATATTCCCCTGTTGTTGGTTTTGTGAGGAAAGTTAAAAGGGAAGTTAAACTTGGAAAGCTCATTGTTCCTGCTAATTTTGAATTGTTTGTCCCAAATCTAGCACTTCACCGTGATCCTCAAATCTGGGGAGAAGACGCGCATCTTTTCAAACCGGAGAGATTCTCAGAAGGGGTTGCTAAAGCAACTAACAATAACGTTGGCGCTTTCATACCCTTTGGAATAGGACCTCGAAGTTGTTTGGGATTGAACTTTGCAAATACTGAAGTAAAGATTGTTCTGTCCATGATTCTACAACGCTACTCCTTCACACTGTCCCAAGGTTACGTGCACTTGCCCTATCCCTATGTGACGATTCACCCACAACTTGGAGTTCAGGTAATGCTACACCCACTTTGAACTGCGAAGGCCGGAATTGCTCATAAATCTTGCTCTCGGTAGTATCGAGCAGCTGGACGTTGATGCCTTTGGTCCTTTGGATGTGCTTGCTACCTTGTAAACAGTGCAATTGATAAACTGATTGTAGCGCTCAATTATCATTTGAACCTTTTCAAGCTGTTCCATTTCAGTTGGCAGCATTTTAAGATAATCCGTCGAAGATCTTTCGTTTGTTTGGTTTGGTAGAGAAGCCTAAACATTTCTCATTTCGACGGCCACGCGTACGAGTTGGGTTATACGGAGGGTAGTTTTGGATTATGGTTGGGTGTACATATATTTACAGTTTATTTTAAAAAGTTGTGTTCAAATATTAAGTTGCCTGAAATTATATCTAAAAAGAAAAACCATGTTTTAGTAAATGCAAGAAAGTAGACAACAACCAAGTAGGGTTGCCTGTTTGAATCTTAAAATGTTATTGCGCTCGATTTTACGTAAATCTTCCGTTAGTTTTAAATACTCCATATAAGTTGAATTTGTGACATACATATTATATATGCATTATTTTGATTCACTAATGAATTCAGGAATTTCAAGAGTCGGGCAAAAGAATAATACAAGCACCGGAAACTGCCAGATTAATATTGATTGCACTGCATTGTGCGTTTGTTTGTCATTCAAACTTGGCTTTTCCAATTTCCTAGTATACGGGGACTCTATGCATGCTCATTAAGGTTTTGAATTTGAATGACATATTAGAGCATCTCCACCAGTTGGTGGAAGGCAAGAGTATGCAAGTTGCCTTCTTGAATAGTATTTATCTTTGTGTAACACCACCCGTTTAAAAAGGGCAAGGGTAAGTAAATTTTATTATTAGTTTTGTATGCTTTGAAAATAAAATAATTGTTTAATTCTAATAAATTATTTCACATATAAAGCAAAAACATAGCATTGTAACAAACATAATTAATTGAAAAAAAAAAGCAAAAAACTCCCATAATCATATAACCAACTATGAATTTGAAACAATCTAAAAAATTCTAATTTTTAATTTTTTTTTCAAATTTTCTGATGTTATATATGACACACCCCGATTGAGATCAGGGCATGCTGGTCGTCACGTGGAAGTGACGTAACCATGTGCACAGTGCAGAAGCTAATAAAATAATAATAAAAGTACGAATAAATAAAAACTAGCTTTACACAAGGTAAGAACATACATGTGCAAGTGTAAGTGTGAAAAACAAAGTTCAGAGCTCGAAGACCTAATGCAATCCGGGAGAAATAACACTACAAAAACACACCCAAAGGTGATCCTACACTGGTGATACTCTATCAGATATGTCAAAGAAATCCTCTGGGGAGCCACCAAAAGTGCTAGCCAACTAGAACCTGGAGGGGCGCAAAACAGAAAGTGTGAGTGGGCAAAAACAAAGCTTTTCAAAAACCATTTCACAAACAAGTACTAACTCCTCGCCGTAAAACCTATATACTTCCCAGAAAAGTGGAATATACATACATATATATATATATATATATATATAAGTCATGCTCAGAAATATGCCATGCCAAAAGCCTTGAAATAAAATGCAAGTGCTCAGGTAATGTCAAATCAATGCCATGAATCTGTCAGCCGGAGTCACCTAACGTGACCTGTACGGCTGAATCTAGAGCTCAGATCTCCATCTCACTAACTGTACTTGCAGACGAGTCGGAACCACCTAGAGTGGTCTGTACGACAGGACTGGGTGTATAATAAGCACGCTCAAGTGCTACGATCAAGTGAAGGCTGGGCGAATAATCGCGGGTCACCTATGAGTCAGAACCACCTAAAGTGATTTGTACGACAGGACTGTGCACCTAACTTAGATCCAAGATGAGCGTGTGGTACGGGAGGTGAACATCACGCGAAGGACTGTGTCCAACTCTGGGTGGAAGCACTAACACCGGGGGTGCAGGTTATGAGCTCTCTATGCATCTCAAACCACTACTGAATATAAGCATAAACCATACTCACCTGGCACTTACCTGTGCGCCCGTAACACCAACATACATATATATAAAGGCTACTAACAATGCATAAACAAACGGCAAACATAATGCATGGCATACAAACGTATAAATGTTTCAATTCATTTTCTGGGAAAAGCATAAGTATATAGGTATATACGGAAAACCAAAAGCCCACTCACTGGTATGTAGAAGGGTCGTAACCCTTTTACCTCGAGTGACTGTGCTCGTCCTCGGGATAGGTCTCACCTATATGCGAAACAACTATAAAAACGTTAATTTTAAAGCACATAACCAACCTTATGAAATAACTTTTCATACAATACTCAAATGGGGTGTATGAATACACCAACGTGATCTACTCAACCTCAGGAACATCCCCATATTTTTAGAAAAAAATTTCGACGCCGCACGCGCCCCCACGTGTCGGCCAAGGCATGGCCACACGCGCCGGCCACGAGCAGGCACACTGACGGCGTCAGTTAACGCCGTCAGGAAGATTCCGTTAACTCTAACAGATTCCGTTAACGCCATTAGGAATATTCTGTCCAAACTGACGAAATATTCCGTCATCTTCTCAGGCGAAGCTTCGGCGCCATCGCCGGCGCCGGAAAATCGGGAAAATTTTAAAACCTTGTATCTCACTCGTTTGTTAACCAAATTTCACAAAATTGGTACCAAAATGAAGCTTACAACAAGAGGAACAAATCCATACCACTTTCAAGCACTAAAACACACAGAATCTCACCGGGAAAACACCACCAACTCCGGCCAACCTTGTAACTCACGATCCCGACATCCAAAACCTTCAAACGAACCACTCTGAGCCTCTTAAGGACCTCACCAAGCTTCCTACAAGCTTGAAATTCCCAAAAACACAAGAATTAACGTGTGCATGAACAGTGACCAAATCGGGGTATCCCGAGTTCGACGTGAAAACGAACGTATCCTTACCTGAAATGGATATAGTTGAACTCCTACGGACCTCACGAGCACGAATATGTAATTTGTTTCCTCGATCTGCGAAGGTTTGAATGGTTTTGGTTGTGTCTGTACATGTGGGGATAGAAATGGGAGAGAGAGAGGGAAATGGACAGGATACGGGACAGGGAAAGGGGTGAGGGGATGTGGGAAGGTGTGTGTGGTCCAGAACCAGCCAAACAAAACCCAAAACAACCACACAACGAAACCAACATGATAGGGGCAAAATCGTCATTTCACCCCTACGGTTCGAAAATCCGGAATGGGCTGTCACAATATATATATATATATATATATATATATTATAGTTTTTAATGTTGGATTAATCATGCCCATTGTTTTTCAAATTGATTTAAAATCAGAGGCACTAGATTGCGCTATGTGGCGCAACAGTAAGATTCTAAAATTTTTTTTACCGTTGGAAATCCAACGGTCTAGACACACTTACCGTTAGAAATCCACCGGTCCATATTCAGCCACATCATCTAGCCATTGGAGTGGGTTGGGATTTCTGCCATAGCAGGGCCTACAGCTGCAGGTTTTGTCTCTGACTCTCCTTTCTCGGTGAGTGTGTTCACGTGCTTGATTTAAAAAAAAAAAGTTTGTGATGACATCAACTTGCTCAAAGGCAGTAAGCCAGGCTTAAGATGGTCGGGCATTTGGCTGGCAGTGGTTGGCCCACCACTTGCCTTTGGTTTATTGGACTGCGGGAGAGGTTTTTTTGGGTAGTGGCAACATTGTTGCCTTTGCCTTTCCCTTCCACCAACTGGTGGCGATGCTTTTAGGAGATAATTTTCAATATATCTGGAGCATGAGTTAATGACACGCCTCGACCCCGATATTCCCCGAATATCAGGATAGGCACGTGCTGGCCGACACCCGAGAGTGATGAAAGCCATTTATTGAGTGTAAAAATTGAAAACAAAGGATAAATAAGGTTTATAAATATAAAAGAATAATGAATATGCAAATAAGGACCGTGTTCAGAGCACACCTCTAATCTAGAACACTAGAAGAAAATAATATAAAATTGAATGAAACAAAGGAGTGGGTCCTACACCGAGAGGACTCGAAGATGCTGATGCGGAAGTGCCTGGACGTCGGGATTGTATACCTCGATTCTAAGTCCTGAAGGGGGCGCAAAACAAACATGAGTGGACCAAGTGGATATATATGTAATAAAACAGTTATCAACATACTAACCCCCAGGTTTTATGAAAACACATATATAATGATAAACATAGGTTTTCCGAAACCTAGCATGTCGTGCAATATCTCAAATCATAATTTGTATATATATAATAAACACTAGTGAATGTCCGATAACTCTTCAGGCCCCATGCCGACTTCTCGTCTCTGAGCCGACAGTAAGAGGAAAATACACTTCAGGCCCCATGCCGGCTCTCCGTCTCTGAACAGACAGTCAGAGGAAAACACACTTCAGGCCCTATGCCAACACTAAACCGTCGCCCGGGACGGACCGGATCTATCCCTACGTCCCGTAGCGGAAATGACCACTAGGTAAGTACAAAACCAGTGAACATACATATATTGAAAATCAACTTCATAGTATAAAGTCATGCATCATCTATACTATAAAGAGGTGTTCTAAACATGTTCTAAATATCATATCGTCATCCATCAGATATTCTATAAGAACATGGGTTATAGGAAAAATAGTAATTCAAACTAGCCTCAGTAAGCATGTTATCTCGTAAAACGTTTCATAAAACATAATCATCAAATCATGCTTTTCATGTTTGCATTTATACTATCAAAACATGCATTTTTAGAAGGGGTCCACTCACAGTACTTCGCCGTCGAAAAGCCACGCCATCTAGCGAAGAAGGAAACGCCACAGATAATCGCCCCTAAGCACATAAATGGTACATTTAGTCAAACTATACTCAAACGATTGAATTGGGAAAACGGACATCAAAAACGGGTTCAGAACATCGAAATTAGCCTAGGAGGGGTCCCGCACGAAAACCCAAAAAGTCAACGATCAAAGTCAACGTTGATCGTTGACCGGTCAGAGTCAAAGTCAATGCTAACGGTTGATCGGGTCAACGGTCAGACCGGGTTCGGGTCCGGGTTCGGGTCAACAGCTCAAACGGGTCTGGGTTTGGATTCAGATTGGGTTAAAGGGTTTGGATTAGGGTTGGATCCGGGTTTGGGCCTAAAGGGTTTGGGTCTAATGGGTTTAGGGTTAACGGGCCGAAGACCCTAAAGGAAACGGCCCAAAGGCCATTAAATTAACAAAACAAAAATAAAATAAATAAAAAGGTTGGGTTGGGCTGCCCAGGGTTTTGGGCTTGGCAGGAAAGGCCCAAAGGCCTTGGGTTTGGGTGGTTCGCCGGATTCCAAGGAGGGAGAAGGCCGGATTTCGGCCGAGGAATTCCCAAGCTCCGATGGAGCTCAAAACTCAACCAAAACATGTCATTCAATATACCAAATTGAAGCCCCGAAGGTAAGGAATTGAAATATACCCTTGGTTCCCACCATCGTGGCTGGAGTTGGCCGGAAAACAGCCTGGAAGCCACGGGTGTCCGCCGGAAACTGGGTAAGATTCAAATGAGCAAAACTTCTTCAATACTCAATGAAATTGGGTGAAACAAAAAGGAAAGTTGTAGTATTCAGCGAGACGAAGAGATTGATACCTTGCACGCCTGCCAACTAGCTGTGGTTTGGCCGTAAATTGCCTCAAAAGGGGCGGTGCTCGCCGAAAAACTGGGAAATGTCTCCGAGGTGGTTTCTTCATGGTTTGACGTCCAAAACACAACCACGGGGTTAGAAAAGAGCTATAGGTGTGGGCATGGGTGTGTGTGTGTGTGTGTGGATGTGTTTTGCTCGGAGGGAGGGAGAGAGGTCGGGGGAAATGAGAGAAGAGAGAACTGAGAGAGAAGAAAGAGATGAGAGGCTCGGGGGGACAGAATCAGGGGGTGGGCCCCTTGGGCACACCATTTAAGACTCAAAAACAATTTTAAAAAGGAAAGTATCTCCCAAACTTAGTGAAAATACAAAAATACCCTTTTTCTTCCGTAAATTCCAGGACGGGTTGTTACAGTTAATACACTATGCATCATAATACAAGTATATGGACACTTAACAAAAAACAAACTTTCGTTCCACATATATTATTACACAGCTATACTGACCGTGTTTCGGTAACTTAAGAAAAATCTCTCCTCCAATGCACATGAAAAGTTGTAACTTTTTATTTTAAATTTAACTTAATTTCTCTTCAAAACATTATACAAGGCAAAGTCATATATTACTCTGTAGTCAAGTGCAAAGTCATGTTAAATAAATTTGATGTAAGCAAAAAAATAAAAATAAAAAAAATAAATGAGTTGAAACTTTTTGTAAAAAAATCCAAGTACTTTTTGTGCCTAATGTAGTTTAATGTGACATTTTAGACCATCTTCAAAGAGACACTGTGCCAAATAGGATAAAAGGACAACAATTTTTTTCCAACCGATGAGTTTTATCTGACTTGGATTTGACGCCTACCATCCTTGGTGTTTGTTTTGTCAGCATAGTCCAAAACGTCAAATCCCTTTCATTTGAATTATGGATAATGTTAGAGAGGTTAAATTTTCTCAACCATATGATGTAGTTGTTGATGATTGAATTATTACTTAAATGTTGATTAACATGTTTGTTTTTATCGGTGACACATCATTTAATTTACAAATTTAACTTAAAATTTTAGTTTCACTAGCATTATCCTTGAATTATCTAAAGAAATCCCTCTCACAATACACCAACCACATGAAGTACCCAAAACAATTTACACAATTTTGTACAATTTATATAACAGTAGTATCCACAATATATAATAAAAAATAATTTAGACTCATCCTCTGAAAAAAAGAAAATTTAGCGTCTAACTTCAAAGCTCTCAATTAAAATTTTACAACCTAAATTTAACATCATAATTAGAGATGCTCGTAGTTGTTAGAGCATATTTAAAGGAGATGTCAAAATTACCACATAGACATACAACAGTAAAAAGTGACAACAAATTCTCTTCAAACGAGCCTTCAGTTTCTTAGGTGGCGCTGAATTATTTGAAGACAAAGCCTTTTGCTGTCAAATTTGACAGCAGATGTTAAATTTATTAAAAGATATTTTAATAAATTAATATAATATATAATAAATGTTGTTATATTTTTGAAATATTTGATTGGTTGCTTTAATCATTGGACTCTACAAAAAGATAAAAAGTTTATTAAATGACATTATTATTTGACATATCAGGTAGAGCAAAATATTGTACAAAATGTCAAATTGCTATATAAACTATCAACTATCATTTTGATGTTTAAAATTTAACATTCTCTTTGAAGATGCTCTTAAAAATCTTAGACGGGACCGAACTCTATGATTGTGTTTAAGGACCATTATTTTATACACCCTCTACTAAACCCTACCAATTTGTCAACACATTATTGGGAGATTATTTTAATCATACACTGTCAAATGTAATGAGTAGCTTAGGAGTTGCCACATCCGGATTGGATGGTTTGGTCTTGATTGTAGCATAGAAAAGGCCGTGATAGAGAAAGTTTAGCAAATTTGGTAATCTTGCAATGTCATCGGTGCTAATTTTTCTTTTGGATTGTAGCAAGTATTCGGACCTTGGGACAAAACTGGCATCTCGTTCATCTGTGTTAACAATGAACAGCAACTAAAACCTTATAAATATGGACTTCTGGTGAAAACTCAGTAGGTTCATAGACACAGCCAAAGATATATAATAGCAGAATATACGAAAAATGTCTACTTTGGGAAGGGTAGTGATCATGTCTGCAAGCTTTCTGTGTGTGTTCTTTGTCCTAGTTCCCATCAAGATCCTTCACAAGCTATGGTGGACACCGCATCGCATTCAGAAGCAGATGGCTTTGCAGGGGATCAACGGCCCTCCTTACAGACTTATTCATGGAAACACCAAGGAAATATTCGACATGATCAAGGAAGTTATGAGCAAGCCGAAAATTTTATCACACGACATATTTTCCGTCGTTCAACCTCACATGCACTCTTGGACTCGGACATATGGTAACTAACGATCTCTGATCATGTTAACTATGGTCTGTTAGTTTTAAATTTAAGGTAAATTTTGGTCATCTTTATCGACAGGAAAGAATTATCTTCAATGGCAAGGCTCTCAGCCTCAGTTGGTCATAACGGAACTTGAGTTGTGCAGAGAGATACTGAATAACAAAGATAGAGCTTATCCGAAAAGTGAGCCCACCGACTTTTTAAGGAAACTGTTAGGAGATGGCCTTTTAACAACAGCTGAAGGTGAAAAATGGAAAAAAAATGCGGAAGCTCGGCACCCATGCGTTCCACGGAGAGAGCTTAAAAGTAAGTTTTTACAGCTCCCGGTACTTACTCTTCTTCCAAAGACTACTGAAGCTAAATTTGTTAATAGCATCATGGTATTGTTTTTCTAGAGTATGTTTACGGAAATGGTAGCGAGTGCGCAGACAATGCTTGAAAGGTGGAAAAGTTATGAAGGAAAAGAAATTGAGGTGTTTGAAGAGTTCAGGTTATTCACATCAGAAGTGATTTCTAGAACTGCATTTGGCAGCAGCTATATAGAAGGACAAAACATTTTTGAGATGTTGAAGAAGTTAACCCTCTTATTTTTCAAAAGTTATTACACAATCAGGCTTCCCGGCATCAGGTAACCATTTTTTTGGTTTAACAAAATCTTGAATGGGAACTTATTGATAAACCAAAAGTTATCGGTGCATGTATAAAACTTGAATTGACCACAAACTTGCTTAGGCAACTTGTTTCCCAAGAAGGGGACATGAAACAAATTTGATTGTTTGCAGTCAACTAGTCACAACAAGATTGTGGAAGATTACTTCTGTACTTGCATTTAGTCTTTTGGTTTAATATTGCAGCAAGTTTTTCAAAAGCAGTGATGAGATTGAAGCAGAGAAACTTGAGAAAGGAATACATGCCTCCATAACAGAGATTCTTAAGAAAAGAGAAAAAAAGTCAATGACCAAAGGACGAGACAGCTTTGGGAGTGATTTTCTTGGATTGCTTTTGAAGGCTCACCATGATGCCAATGACAACCAGAGAATTTCAGTGGATGATATGGTTGACGAGTGCAAGTCGTTTTACTTTGCAGGACAAGAAACCACTGATACTTTGCTTGCTTGGACAATCTTTCTTCTCGCGCACCATACAGATTGGCAAGAGGAAGCAAGAAAGGAGGTCATGGACTTATTCGGCAAACAAACTCCAAATCCTGACGGCATTGCCAATCTGAAAACGGTAAGAAAGTCAGCAATTCAGTCAATTGCTTGTTAAAATGTCAGAACTATGTTCTCAATTAAGATTGGATATCCTGATCTGTTATCTATTTTTCGGGTTCATGCAGATGAGTATGATCCTCAGCGAGTCTCTAAGGTTATATTCCCCTGTTGTTGGTTTTGTGGGGACGTTAAAAGGGAAGTTAAACTTGGAAAGGTTATTGTTCCTGCTAATCGTGAGTTGTTTGTCCCAAATCTAGCACTTCACCGTGATCCTCAGATCTGGGGAGAAGACGCACTTCTTTTCAAACCGGAGAGATTCTCAGAAGGGGTTGCTAAAGCAACTAACAATAACGTAGGTGCTTTCATACCCTTTGGAATAGGACCTCGAAGTTGTGTCGGATTGAACTTTGCAAACACTGAAGCAAAGATTGTTTTGTCCATGATTCTACAACGATACTCCTTCACACTGTCCCCAGGTTACGTGCACTTGCCTGTTCAATATGTGACGATTCACCCAAAACTTGGAGTTCAGGTAATGCTACACCCACTTTGAACTGCGAAGGCCGGAATTGCTCATAAATCTTGCACTCCGTAGTGTCGAGTAGCTGGACATTGATGCCTTTGGATGGAACCTACCTTATAAACAGTGCAATGGATAAACTGATTGTAGCGCTCAGTTATCATTTGAACCTTTTCAAGCTGTTCCATTTCAGTTGGCAGCACTTTATAAGATAATCTGTCGAAGATCCTCCGTCTAGTTTGGTTTGTTAGAGAAGTCTAAATATTTCTCATCGCAACGGTCACACGTATAGAAAATAAATATATAATTAATGATTTTATTCATTGCACAAAGGCTTTTATTTATACAAGTATATTTTTGGTGTATAAGTAAGAACCGTATATAGGAAATACAACCAAAATCAAATTATAATATTCATTCTTGATTCTTAGGAGATACAATTGACTTTGACAAGACTCCTCTAACATCCTCTTGCAAATGGTTGAGAGGAGACAAGTTTGGACTGGAGTAGAAGAAACCGCGGCTTAGAAAGACCTTTGGTCAGTACATCCGTAGGTTGATCTAAGGATAAAATAAATTGTACTTTATGTGTACCAAATGTAACACATTCATGAACAAAATGGTAATCCAACTCATTATGCTTCGTGCGAGCATGAAAAACTGGATTGGCTTCCATGTAGGTAGTACTGAGATTGTCACCAAAAAGATAAATGGGAGTAGAGACCACCAACAAGTAGGAGACCCAAAGAGATTCAGCTCAGGTGTGAGCAAGAGCACGATACTTAGACTCTGCACTAGAACATGTGACAGTAGGCTGCTTTGTAGACCTCCAGAAGATATGATTGGGACCAAGAAAAAGAAGATAGCATGACGTTGACTGATGTGTCTCGGGACAACCAGACCAATCGACACCAGATTAACCATGAAGAATAAGTGGACCACAATGAGGCCAAAACACCAAGCCCAAGTCTAACGAACCTTTAATGTAGTAAAGAACACGTTTGGCAGCAATTAAATGAATCATAGTAGGACGAGCCATAAACTGAGTAATATGATTGACCATAAACGCAGTATCAGGATGAGTCAAAGTGAGATACTGTAAGGCTCCAAGAAGGTGATGAAACTCAGTGGGATCAGAAAAAGGAGTAGCATCCTGATTAGAAAGTTGTGACCTAGAGGAAAAAGGTGTAGTAGCTGACTTGCAGTCAAGCATGTTGGTGCGTTTTAGAAGATCAAGAGCATACTTGGTTTGCGTTAGTTGAACTCCGGAGGAAGCATGTTGTACCTCAATACCAATGAAGTAATGGAGAGGACCAAGATCCTTAAGCCCAAATTCAGAATTTAAAATGGGGATAAACAACTGAATGGCGAAAGATTGCCGATAAGGACTATGTCATCCACATATAGCAACAAAACATAACACAGGGCCCTGAAGAAAGAATAAATAAGGAAGGGTCTGCCTGGCTTTGCTGAAATCCATGGCACCATAGAAAGGAACTCAACCGTGAAACCAAGCTCGAGGCGCCTGTTTGAGACCATAGATAGCCTTATGAAGTTACAAAAATGCAAAAGAAAAGAGGGATTAGTGAAACCTAGGGGTTGAGACATGTAGACATCTTTGCACAAGAACCCACATGTAAGAAGGTATTTTTTAACATCAAGTTGAAGAAGAGACCACCCTTGAGAAACAATAAGACTTAGTACCAAACGAGTAGTAGTGGGTTTAACCATTAGACTTAGTCTAATTACAGTCAAAATTATATTGCTGATAATAGACTTTAGCAATTAATCGGGCCTTATAACACTCAATAGTGCCATTGGCATGTCGCTTAATCTTGAAGATCCACTTACAACCAACCGGGTTTTGGGACAGATGAGGAGGGGCCAGATACTAGTTATGATTCTTTAACAGCGCATTAAACTTATTAGTCATCAATCAACGCTACCCACTCTTCAGGAGAACGAACAGCCTAGGTGTAGCTGGTAGGTTCCATAGGAGAAAAAGAAACCATGGCAATAAGAATTGAAGGAAGAGGATAGCGGACAGTACCATCGGAGCATTCTTTAGGACACTGGATACTTGACTTTGCATGGGTAACCATGTGATGGCGATTGGTAGCAAATGCAGACTTGAGCAGAGGAGCTACAGTGGAGGACTAAGGCATGTGATATGTGACATATATAAATATATACATATACATATACATGCACAAATATATAAATACTAGCCTTCACGCACGTGCTATGTGGCGCTACACGCAACTTGCACATTTTAAATATGTTTATATGCATGAATTGCTTTAATAATTTTTTATTTCATTATTTTCCTTTTTTGTGAGTCAAATTAGAACATAAAAGAAACGCGATCATCATCACTATCTAATGTAAACAAAATGAAAAGCAAAACGTTAAATAGGAAAATGCTGAAATTTCTTTTTTAGATTTCATCATTTTGAATTTCCTTGATCTAAAACTCTATCACTCAAATGCATTGTTAGAGGTCTGAGAGAAGTATTTTTACTTTTAACAATGATAAACACTTTATTGCAACATTTGAAAGGACCACAACGTACACAAATGAAGATTTTTTGTGTAACTCTTGTCTACTATCTACTCAAAATACCCATTTCCGCAAAGTGAAAAAAATGATTTCTATAAATTAGGATTTAAAGTAAAATTTAGAATTTGATGCATGGCCCTCATTTTTTATTGTATTGTCCTTTCATTTCCTTTTGACACCATCACACAACTTTCATGATTTTGCTTATTTTTTTATTATATTTTCCTTTTCCCTTCACGTGGACACCAACAACTTTCACTCATCATTTTATTTATTTTTTATTCTTTTCTTTCTTCCCACTTTCTCCAAGTATATATATAAAAGAAAAAAAAAATTAAAAAACACTGCTTATATGAAGAAATTACCCCTACATTATTTTATGCATTATTTTGAAAGAGTTTGTGAATTTTTTTTGTTTGGGAGGTATTTTTGTCCCATTCTTTTTTTTTGTATGTATGTATATATATATATATATATTATAGAATAATCAAGAGAAAAATATATTTAAAAACATTTTTACATTTCTTAGTAGCCTTTAGATTATATAACGCTCAACGGTCTAGATTAAGTTAGGATCAAAATAGGAATAATCCATAAATCAACAAATAAGTATACGAACCGTCAGATGGTGTGAATTCAAGTATTGACTAACAACGCTCCTGAAATTAGTTCCATTGGAGAAGGCTACCCCATCAAGAATTACTTCCTTCTGTAGTACTAATAATCGCAACAGAAATTATTCTAGTAAAAAATCAATAAACATAAATCCAAGCGTCTTTCTTTGTCCCCGCGCAGTAGATCTAGTCTTTAACTATACTAGTTCTATAATTTTTGATTGCCATATGTTATATGCCCTTATCTTGCATCAAAGAAACAGATGCTCTATCCGGTATACATAGCCGGTGCTGTTCTCATGTACAAAAACACTTCGCAATGATTGAGTAAGCTTAGCTGTAAACTAAATTATAAAAAAGCAAATTAGGTGGCCTGACTTCCTAACTATGAAAAAACAAATCAATAATGCGTCGAATATCTTTCCCTTTGTTTGATTCGGTTTGGTTTGGTAGAGAAGTCTAAATATTTCTCATTGCAATGGTCACACGTACACGTTGGGGGTGGGTGTGAGGTAGGTTTACTTACAAAATTTCATATATATATATGGTATAAATTAGATTGGGTTATAAGGAGGGTAGGTTTGGAATATGGTTGGGTGTACATATATTTACAGATGAACTAGTATAAGGCCCTCCTTACAGACTTACTCATGGAAACACGAAGGAAGTATTCGACGTGATCAAGGAAACTATGAGCAAGCCAAAAAATTTATCACACGACATATTTTCCATAGCTATTAAGTGATTTTCACGTTCTTTTTAGATCTATATATACCCATTTTTATTTCTGGTAGTCGATTAAATAAATTAAATGAAAACAACATATATGATTAAATAAGAATATAAGAGAAGCTAATAATGACATGGGTTTATCATTTTTCATATTAAACCCTTATCCATCCAAGATAGCTAATCATACAGAGAGGGTGTACAGAATTTGTTGTGGCCAGCTGCAGATATAAGAAGACTCGAGATGAAGTCCATAACGTTGGATTAAACCATCATTTCCTTCAAATTACCTTCCATAGTGTGGTGATAACGAAAGTTTTCGAATTTAATAATATGGCTACGACTTTAATTAAAAGACGCCAAGGACCCACTAATTTGCGACCAGCAAGTTTTCCACAATAATGCAAAGTGATCTAGAAGGTTCAAAAGTGGGATTAAGTTAATTAATCTGTGTTAACAGTACAGATTAAAGAGCAAGAATACTTTACAAACTATGGTCTGCTGATTGAAAACTCAGTTAACAGAGATGATGAGTGCTTTGGGAGGACAATTAGTCATTCTTCCAAGCTTTCTGTGTGTGTTCCTTGTCTTACTCCTCATCAAGATCTTTCATAAGCTATGGTGGACTCCGACTCGATTACAGAAGCTGATGGCTTTGCAGGGGATCACAGGCCCTCCTTACAGACTTATCCATGGAAACACGAAAGAAATCACCGACATGATCAAGGAAGCAATGAGCAGGCCGAAAAATTTATCACACGACGTATTTTCTGTAGTTCAACCTCACATTCACTCTTGGACTCAGATATACGGTAACAAACGATCTCGATTAGTTAACTACTTTTTTAAATCGTAGTTTCGATCAAGATAAATTTGGTCATCTTTAGCATGCTAATTTACAGGTAAGAATTATCTTCAATGGCATGGCTCTAAGGCTCAGTTGATCGTTACGGACCCTGAATTGTGCAAAGAGATATTGAACAACAAAGATAGAGCTTATCCGAAAATAGAGATCCCTTACTTTGAGAAGAAGCTATTCGGAGATGGCCTTCTGACAACAACTAAAGCTGAAAAATGGGCGAAATTGCGAAAGCTGGCTACCCATGCTTTCCATGGAGAGAGCTTAAAAGTAAGTTTTTACAGTTACAGCTGCTTTCTGTTAGCTATCCTACATCGGTCGGGGAAGTAAAAAATTAATGACTTTAAATAGGATTATCTTACTTTAACTAATATCGACATTTTTTGTGATAAAACTACATACCTGAAGGATTTGGTAGTTGATAATTATCAAGTTAGGGCAAGTATAGATATCATTAGAATGGGACCCCCGGGGCCCGTCGATCTAAGAATTCCAACATGGTATCAGAGCTCTTGTTACAGACCCGTGCAAGCCAAAAGGTTTGTCACAAGGAAGTGTGGGCTTGGAAACAAACCTTGACTCTTAACATAGAGTCAGCCTCTTGAGTTCTTAAGAAGCACTTCTTGGAAAGATTGAAAACAAGTCTAGATTCCATCGGAGTCAACCTCTGAGTTTCAATTGTCGTTGTGTGGATCTCTATCTGTGAACCACTAAATGGGGTTCCACATGAGGTGGCATGTTGGCTATCCCACATCGGCAGGGAAGTAAAAAATAATGACTTTAAATAGGATTACCCCACTGTAAGTAATACCAATGCTTTTGTGATAAAATCTCACATCTAACGGATGAGGCAAGTAATAAGTACCAAATTGGGGATAATATTGATGTCGTTAGAGTAGGCTTCCGGGCCTGTCGATCTAATTCCAATACTTTCATGCAAGTTGTAGGTAAATCTGCTGACAGAATGATTGTGTTGTTTTACTAGAGTATGACTCCAGCAATGGTAGCTAGTACTGAGACAATGATGGAGAAGTGGAAAAGTTATGAAGGAAAAGAGATTGAGGTGTTTCAAGAGTTTAGGCTGTTCAGTTCGGAAGTGATCTCCAGAACAGCATTCGGCAGCAATTATATCGAAGGAAAGAACATTTTCGAGATGCTGGCGAAGTTAGGCGTCTTAGTGTTCAAAAATTCTCTCACAATCAGGGTTCCCGTAATCAGGTAACTTACTGTAAAAGAAAAAAAAAAAAAAATTCTGATTACAAGAAGAGATCTCGGTGCATATTCGAAATTCGAATTGAGCACAAACTCACATATCCCACTTGTTTATCGAGAAAGGTTGTGAAACATGCTCAATTTGATTTCACTATGTATCTGACTCATTCGGCTTGTTATGCATAGAAGCACTTCCCTATCATGATATTTTTTTACCCATCTGTTGGCGCAGCAGTGGAGTTATGGACTATTACTTCTTTTCCTTAGAGCATCTTTAAAAAAAATGTCGAAATATCTTAACAAGCAATAACGGTTAAAAAAAAAAAAAAAAAAACAGTAATGTTTTGATGTGGCATAATATGGAATGATATTTCTCCCCCTTGCTGTCAAATTTGACGGCAACTTCAATTTTTTTAATTAATTATTAAATGCTTTTTATTAAATTTTTTTTATTAGTTAAAAGTCTTGCCTTTTAATTTCTTTTCATTACCAATGCAATGTTTAAATATTTTATACCTTTTAATTCATTTTATTTCATTACCAATGCAAAGGAAATAAATATGAAATTTTATTTTATGTTTAAAATTTGACATATCGGGTGGAAAACAAAACTTTAAAAGATGTTAAAGTGCCACATAAGATGTCAAATTTAAATTTTATGTTTAAAATTTGATATCTCCTTTTGTTCAAAAGAAAATTAAAAAAAAAAAATTTGACATCTCTTTTGGAGATGTTCTTACATAGCTAAACTTTATTCTTTTCATTTAATGTTGCAGTAAGTTTTTCAAAACCAGTGATGAGATCGAAGCAGACAAGCTAGAGAAAGGACTGCGCGTCTCCATAATGGAGATTGTTAAGAGAAGAGAAGAGAAGGCCACCGGAGGAGAAGGCAGCTTTGGGAGTGATTTTCTTGGATTGCTTTTAAGGGCTTATCATGATACGAATGACGACCAGAGGATATCGGCGGATGAATTATTTGAACTATGCAAGGAGTTTTACCTTGTTGCACAAGAAACCACTAATGCTTTGCTTGCTTGGACTGTCTTTCTTTTGGCGCTCCACACGGATTGGCAAGAAGAAGTGAGAAAGGAGGTTGTGGATTTATTTGGCAAACAAACTCCGAATGCTGATGGAATTGCCAAACTGAAAACGGTAAGAAATCCGAGAACTGAATCATAATTAGCTTGTCGGTTAAGTTTTAAAATCTGATTTGTTATATACTTTTCATTTTCATGCAGATGAGTATGGTGATCAATGAGTCTCTAAGGTTATATTCTCCTGTTGCTACTATTATAAGGAAAACCGAAAGGGAAGTTGAACTTGGAAAAGTCATTGTGCCCGCAAATCTTGAACTGATTGTCCCAAATCTAGCACTTCACCATGATCCTCAAATCTGGGGAGAAGACCTGCAACTTTTCAAACCCGAGAGATTCTCTGAAGGGGTCGCTAAGGCAACTGACAACAATGTAGGCGCTTTCATACCGTTTGGAATGGGTCTTCGAAGCTGCGTGGGCATGAATTTTACAAATATAGAAGCAAAGATTGCTTTGTCAATGATTCTACGACGATACTCCTTCACCCTTTCCCCGGGTTATGTCCACTTACCCTTTCATTATCTTACAGTCCGTCCGAAACATGGAATTCAGGTAATGCTACACTCACTTTGAACTCCAAAGACCAGAATTGCCAAATATCTTGCACTTGGTTGGTAGTATGGAGTACCTAGAAATTGTAGCCTTATGATATATGTTGACGTCAGTCTTTATTATAAATATTCTAGGAGAATATATGGTAAGATTAAGATTTGTAATTGATAGTAATCCTTTGTAATTAGTTTCCTTATCTTTTCTAATTAGTTTCCTTACGAAATAAGGTATGTGTGCCTATATATTGTAAACCCTTCAAATATTCAGCCATACACGTTTCTATTATATGGTGCCTATATATTGTAAACCCTTGTTGAATATTATACATTGGTTGAAATATGATGCCTCTGTGCCGACCGGAAACAAAAGAAAAGAAAAAGACGAGTATTTTTGGAGTATGTGTTGCATTGGACAACCGTTATTCACACTCTCAAGAAACACATCCTGCAGTAGATTAAGGGAGATAGCCAAAGAGAAGCATACGAAAAATGGCTTCTTTGGGAGGCCTAGCAGTCATTTTTTAAAGCTTTCTGTGTGGGCTTCTTGTCTTAATTCTCACCAACATCTTTCACAATCTATGGCTCAGGGGCGGAACGAGGATTTAAAATATGGGGGGCCAACATGAAAACAACAAAAATCCAATAAAAAATCTCTAAGTTACATACAAATTATCAGATGGGATTAAAGTATAAATTAAAAATTTCTTTCCCAGTCGGTTCCTGGCATCAGTAAGCTTTTCAAAACCAATGATGAGATCGAAATGGACAAACTAGGGAAAGAAGTACATGCCTCCATAACAGAGATTGTCAAGAAACGAGAAAAGAAGGCAATGACTGGAGAAAACGAGAGTTTCATGAGTGATTTTCTCTTTTGAACTCACGATGAAATTGAAAACCAGATGGTTTTGGTGGATGAGTGCAAGACGTTTTACTTTGCTGGAGAAGAAACCATTAATACTTTGTTTGCTTGGACTCTGTTTCTTCTGGCACTCCATACGGATTGGCAAGAGGAATCAAGAAAGGGGGTGATGGAATTATTTGGTTAACAAACCCCAAATCCTTATAACTTCCAAACTAAAAATAGTAAGAAAGTCAAAAACTCAATCAATTGCTTCACGAAGTGGTGGAAACATGTTTTCAGTTGAGATTAGAGATTCTAATTTGGGAATCTGTTTTTCTTTTTTATTCATGCAGACGAGTATGATTTTCTAGGAGTCTCACAGGTTATATCCCCCTCTTGATTCCTTATTAAGGGGAGTTGATAGGGAAATTAGACTGGGGAATGTCAGTGTGCCTAGACAGGGGAATGTCATCGTGCCACCTAATGTGGAATTGGTTTTCTCAAATCTAGCATTTCAGCACGATGCTTGAATTTGGGGAGAAGACAAGCAACTTTTCAAAACGGAGAGATTCACAGAAGGGATCGCTAAAGCTAGCTACTAACAATAACATAAGCACTTTCATACCCTTTCGACTGAGACCTCAAAGCTGTGTGGAGTTGAACTTTGCAACCATCGAAACAAAGATTGCTCTGTCGATGATTCTACAATGCTACTCCTTCACTCTTTCCCCAGGTTATGTCCACTTGCCCTTTCATTATTTGACAGTGCGGCCAAACATAGAATTCAGGTAATGCTACATTCACTTTGAACTGTGAAGGCCGGCAGTGCCGGGAAATTGATGCCTTTCGTATTTGCTACTCAGTGCAACTAATGAAATTAGATCTATGCGTTATCATTTCAACTTTTTTCTAGCTATCGAACTCTTTGGTATGTGTTTAGACTTTAGAGTAACCGCTGCGTATCATCAATGGTAAACTAAACTTAATTAAAGACAGAAAGCTTAAACATAATATGTAACTACTAACTGCTTTAGGATAGGTAGGGACAATACATATGGATAAGCAGTTTAACAGAAGCACAGTACTAATTACTACTGCTCCTTATTTATCATATATAAGTCATAATGTCTCAGCCATTAGTGAGAAATAGCAGATTTTTTTATTTGCGCAGATCTTTGAAGTAGGCAGCAGGGTTACTCTCAAAGCTGTCTCTCGAGATTGTATAATCTCTTCCCGGCGCTTTCATAGAAGCCCCCGTCCCTCCTGCTGCTTTGGCTTCTCCACCACCGCCACCAGTTGCTCCACCGGAGGACTTATTACCCCCAGACCCAGCATTTTGATTCCCTCCAGAGCCCTTGCTGCCTCCCATTTTCTACTACAAACGGCTTTTACTTTCCTTTTGCCTTTTGTTGATTTTATGACCTGCATGAAGGGTGCATGGCTATATATATAATGCACTAATTTAAAGATTTGATTCTGGGAAGATTAATACAAGCATCGGAAGTGTTAGAGTACGTTGGAACATGAAGTCAAAGCTTGGAAATGAAGGATAATTAAGGATGGTAGTATTAAAAGTTAAAGTCTGCCATTTCCCAACAAGAAATGCATAATACAAAGCTTGAACACGTAATACAAGGACTCCTCCTTTGAAATGCCTTTTTCTTACCATTAATTAAGAAAAATGATAGTGCTATTCACACACTCATTTTTACCTTTTCCATTTTCTTGTTAATTTTTTGTCATGATCTTGTTCAAATTATTCAATTTGACGGCTGAAATTTGAGAAGAGTGTGTAAGAAATAAAAATAGATGTATTGATAGCACTATCTCAAAATAAATAAATAAATAAATAAAAATAAAAATAATGTTCAGGACTACTTTTGGATGGACTAAAAGTGCGATCTGATACATAAAAACACTATTGTATTTTACATAAAAACGTAAATGTTTTTAAATCATTGAAGCATTTTCTCAAGTTGTACTTTGCTATGCTTCTTTACAAAGTTTTCACAATTCCTTTTTTTATTTAGAAAGCACTTAAATTTTTAATTAAAAAAATCAACGCATTTCTTATAAAAGCACTTCTAGATAAAATGCTCATGAGCATAAGTGCTTCATAAAAAAAGGTCCTAAATGGGCCCATAAATGGCAAATGACATAATGATGATTTATGTACACATTTGCGTGATTCATTTATTTATATATAAATGACACATTTTACTTAACATTAGAAACGGTGGACAAAGATTTGTGACTCAGTTAGTTAAGAGTACTTATGCTCAGTTAGTTAAGAGTACTTATGTCATATCCCAGTCCACATAGTAAGATATTGTCCGCTTTGGGCCACACCCTCACATATTTGTTCTTGGGTTTCGGTACGAGAACTTCCTAGGGGGTCACCCATCCTAGGATTGCTCTCACCCAAACTCACTTAACTTTGGAGTTCTTATGGGATCCAGAGCCAGTGAGTTCCCAAAATGCGTTTTGCAAAAGGAGGTGAGCATGTACATATAAGGCATAGAGGATCCTCTCCCCTGGGCGATGTGGGACATTACAGTCCATCCCCTTAGGGGCCCGACGTCCTATTCGGCACACTTCCGGCCAAGGAGTGGCTCTAATGCCAAATTGTCACATCCCAGTCTGCATAGTAAGATATTGTCCACTTAGGCCAAAGTGTCCAACATCGCCCAGGGAGAAGATTCTTTATGCCTTATATGTACATGCTCACCTCCATTTGCAAGATGCGTTTTGGGAACTCATTGGCTCCGGATCCCATAAGAACTCCGAAGTTAAGTGAGTTTGGGCAAAAGCAATTCTAGGATAGGTGATCCCCTGAGAAGTTCTCATGTCGAAACCCAAGAACAAATCCATGAGAGCATGGCCCAAAGCAGAGAATATTTTGCTATGCAGACTGGGATGTGACAATTTGGTATCAGAGCTACTCCCTGGTTGAAAGTGTGCCGACGAGGAGGTTGGGCCCTTAAAGGGGATAGACTGTAGTTCCCGCATCGCCCAGGGGAGATGATCCTCTACGCCTTATATGTATATGCTCACCTCCCCTTCACAAGACGCATTTTGGGAACTCATTGGCTCCTGATCCCATAAGAACTCCGAAGTTAAGTGAGTTGGGGCGAGAGCAATCCTAGGATGGGTGACCTTCTGAGAAGTTTTCGTGCTAAAAGTAAAACCCAAGAGCAAATCTGTGAAGGCGTGGCCCAAAACGGACAATATCTTGAGATGCAAACTAGGATGTGACAACTTACCTATGCACCCAGTTCGATTTCCTCTCCTGAATATACTCAGTTAGTTAAGAGTACTTACCTATGGGTGACTGCACTATGCACCCAACCTAAAGCAGTAACTAAGCCTAACTGATGCTAAGCCCAAGTGTAAATCCATATAAGCCCAAATCTGATAAACAGCTCCGAAGACACCACAAAATTTGACAAGAAGGAATTTGGAGAGACCCAGTTCTCAGGGCTAGGAAGGAAGGTAGTTTTCAGGTTTCTGTTAAGGGTGCTACAATGGAAAGTTGAAGGCTTTTCGCCTTTTTTTTTTGTGTAAGTTGTAAGTAACACCACCCAACCCACTCTTTTTCCTTTTTTTTTTATTTTTCTCAGAAATTTTATCTGCATTTCTTTCTTATTTTGTCCGACTCCTCGTAATCACATACAAGGTCCTCTAACTTCCCATGACATTGAGCGGCCTACTTTTGTCCCGTAAATATAGAAGTTTCACAGCGGAGTCAAGAAATGGCAGCTTAAGGTTCATGTCTTTCAAAATTTAGAAAAGCCAACTTATTACAAGTCAAAACCATATGCATCCAAGAGTCGTAGAGAACGATGGCATAATTTGTTATGCCAGCTGCAGTCTGAAAAGGACATGGACACTAATTTTACGAAGAAATTTTAGGCTTGGGAAAACTCATCAAAGAAACTAGAAAAACGTGGTGAAAGAGAGAATAGGGAAACAAATTAATAGTACGGTAAACGTATTTGGTGATTGATAGGGATTTTAGCACCTGCAAAAGTAAGGATAAAAACACTTAAAAATACTTGCAAAATAACAAGGTTGTTGTAGTATAAACTGCTTAAGTAAGGTCGTTTTCCGCAAGAATTGAATGAATAATATGTATTTAAACTAATTCTTAGCCAATTATTTGAAAACAAATATCAGAAAAGGTTGATTTTGAATTTAAAAATAATAAAAACAAATTTAATTAAAATGATTAAATAAATTGACAAAGAAGAACTAAAGAAAATAATTTTGAAAATAAAGTTAAAAGCCTATGGTTCAGCCATCCCCTTAACAATCCTATTTAGTTTTACAGTTACTTATGAATTACACATGCAACTTTGAAGGTTAGGTTTTCCTTATACATATTCTTCTCATGATATTCAAGCAAGAACGTATATCTAACATGCAATCCGTCTGTGATATTCAGATCAAATATGAAAATGCAAGACTCATTAAGTTTTTTGAAAACCTTTTGAAAAACAATGCAACCCCTAAGAGTGTGATATTCACCTTAGGTGAAATTACAATTATTAACCATAAGAAGCAATACTCAATCTTCTGGTGATATTCCAACCGAATTGCATCTGATTACTTATCTAAAAATCCTAATGGTAGCTAAGCATTAAGGCATAGAGATAGTTCAAGCATAGTGATTAATAATTCAAAGTAAACATGCATAATATCATAAGCAATTGAATAAAGACTACATATTCATGCTAAGACTCAAGGCTTCACCCTAGCAAACAGAAATTAGTTACGAACAACTATAAAAACTAAAGAAAATATATTAACTAGAAAAAGGATTGAAAATACCTTGTAGATAAAAAGTCTGTGAGTTCTCCAAAGTAACGCGTGCCTTCTCCCCCCCAAACCCTAATGGCTAAAAAACCTTATTTATACTACTCCAAATTAAAACCCTCATAGAAAAGGTTTTCTAAAAGCTAGGAAATAAAATAATAAAAGGATAATTAGGAATTACATTTCTATTATGATTAGAAAATCTGCCCAACACAGAGATAGTCACGTTTCTGGACCTTCAAAACTTCAAAACAGGCCCAAAATGACCAAATTAAAGAGTAGGACCTTCTCTTAAAGTTCCAAGAAGAGCCCAAGTTCAAAATTCATCATCTTTCAGCCCAAAAGTTGCAAATAAGCTCTGTAGCCCAATCTGCCAAAACTGCACGTTGGACATAAATTAATTCACCACGATCAGAAGCTTCGAGATAAAATTATGAAATTTTGAGACAACCTTCTTGACAGATTCACGAACCCGCTCCAATTGGAATCACTCAAAAATTCCACTGTTTGATTACTTTAAGCTCAAAACAAGTTCACATGTTCTACATTAAAAATATATAACAAAGTATCAAAATCTCACCAAAATAATAACCAAAATATACCAAGAATAGGAAATAATATATCATATAAAATCGACTCATCAGTAACAAATCCAGAAGATTATTCCAAAGTTATGTATCGAAAGTCGACAAATAGCAGCTTAAGGTTTCAATGCCAATGTATTGATGATAATGTTTGCCCTTTGGATTGTAGTAACTAGCAAGATAAGTAAGTGACACTCACTAGCTAAATACCATCAGCAACATCTTGTTAATTTGTGTTTACAATATAAAGAGCAGAAAAAACTTCAGAACGACGGACTCCAACTCGAAAAGAAATACGAAAAAATGGGTTCTTTAATGGGTTCTTTCGGAGGTTTAGTAATCATTTTCGCAAGCTTTCTGTGTCTGTTTCTTATCTTAGGTCTAATCAAGATCCTTCACAAGATATGGTGGACTCCGACTCGCATTCGGAAGCTGATGGCTTCACAGGGGATCCGAGGCCCTCCTTACCGACTTATCCATGGAAACACCAAAGAAATCTCTGACATGAGAGAGGAAGTCATGGGAAGGCCACAGATTTTATCACACGACGTACTTTCTGTTGTTCAACCTAACATGCACTCATGGATCAAGATATATGGTGACACGCGAATTCTCGCGATTTTAGTTGACTACTACTGTTTTTGAATCTTAATTCCGTGGTAAATTTTGATCATTGTTTACATACTAATTACAGGGAAGAATTATCTTCAATGGCATGGTTCTACGGCTCAGTTGGTCATTACAGAACCCGAGTTGTGCAAAGAGATACTGAATAACAAAGATAGAGCTTATCCGAAAGCAGATACCCCAAACTTTGTGAAGAAGTTACTGGGAGACGGCCTAGCGGCAACAACCGAAGCTGAAAAATGGGGAAAATTGCGTAAAGTGGCCACCCATGCCTTCCACGGAGAGACTTTAAAAGTAAGTCTTCAAGGTTACTTGTACTTTAGTGTAATAAACTGAAGGAGAATCTGCTAATATCATGATGGTATTGTTTCACTAGAGTATGATTCCGGAAATGGTAGCCAGTGCCGAAGCAATGCTAGAAAGGTGGAAATTTTTTGAAGGAAAAGAGATTGAGGTGTATGAAGAGTTTAGACTGTTCACTTCGGAAGTGATTTCTAGAACAGCATTTGGCAGCAGCTATATAGAAGGAAAGAACATTTTTGAGATGTTGATGAAGTTAAGCTCCCTTTTATTCAAAAATGCTTTCAAGGTCAGGGTTCCGGGCATCAGGTAATCCCTATTATTCTTTTTCGTTTGCCCATCTGCTATGCAACGGTGGCCTACTCAATATTCACCACAAGATTTGTTGACAATTACTTCGGTCCTCACGGGTAGTCTTTTCATTTAATGCAGTAAGTTCTTCAAAACCAGCGATGAGATCGAATCAGATAAACTTGAGAAAGAAGTACATGCCACCATAATAGAGATTGTCAAGAAAAGAGAAAAAAAGGCAGGGACTGAAGAAAAGGACAGTTTTGGAAGTGATTTTCTTGGATTACTTTTGAAGGCTCGTCACAGTGCCAATGACAACCAGAGGATTTCGGTGGATGAGTTAATTGATGAGTGCAAGACGTTTTACTTTGCTGGACAAGAAACCACTAATACTTTGCTTGGTTGGACCGTCTTTCTTCTGGCACTCAATACGGATTGGCAAGAGGAGGCAAGGAAGGAGGTCATACAATTATTTGGCAAACAAACTCCAAATCATGACGGCATTGCCAAAATGAGAACTGTAAGAATATCAAGAACTCTTTTTTTTCTTTTTTCTGTTACAACATGTTTGAAAAGTGATTATGTTATCAATTTTCCATTTCTATACAGATGAACATGATCATCAATGAGTGTCTGAGGTTATATAACCCTGCGGTTTACCTTACAAGGAAAGTTGAAAAGGAAGTGAAACTGGGAAAGCTCATCGTTCCTGCTAATCTTGAATTGGTTATCTCGACCATTGCACTTCATCATGATCCTCAAATCTGGGGGAAAGATGTCCACCTTTTCAAACCAGACAGATTCTCAGAAGGGGTTTTAAAAGCAACTAACAATAATGTAGGTGCATTCATACCCTTTGGACTGGGACCTCGAACTTGCGTGGGCTTGAATTTCTCGACAACTGAAGCGAAGATTGCTCTGTCGATGATTCTACAACGCTATTCCTTCACCCTTTCCCCGTCTTACGTCCACCTGCCCTTGCATTATGTTACTGTTCGTCCATATCATGGAGTTCAGGTGATTTTACACTCGCTTTGAACGGCGAAGAGCAGAGTTTCTCATGGTTCTTGTATTTGGGGTATCTGAATCACCTACACATTGATGCCTTTGATAAATACAATAAGTATAATAAAGAAATCTTGAACGTCATAAAAGTAGTTGTACACTCCCTTGTGAACTGCCCATGAATTCTGCACTAGGGCTTCTTGTCTTAATTCTCACCAACATCTTTCACAATCTATGGCTCAGGGGCGGAACGAGGATTCAAAATATGGGGGGCCAACATGAAAGCAACAAAAATCCAATAAAAAATCTCTAAGTGACATACAAATTATCAGATGGGATTAAAGTATAAATTAAAAATTTCTTTCCCAGTCGGTTCCTGGCATCAGTAAGCTTTTCAAAACCAATGATGAGATTGAAACGGACAACTAGAGAAAGAAGTACATGCCTCTATAACAGAGATTGTCAAGAAACGAGAAAAGAAGGCAATGACTGGAGAAAACGAGAGTTTCATGAGTGATTTTCTCTTTTGAACTCACAATGAAATTGAAAACCAGATGGTTTTTGTGGATGAGTGCAAGACGTTTTACTTTTCTGGACAAGAAACCATTAATACTTTGTTTGCTTGGACTCTGTTTCTTCTGGCACTCCATACGGATTGGCAAGAGGAATCAAGAAAGGGGGTGATGGAATTATTTGGTTAACAAACCCCAAATCCTTATAACTTCCAAACTAAAAATAGTAAGAAAGTCAAAAACTCAATCAATTGCTTCACGAAGTGGTGGAAACATGTTTTCAGTTGAGATTAGAGATTCTAATTTGGGAATCTGTTTTTCTTTTTTATTCATGCAGACGAGTATGATTTTCTATGAGTCTCACAGGTTATATCCCCCTCTTGATTCCTTATTAAGGGGAGTTGATAGGGAAATTAGACTGGGGAATGTCAGTGTGCCTAGACAGGGGAATGTCATCGTGCCACCTAATGTGGAATTGGTTTTCTCAAATCTAGCATTTCAGCACGATGCTTGAATTTGGGGAGAAGACAAGCAACTTTTCAAAACGGAGAGATTCACAGAAGGGATCGCTAAAGCTAGCTACTAGCAATAACATAAGCACTTATACCCTTTCGACTGAGACCTCAAAGCTGTGTGGAGTTGAACTTTGCAACCATCGAAACAAAGATTGCTCTGTCGATGATTCTACAATGCTACTCCTTCACTCTTTCCCCAGGTTATGTCCACTTGCCCTTTCATTATTTGACAGTGCGGCCAAACATAGAATTCAGGTAATGCTACATTCACTTTGAACTGTGAAGGCCGGCAGTGCCGGGAAATTGATGCCTTTCGTATTTGCTACTCAGTGCAACTAATGAAATTAGATCTATGCGTTATCATTTCAACTTTTTTCTAGCTATCGAACTCTTTGGTATGTGTTTAGACTTTAGAGTAACCGCTGCGTATCATCAATGGTAAACTAAACTTAATTAAAGACAGAAAGCTTAAACATAATATGTAACTAGTAACTGCATTAGGATACGTAGGGAGAATACATATGGATAAGCAGTTTAACAGAAGCACGGTACTAATTACTACTGCTCCTTATTTATCATATAGAAGTCCTATGTCTCAGCCATTAGTGAGAAATAGTAGATTTATTTGCGCAAATCTTTGAAGTAGGCAGCAGGGTTCCTCTCAAAGCTGTCTCTCGAGATTGTATAATCTCTTCCTGGCGCTTTCATAGAAGCCCCCGTCCCTCCTGCTGCTTTGGCTTCTCCTTGCTCCACCGGAGGACTTATTACCCCCAGACCCAGCATTTTGATTCCCTCCAGAGCCCTTGCTGCCTCCCATTTTCTACTACAAACTGCTTTTACTTTCCTTTTGCCTTTTGTTGGTTTTATGACCTGCATGAAGGGTGCATGGCTATATATATAATGCACTAATTTAAAGATTTGATTCTGGGAGGATTAATACAAGCATCGGAAGTGTTAGAGTACGTTGGAACATGAAGTCAAGGCTTGGAAATGAAGGATAATTAAGGATGGTAGTATTAAAAGTTAAAGTCTGCCATTTCCCAACAAGAAATGCATAATACAAAGCTTGAACACGTAATACAAGGACTCCTCCTTTGAAATGCCTTTTTCTTACCATTAATTAAGAAAAATGATAGTGCTATTCACACACTCATTTTTACCTTCTCCATTTCCTTGTTAATTTTTAGTCATGATCTTGTTCAAATTATTCGATTTGACGGCCGAAATTTGAGAAGAGTGTGTAAAAAGTAAAAATAGGTGTATTGATAGCATTATCTCAAAAAAAAATAAAAATAAAAAAATAAAAATTATGTTCGGGACTGCTTTTGGATGGACTAAAAGTGCGATCTGATAAATAAAAACACTATTGTATTTGACATAAAAACTTAAATTTTTTTAAATCATTGAAGCATTTTCTCAAGTAGTACTTTGCGATGCTTCTTTACAAAGTTTTCACAATTCCTTTTTTCATTTAGAAAGCACTTAAATTTTTAATAAAAAAAATCAACGCATTTCTTATAAAAGCACTTCTAGATAAAATGCTCATGAGCATAAGTGCTTCATAAAAAAGGGTCCTAAATGGGCCCCTAAATGGCAAATGACATAATAATGATTTATGTACACATTTGCGTGATTCATTTATTTATATAAAAATGACACATTTTACTTAACATAAGAAACGGTGGACAAAGATTTGTAACTCAGTTAGTTAAGAGTACTTATGACTCAGTTAGTTAAGAGTACTTATTTCATATCCCAGTCCGCATAGCAAGATATTATCCGCTTTGGGCCACGCCCTCATAGATTTGTTCTTGGGTTTCGGCACGAGAACTTCCCAGGGTGGTCACCCATCCTAGGACTGCTCTCACCCAAACTCACTTAACTTCGGAGTTCTTATGGGATCCAAAGCCAGTAAGTTCCCAAAATGTGTCTTGCAAATGGAGGTGAGCATGTACATATAAGGCATAGAGGATCCTCTCTCCTGGGCGATGTGGGACACTAAAGTCCACCCCCCTTAGGGGCCCGACGTCCTCTTCGGCACACTTCCGGCCAGGGAGTGGCTCTGATACCAAATTGTTGCATCCCAGTCCGCATAGCAAGATATTGTCCACTTTGGGCCAAAGTGTCCCACATCGCCCAGGGGAGAGGATTCTCTATGCCTTATATGTACATGCTCACCTCCCTTTGCAAGACGTGTTTTGGGAACTCACTGGCTCCGGATCCCATAAGAACTCCGAAGTTAAGTGAGTTTGGGCAAAAGCAATTCTAGGATGGGTGACCCCTTGAGAAGTTCTCGTGCCGAAACCCAATAATAAATCCGTGAAGGCGTGGCCCAAAGCAGAGAATATTTTGCTATGCAGACTGGGATGTGACAATTTGGTATTAGAGCTACTCCCTGGTTGGAAGTGTGTCGACGAGGAGGTCGGGCCCTTAAGGGGGGTGGATTGTAGTGTCCTACATCGCCCAGGGGAGAGGATCCTCTATGCCTTATATGTACATGCTCACCTCCCTTTGCAAGACGCGTTTTGGGAACTCACTGGTTCTTGATCCCATAAGAACTCTGAAGTTAAGTGAGTTTGGGCGAGAGCAATCCTAGGATGGGTGACCCCTTGGGAAGTTCTCGTGCCGAAACCCAAGAACAAATCTGTGAAGGCGTGGTCCAAAGCAGACAATATCTTGCTATGCAAACTAGGCTGTGACAACTTACCTATGCACCCAGTTCGATTTCCTCTCCTGAATATACTCAATTAGTTAAAAGTACTTACCTATGGGTGACTTCACTATGCACCCAACCTAAAGCAGCAACTAAGCCTAACTGATGCTAAGCCCAAGTGTAAATCCATATAAGCCCAAATCTGATAAACAGCTCCGAAGACACCACAAAATTTGACAAGAAGGAATTTGGAGAGTCCCATTTCTCAGGGCTAGGAAAGAAGGTAGTTTTCAGGTTTCTGTTAAGGGTGCTACAATGGAAAGTTGAAGGCTTTTCACCTTTTTTTCTGTGTAAGTTGTAAGTAACACCACCCAACCCATTCTTTTTCCTTTTTTTTTTTTTTTTTTTTTGCAGAAATTTTATCTGCATTTCTTTCTTATTTTGTCCGACTCCTTGTAATCACATACAAGGTCCTCTAACTTCCCATGACATTGAGCGGCCTACTTTTGTCCCGTAGATATAGAAGTTTCACAGCGGAGTCAAGAAATGGCAGCTTAAGGTTCATGTCTTTCAAAATTTAGAAAAGCCAACTTATTACAAGTCAAAACCATATGCATCCAAGAGTCGTAGAAAACGATGACATAATTTGTTATGCCAGCTGCAGTCTGAAAAGGACACAGACACTAATTTTACGAAGAAATTTTAGGCTTGGGAAAACTCATCAAAGAAACTAGAAAAACGTGGTGAAAGAGGGAATAGGGAAACAAATTAATAGTACGGTAAACGTATTTGGTGATTGATAGGGATTTTATCACCTGTAAAAATAGGGATAAAAACACTTAAAAATACTTGCAAAAGAACAAGGTTGTTGTAGTATAAATTGCTCAACTAAGGTCGTTTTCTGCAAGAATTGAATGAATAATATGTATTTAAACTAATTCTTAGCCAATTATTTGAAAACAAATATCAAAAAAGGTTGATTTTGAATTTAAAAATAATGAAAACAAATTTAATAAAATGATTAAATAAATTGACAAAGAAGAACTAAAGAAAATAGTTTTGAAAATAAAGTTAAAAGCCTATGGTTCCGCCATCCCCTTAACAATCCTATTTAGTTTTACCAGTTACTTATGAATTGCACATGCAACTTTGAAGGTTAGGTTTTCCTTATACATATTCTTCTCGTGATATTCAAGCAAAAGCGTATATCTAACATGCAATCCGTCTGTGATATTCAGATCAAATATGAAAATGCAAGACTCATTAAGTTTTATGAAAACCTTTTGAAAAACCATGCAACCCCTAAGAGCGTGATATTCGCCTTAGGTGAAATTACAATTATTAACCACAAGAAGCAATACTCAATCCTTCGGTGATATTCCGACCGAATTACATCTGATTACTTATCTAAACATCCTAATGGTAGCTAAGCATTAAG